>NC_141149.1:135791193-136126693 GCF_053477565.2 Lygodium microphyllum
CAAGAAAGAAGAAGCGGGGAAAGAGATATGATAAATTCGAGTTTCGCCTAAGAAAGAGGGGGAAACTGAAAAGGGGAGAAATGAAAATTCAAACATAAAAAAATAAGAAAATGAAAATTTGAGTCACAAACTTCAAGGAAGTGTTAGCATTGTATTCCCCAAAATTTCCCTTATTTTATTGTTGAGGGAAGATTTGGGCCAAGATATAGTAAAAGATTCATGTTACATGAATTTAGAATCCCAGCTCTCTCATTGGTTAGGACTATATTTTTTTATTCACTCCTTAAGGGTCAAAAAACAGAGTCCATATTTCTCCTAATGGGACTTTAAGGTTTGCATGCTGAGGACAAAAGATAGCATGGCATTACTATTAGAGAGGTTCAAGAGGCAAATTAGATAATATCATTTGACACAGAGGAGAAGAGAGTCAAGGTTGCTCTGTAAAGTTTTGATCAAGGCCTAGCTGCCCTTGATGACCTAGGGGGTATATAATTGGTCGATGCATATGAGAAAGGAAGATTGTCTATCTTGTGCCTACCTACATTTACAATGTCAGATCACCAATGCCAGGGACGACCAATTATATTTGTTGTTGGCCGATATAATGAATTCACTATACATCCATGAGGATTACGGTCCCATGGCCTTAGCGTAATTTAGTGAGGTTGACTCAAGGTGGGCAGTGAATGAGATAGATTCTCTTGGCTAATTCTAGGGCGGCCAAAGATGCAAAGTTTATTACGGGTGAACAGATTCTCAAAGGCATTGAAGTGGAGGCCGAGCATTATGAGCAGCCATAATTGCCTATTAAAGAAGAAAGAGTTGTAATAATTAAAAAGCTCAACCTAGCCAAGATGGAAAAGTATAAGGGGTTGGGTGTGCACAAGGTTGGGAGTGGCATAATCCATTGTGGACACCCTTTCATCACTTGAAAGCAATGAAAATCAATTGGTATTTAGTTTATACTCCCCTTATTCTTGGTCAATGATAGTTCTTGGTTTTCCTTTCTAAGAATGCATCATTGCAACTAGGACTTATTGTACATTGACAACTTTCTTACTCAAGTAGGGGGCTCAAGGACATCGTGGTGGTTGCTAGCAACTCCAAGTCAATAGGGCACAAAAAAGATGCAACTCTATCACAATACATTGGTAAATTGGATCATACAAAGATACATGCATACATTCAAATATTAGTGTTGTAGAGAAAGATTGTATTGATTTGAATAAATGATAAAAATTATTTAATTATTATAAAGTATAAATTTTCACAATGAGTATTCCCTCGACAATGCAAGGCTTTCCCTTTTTACACTAAAGGTACTAACTGTGTTTTGTGGAGACTAGTGAATGCAAATAAAATAATTTTGGTCAAAAAGTAATTTGCATTACTAGTGTTTGGATTGGAGATAGATATCAACCTTTAAGGGCCCGTTACTACATATCATATGATGTTCATGCCATTTGGGTAGGGATCGAAGACATGTAGAATTTGCATCCTTACTCAAAAATAGAATGCTTGCAACAAATGAAAGGCATGATTCTTATGAAATCACTGCCTCCAACTTAGTGCCAGCACCACTTATATAGCTATCAACCTCAAAGTATGAGGATGATGAAGACGATGAAATGTTAGCAAAGAAGATGAAACCATTCTCTTTGAGCCCAAGTAGCTAGGAATAAAAGATTTGATTATCTGCTTTTTAAGCCCCAACTCTAGCCTTGCCTCTCTCTAAAGTTCAACCAGTGTAAAAAAAATTCATTTGCACAATGAGAAAATAGTAATTGCATAGAGCTAAGTAGAACAAGAATGCATGAATTGCTAGCTCTATGAAACTAAAATGTAGGAGATGCATAGGGTGTTGCAAAAAACTTTCTTTGATTCTGTTCCTACAAACATCCTTCTTGTTGGGGGATACACGTGTCTCATCTCTCTAAAATGTGTAAATTAGTTCTTTAATTTCATCTATGATTGGGCTTTGATGTTATTGCTTGTGACTTGTAGCCAACGAGAAGACTCCACCATCAACATTAAGGTTTAGCCATGATTTTACCCTTAAAAAATATAGCTTTTGCATTTAATAAGATTTCTTGGAAAACTTTAGAGAAGATGTTTAGAAATTTCCTATGGGCCAAACAAGAAGGATAGCCATGGCAATCCATTTCATGGGAGGTAGTCACAATAGATAAGAAGGAAAGTGGTCTGGGGGTGGAACCCCTCCAATTTAGAGCCAATATCCTTCTCCTAAAGTAGCTAAATATGGTCTATATTGATCAACCTTGGGCTATTATCAATCAACATGCTATGACAGAGTGCCCTATTGAAGGAAAATATTGTCTACGTTAGATTGGGAAGATATGCTTATTAGCAATGCTATCACAATTAAGGTTAAGACTTATTTGTGATCAATGATCTCGCAACTACTTGGAAAGCTATACTTAAAGAGGTTGATTAAGAGAGCTTGAAAGATCAAAGAAATTACATCTCTTTGAAGCAATCCATCTAGAAGTGTGATAAAGCCTTTGATTATATGTTTATGCATATTAACTCTCATGCTAAAGTCTCTAGAGCTGTGCATCTCAAAGGCATTTAACATTAGGTTGATCTTTGGTACCCTGAACAATTTCAGTTGGTTGGAAGAGAAGGAGATTTTCAAAAATAGAGGTGTTGAGTGTTGAAATGACTTGTTTTTTGGATGATTTTTGTTGTTTTTGAGAGCTGAATGATTGATTTTATGGGATGATTGATTGATTTGGAAGAGGATTGAGAGTGTTTTGGATGATATTGATTGTGTTTTGGAAGTTCATGATGTTTGTTGGTGGTTCTGTGATGTTCTGATAGGTTCTGAATGGTTCTGTATACCTTCTGTTTTGTTCTGTTTTGGTCTGTTTTGTTCTGATTGTCTTCTGTAAGGAGGGATGAGGTATTGATTGATGAAGAATGAGATATTGTGGAAGTTTATTGAATGGTTTGTGAGAGTTTGAAATGGTTTGAGAGTGAGTTATGTGGTTTTGATGACCTTCTGTAACCTTCTGTAGGTCTTCTGTAGAGCTTCTGTTTCTGTTCTGTGCTGTAGCTGTTCTGGTACTGTTCTGTAGACTGTTCTGTATGCTTCTGTAAGTGTTCTGTGGAATGTATGTGTGATTTTGGGAAAGTTTTCTAGCCTTGGAAAGAGGTGAATATAAGTGCAAAAGAGCTGAAAGAAGTGGAAGAAGTAGCTGCTGAAGACTCAAGAGAAGACTAGAGTGAAGTGACAGTAGTGAGCTGTGAAGAGACACTGTAGTGGCTCTGGTGACCCTTCATATCAGACATACCTCTTGGGAGGGGTATCCACAACCTAAGAGTGATTATTGAGAGTAATTTTTGAGAGATTGTAGTGAGGATATGATGTATTATTGATGGAGTGAGAGAGAGAGAGTCAGAGATAGCCAATTCTACTGAAACAGAGTGATTGTATATGAGAGATTGAGAGAGAAGACTATGAAGATATTGAAGATGAATACTATGTGATGTATTTCCATTCAAAGATGGTGTACTTATTTGCTTTCTTTGTTCTATTGATGGATTTTGTGAAGATGTTGAAGAATATGGTTGATTCTATTAAAACCGTGGGAGATTTACATGATGCTGCATGAAGATTTGTTGTGCCTGGTGTTCTTTTCTTCACTGTGATCATATAAAACATGATAAACAAGCTTGTTGATGTTACAAGATAGATTTTCTTGCAAGAGAATTCCCTTTTCCTTGGTGTTCCTCTTGGGGCCCCATGTTTTTGGTGCGCAGTCGGGGAATCTTGCCATCAATAAGCACCAAAAGAGGCTGAAAATGAAGGAAATGGCATTGCCAAGAAGAGAAGAATTCAATGGATGTTTGCAAAGTTCCTTCTTCCACTGAAGAATTGGAATTCCTCATAATCAAAGCAACTTTCCATAAGAAGTTCATCCCACAATGGCGGAAACACATCACCATCATGATGCATGCTCTATGTGGTGGACAGTTTCCTCTTCCTATTGAAGCAGCAGAAACTTGCATCTTGGTGGAAAACTGTTTGGGAACAAACTAAAGAGCAGAAACAGAGAGAATGAACATCCATGGAAGATTTGGCATTCATTGAGAAGTTTCCAGACAACATCAAGTGGGAGATTGTGAAGAAGCTTCAGGAGTCTTGGTCTGTAGAGGTTCACAAGGACAAGAAGGAAAAGAGTTGGAATTTGTTCGTGGACGCTCAACAGCAAGATACATGGGATGCTTGGTGTACTGATAATCTTCTGTTTGTTCAATTAGCAACCCACTGGAAGTTGGTAGACAGAGTGTTTTTCACAACATACACTATTGAAACCATCAGAAGCTGGCATTACTATGATGATGGCACCACCACCATGCTCAGACGTATGCATTTTGACACCTTCAGAACCGAATACCTTCCTCTGTGCAGTGCCATGAAAGCAGAATTCAGGGACGTTGAAAAGAAAGAAGTAGAAGAAATGTTGGCAAGAGAGTCCTACAGAGACTGAGGCCTTCTGTTAACCCTCTGTGGAGCACTAACAACATAGTGGAGCCAACCCCCTGATGAATGACGCAATAAAGAGGCAAGCGTTAGAACGAGTCCAGAGGTACGTGAGAAGAGAGAAAGCAAAAATCAAGGCTGAGAACGAGCTAGAAGCAGAAGCCGCCTTTGACGCCCTTGCGGAACTCTTTACAGAAGTCCCAATGGCACATCAAGCCCTTCCTCCTCCTACTGGAGGTCCACTTCCAAGCCAGATCCGTCCTGGAAATATTGATGACAGACCAGCGAATGTAGTCCCATTGCCAGTTTTTAAGGGAGAGTATAATGAAGACCCCGATCTTCATGTAGCAGAGTTTATGGTAGCATGTGTGGCTAACAATGCCAGAACCCCTGAGCATTGGTTAGCAATATTCCCCGCCACTTTCAAGGGCGCGGCGTTTCAGTGGTATGAGAGACAAGCAGCAGGAACTTTTGGCACATGGGACGACCTGAAGTTGGCCTTCCTCACTAAATTCAGGCGTGAAGGTTTTGAAGAACGGATGAGAGAGGAATTTATGAACCTAAGTCAGTCCTCTGGAGAAAGAGTAGAAGCTTATGTCTCAAGAATGGAATCCATCCTGAAGAGATGGACTAACCATAATCTAGATGATGGCATTCAGAAGGGAGTGTTTCTCAGAGGATTACAACCAGAAGTCCGTAAGTTTGTGGAGCTGCAAAGACCAACCACCCTGCAAGCTGCGACAGAAGGTGCCAGACTGTACGATGAAGTGGAAGCTAGATTAGCAATGAATACAGGAAGAGGAGTCCTACCTCCTCTGGTGCCAGGAATGATGTACCCACCAAATGCAGTCCCAGGGACTATTCCCTACCCCTACCAACAAATGCCCTCGGTATCACAGTACAGTGCACCAAATCCACAGTGGCCACAATCCATGCCTCAAATGGTGGTTCCACCACAACAACCATGGTCTCAACCAATTTCCTCAATGCCAAATCAGCAGCACCAGTGGAACCCTACCAACTGGAGCCAACAGCCAACAGTTCAAACAGGAGCTCTGAATCAGAACCAGAACAGAGACCCCTCTGTACCAGCTCAACCCGTTTATGCAGTGATTACAGAGACTCCTCAAAACCCTCCTGCCAGTACGTCAGGAGGAGAAAGCTTGAAGGATTATTTATCCAACTCAGTTGCAAACATCAAAAAGGAGTTGATGGATGTGATTACAGAGCAACTACAGACGCTGAAAGTGAATACCGCTAGCATATCCAACGTTGCAGGAGCAGGAAGAGATGTGATGCGGTCAAATACTTGGTGTGGTAAGTGTCATCAAGCGGGCCATTTAGCCACTGAATGTACACGGAAACCAACCATCCCTGGAGCCTTCTGTTCCTACTGTTTGCGGAAGAACCATACAGAGGACATTTGCTCTCTGAAGGAGATGCATGATAGGAGAAGCAAGGAAGAAGACGCAAGATTTAACTTGCTGGAATCCAAAATGACAACACAGGATATTGGACCCAAGCCTAGAGAGTTTGGTCCTAATTTCGGACCCAGAAGATTTCCCTCTCAAAGTTACAGAGGAAGACAGTCTGGCGGTGGTCAGAGATCAGAAGTGGAGTGTTACAGATGCGGAGAAAAGGGACACATTTCACCAAATTGTCCAAATCCTCGAAGATCAGTGGATTACAAGCCCTTATGCAGTCGATGCAAAGGAGAAGGCCACACTGCAAAAGACTGTCCAAGCCCAGCCCCAGTGAAAAACAGTGCTACTAATAGTCCAGCCAAGGCTCAAGAGCCTACCTCCAATTTAGTGGAATTGGAAGTTGCTGCCATCACGCGTGCAAAGCAGAAGGAACCGCCTATCTAGAAAGAAAATAACCCTCCTGCCAGAACAGTGAAGTTCAGTCTTCCACCAGAAGAACAGAACAGAACAGAGCCTAACAGTGCCGTACAGAGCCCTACAGTGCCACAGAGAGTTACAGAGACAGTTACAGAGACAGGACCAGAGGTCCAGGATACAGAAGAGGAGGAAGTGCCACAAGTGGCAGAAGAAGCTCCTGTAATTCCTCTGATGGAAGAAAGAGGAAAAATGAAAATGGGTGTTGCCCCATTCCCTAACCGATTAGAAAAGCCAGTGGATCCTATTAAGGAATACGATCTAGTTAGAGATCTAGATACCTTTAAACCAAACCTCACATTCCGACAATTATTGATGTTGTCTCCCAGTTGTCGGAAAAGGTTCAAAAGTATACTGACAAAAAGACGTGGTTTAAGGATTGCTCCCTCAACAGTGACAAAGTCCAACAAGGCTTCAGAGCCTGTAAAAGAAGTGGATGTGGCTAATGCTTTCCTAGACCCGGGTACTCCAGAGACTGGCGTGTGGATAGAAGGCTGCTTTATTGCAAATGCACTAATTGATGGTGGTTCATCAGTAAACATTATGACGGATGTGACAATGAAGGATCTAGGCTTACAAGGTGTGCAACCAACCCAATGGCTCATCAGACTGGCAGATCAGAGTAGAATCAAGCCTTTGGGCATTCTCCCATATGTGAAGACTACTGTGGCTGGAAAAGATTATTGGCTAACCTATCTGGTGGTGAAGCCAAACTCTTATGGTACATCCTATCCTCTGTTACTAGGCAGACCATGGCTTTTTGAAGCCCGAGCAAGGACGGATTGGTTTAAAGGAACCTTGACCTTGGGTAGAGGACCCAACAAAGTGGTGCTGAAACTGTATGGTTCTCAAAAAGGACATGGATCCACCTCCTTGGAATTATCTTCTGACTCCCCTAATGAGGCTACAGATGGAACATCAGTAGACGAAGATGCTGTCAAACAGATCCTTCCCAAGAAAACAGTGGCACATTCCTTAACAGTGGATACTGTAAGCCAACTTCCAAAAGATGCAAAGCCATTATCAATGGGTGAATACTTCCTGCCTGAACCAGGCATGACTTCTGAAATCACTTCTGACAGTGAGATAGAAGCATGGATGTACAGCTCTCCCTGTTACATGGCCACAACAGAAGCAGAAGCAGAGACAGAGACAGAAGAGGATGGATATGATATGGACGAAGAGAATGATGAAAGTGAGCCAATGGGGTCTATCCCACCTGAAGAGGATACAATTGAGGAAGAAGTTCCAGAAGCATCCGAAGCCAATGAGCTCATGCTACGGGACAGAATGGCGATGATACCATTTGGTCTGGTAAATGGATCTTCTCATATGCAAAACCATTATAAGAAATGGATTAAGAAGAGCAAGCCGTCTTTTAGCAGTGGCTCATGCCGTCCTAACCCATTTTTGCCAAACAAAGAAGATGATGATGCACCGTGCCAACAAGCACCGAACCCACCAACCCAACAAGCATCAGAGGGTCCCTGTTATGTGACGTTCCTGGATGTATCATCAGAAGATGAGTCTTCAAGCCACGAGGTAATTAATTTTGAAACCAAATCCGAAACAGCTCTAATCCCATTCCAACGTCTTAACGAGCAACCTAAGTCTCCACCAAAAGAAGAAATCGGTTCTAGTGGGACATCAGAAGAGGACATCACTCCCTTGAAGGAGTCGGATCTATATCCAGAAGCAGTCCGTGGAACCTTCATCCGTGAAGTAGAAGGTGAAAGGCAGTTAACCTTTGTGGATGCAGATGGCACTGAACGCCACTTGAAGGTGGGTAGCAGTCTCCCAGAAGAGGAGTTGTTAACCTTGTACAACTTGTTGAAAGAAAATTTGGACGTGTTTGCATGGTCTTACAAAGACCTAAAGGGGATTGATCCCACAATATGTCAACATCATATTGACTTGGAGCCTGATGCGAAGCCAGTACGGCAACGACAAAGGCGAATGAACCCGAATTATTCCACATTGGTGAAAGCAGAGCTGCTGAAGCTTCTGGAAGCCGAGTTCATCTATCCAGTGGCAAATAGTGAATGGGTTTCACCCATCGTGGTTGTACCCAAGAAGAATGGAAAATTGCGAATATGTGTAGATTTCAGAAAGCTTAATTCCAAAACAAAGAAGGATCACTTTCCTATCCCTTTCACAGACCAACTATTGGACACAGTGGCAGGACATGAACTTTATTCTCTTCTGGATGGATTCAGTGGATACAACCAAGTCCAAATCGCAGAAGAAGACCAATCCAAAACAACCTTCACCACAGAATGGGGAACCTATGCTTACCGAGTGATTCCATTTGGGCTCTGCAATGCCCCTGCTACTTTCCAACGAGTCATGATGGCTGCATTTCAAAATCATCTGCACGACTTTATTGAGGTATATTTAGATGACTTATGTGTCTATAGCTTGATCAGTGAACACTGGGACCACCTGGAACAATGCTTTGACCGATGCCGGGAGTATGGGATTTCCCTCAACCCCGACAAATGCATCTTTGGGGTCTCTTCTGGAGTCCTGTTGGGCCACATTGTCTCAGCACAAGGGATATCAACAGACCCTGCAAAGATCGAAAAGATTGCAGCTCTGACAGCACCCACCAACCTCAAACAGTTGAGGGGATTCCTAGGCCATGTGGGTTACTATAGAAGGTTCATAGCCCATTTTGCGACAAAGGCAACCTCCTTGCACAAGCTCCTGAGGAAAGATGCAGAGTTTACTTGGACGGAAGAATGTGACAAAGCCTTCCACACTCTGAAATAGTGTCTGATAGAGGCACCCATTCTGCAACCTCCTGATTGGACGAAAGAGTTCCACGTACACACTGATGCGTCAATTGAAGGCTTAGGTGCTGTCCTCTGCCAAAAGGGCTCCTCGAAGTTGGATCAACCGATCTATTACGCAAGCCGAAAAGTCACTGATAGGGAACGGAACTATACAGTGACCGAGCTGGAGTGCTTGGCAATGGTGTTTGCCCTGGAGAAGTTTCGCCATTACCTCCTATCTACCCACTTTAAATTTTATGTGGATCATGAGGCCCTGTCCTTCTTAATGAACAAAGCAGATGTGAAAGGACGAATGATGAGATGGCTCCTTCTATTCCAGGAGTTTGATTTTGAGGTGATTACTAAGCCTGGTCGTTCCCATGTTCTGGCTGAGCATCTGTCGCGTATCCCACAAACTGCAGACGAGGAGCAGGATGATCCAGACCTCCCTGATGCTTCCCTATTCTTGGTAGAAACTATAACTCCCTGGTATGCAGACATTGCCAATCTGCTGGCAACCCAACAGTACCCTCCTGGTATTTCTAGTCGGGAAAGGAAGAAGCTCATGCTAGAATCAGCCCCATACACCCTGCTAGGCGGTGCATTGTACAAGAAAGGCAAAGATGAAATGCTCAGACGATGTGTTGCAGGAGATGAGATTGGGATTGTTTTGAAGGCTTGCCACGACGAGCCATGTGGAGGTCACTTTGCAGGAGAAGCTACAGCCAGGAAGGCTCTGCTAGCAGGATATTGGTGGCCTACCATCCACAAAGATTCCTATGATTACTGTAAAAGATGTGATGCTTGTCAAAGAATGGGGAAACCCACGAAGACAAGTGCCATGCCGTTGCAACCTATCCTTCCCTTGAAGCCGTTTGAGAAGTGGGGCATTGACTTCGTAGGTCCGATCGACCCTCCTACCAGAAGGAAACAGAACAGATACATCCTCGTATGTACGGATTATGTCACAAAGTGGTGTGAAGCTAAAGCCCTAAAGCGGGATGATGGTAACAGCGTGGCCCTGTTCATGTACGAGAATATCATCACCCGTTTTGGCAGTCCCTTAGAGATAGTAAGTGACAGAGGCACTCATTTCCTTAACAAAGTCATGGAAGAGTTGACAGAGTTGTATAAGATCCGCCATCGCAAGTCCACTCCTTATTACCCCAGGGCCAACGGCCAAGTCGAAGTCACGAATCGCATCCTCTGCTCGATTCTGACAAGAACAATCGCCGCACATCGTCGTGATTTGGACGATCGACTTACAGAGGCCCTCTCGGCATACAGAACTTCCCATAAAGCAGCAACGGGACAGACACCTTTCCAGCTAGTGTATGGTACAGAAGCAGTTTTTCCTGTTGAACTGGAACTACCCTCTTTGAGAGTGGCTATCAAAGAGCGTTTGGGGGATGACGATTCACTGCAACGCCGTCTCTTGCATTTGGAATGTTTGGACGAAATTCGTAGGATGGCTCTACAGTGCATGGAAGCCACGCAAGCTCGACGTAAGGCTTACCATGACAGTTTCATCAAGCACAAGGAGTTCAAAGAAGGTGATTTGGTCCTAGCCTATGATTCACGCTTTGGCAAGTTTCCTGGCAAGCTCCAGCAGCGGTGGATGGGCCCCTATAAGGTACTTGCAGTCAACCCTAATGGCTCTGTCCAAATACAGACCGTTGATGCCTCTGATGATCCCTTTCTGATCAATGGATATCGCCTGAAGAAGTACTTCCCTCCTTGGGGATCTTGACAATTACGGACACTTGATCTTTTCCCTCGTTGGCACGGCATTGTACTTCTTATGATGCTACTTCTGATAGCCGTTCTTCACTCACTCCTGATGAAGTGGACGCAACCCTCTGTCCCCTCAAACCCCCCTTCCAGCCTTGATCTCTTATCCTCTATTTTCCACCAGCGACAGTGGCGAGGTGGGTTCTGACACATGGTCTTTCTACCATTCCCTTGTTCAATTTGAAGAAAAGAGAAAAAGAAAAAAAAACAAAACAAAACATATCGGTCATGGGAGAAAAGGACTTAGGTCCCTGTCACGCCGACCTATTCTTCGAGAAAAGGTGGAAACACCCTCGGGAATAGGGGAAAATCAGAAAAAGAAAAAAAAAATAGAAGAAAGAAAAAAAAACAAACAAAACAAATCTGTTATGAGAGAAAAGGAAGCAATTCCCTGTCATAGCAGGCCTCGTTCCAAGAAAAGGTGGTAAACACCCTTGGGCGAGAAGCTGGCTGTGGAAAATGTGGTAACACCCAGCAGTCCAGAAAGTGGATTCATTAATTGATATCCCTAGGATCCAATTCCGAAGCTGCCTCCCTTGGTACGCTATGTCCGGGGTCTCTCTACAAAGTGACTACCTGTCCTCTAGCAGACAACATGTCCTATTCAACACAATATTCGATTTGATGGCTACCTCCCTGGGTACGCCTCTTCAACAACTGATGACGCGATCTTCATCGACAACCCCTTGAGTGATGTGAGCTTTCATCCTAACTGGATGGGGAAGTGAGTATGGTTGCCCTCTGTATCTATCAACAACGAGTGCGACAGAGGGTGGGGCGAGAGACCAGTTTTTCCCCTTCAAATCAAATGAGAGGTGAGAAGTGTGAATGAAGTGTTGCACGCACGGGATGGGCCTCTCAATGCACAAAGCACAATTTGTTTCTGTGCACTGCATCATAAGGCTCCCTTGCCTTCCGTCTCGCACTGTATGCCGGCACAGGGTGGGATGCACTGTTGCACCATCAACTGCGCACAAGGCATACACCCTTTGCACAAGTGATTGAGAGGATTACATCAATGGGTTTCAGGAAAAGGCTGCCCTTCTGTATTTATCAACAGAGCGTGAGACAGAGGGTGGGTTGAGTGTGACTGGAGTTTCTTCAATCAATTACCGAGAGGTGAAATTGAGGGACGTTACGACACTTGGAGTCAGGTATGTTCCCGTTTCCCTATGCACCCACGGGATGGGTTTTTACCGTCAACACAAGACACATCACCCTGTTCTGTACACGGCACTGTAAGGCTCCCTTGCCTTCCTCCTTGCACCTATGCTAGACGGGTTGGACGCACTACTGCATCATCAACTGTGCACCCTGGCATACTCCTTCTGCACCATTTTCCTCTTGTTGATTCCTCAACCGGGTATGAGATATGGGGTTCCATCATTCTTCCTTGAGTGATATTAGTCATGGGGCGAGTGACTATTCTTTCATTCCAATTGAGTGACTGTGAGTTGAGTGTAGTATCCCTTATCATCATCGACGAATTTCCTGCGATTCCTTCCATCAGCTACCTCCCTGGGTGCTGTCGCGTGGTCCCTGCCATGACGGACGTGTGCGCTGTAAAGATGCCTTGGTCCCTCCAGCGCCGACAACCATAGTGGACGTGCCGTTGACATTCAACCTTGATTCTTGACGAAACGGGCCAAGTTTTTTCTAACCCTACAACTTCTGTTTCTTAGTGATGGTCATGTTTTAAGTGTGGGGAAGTTAGTGGATGGTCTGTGGCATGGTCCTAGGTCCCTGTTGTTCGGTTAACCCTATCCGTTAAGGTCTTAAGTGTGAGGACGCGTCCCTGCGCGTTTACATTGCATATCCTTTGCATATGCCTTACCCTGCTCATGCATGAATGCCTTGCCTTGCTTTTACCCTCCTGGGGTCCCTTCCCACCCGCCCGGTTATGTTCCACCCACCCTTGGGGCTGTTCCCTTGCAGTTTTCCTTCATTCCCTGATTTTGAGGTCCTGCTATGTGAATGCCTCTTACGTTCACCAAACTCCAAATCCAACCTTATAGCCATGTTCCTCCCTTTGAACTGCTCATTTTTCCTTTTTACCTACCCCTGTTCCGGTGCACGGTTTTTGAGTTATTAATTTTTGAAGCATTTTACACAATTTAGCCGGTTTTCCATGTGAACGCGCTTTTCTTGCTTTCGAATCATGCTCTGACGTCATAGCCCTGACCAACGCTTTTCCCCTGATATTTTTCCTTTTTATTCCGCCTCATTCCGATACACGGTTTGTCCGTTATTAATTTTCCGGGTTTTCACGACTTTTTCATGCGTATTTTTGACATTTTTCCATGTGAACCTGCCATATTCGCATCGGAATTCCAATTTGATTTGACAGCCGTGTCCCCCGTGCCTTCCCCTACCTTTTTCCTTTTTCCTCCACCCTTTTTCGACTTCTGGATTTTTACTTATTAATTTTTAAATGAGTTTTCGGGAGTATTTATGGAGTTTTTCACATGTGAACCCCTCCTATTTCCGTCGAAACTGCGGTTTAACATGATAACCTTGTGCCACCCCTTCCTACGGACATTTTTCCTTCTTATTGCATGTCATTCCGGTAAACGGTTCGTCCGATATTAATTTCCGATTCCATTTTTGGGTTTGTTTTTTGGGTTTTTTCCATGTGAACGCGTCTTATCTTAGTCTGAATTATGTTTTGACGTGATAGGATTGTCGGGCACATCTTTCTGCATAGTTTTCCTTTTTTCCACATCTCATTCCGATGCACGGATCTTTCGATATTAATTTTTAAATTGCGTTTTTGGTTTGTTTTTTGTGTTTTTTGCACGTGACCGCCCTTTACCCCTCCCGGAACCCCCGTCCCATATTTTTCTTGTTTCCCCCCTGTCGTCCTGCCCACTTTTCGTTTTTACGATATTTCGTTTTGACATCCGGATTGGGAGTTATTAATTTTTCTTTATTTTTACGTTTTTCTCGCGCTCGTTTTGCGCATGAACGCGCCCTTTTTCGATTTCACGCGTCTCCACGCGCCCCAGTCGTGTCCGCGTAACCTGTACCGTCTTCCTCGCGCCATTCCAATCCCGTCACGGCAAATTTTTTTACCCCGCCCCGCGCACGTGCGCGAGACGGGGCTACGTCCCCTTTTTGACCCTGCCCACCCCAACCTGCCGCCCACCTTTTATTTAAATAATAATTTTTTTAAAAAAAAAAACAAACGGACACCCCCTCCCGCCAACCGTTTCTTTCTCTCTCTCTCTCTCTATGCGTCCACCTCCCTCTCCTCTTCTCCCTGCCTCCATCGCCTCTCCCTTCCTTCTCTCTCCTCTCCTTCTCCTCCTTCCCCTCCCCTACTCCTTCTTCTCCCCCCACTCCTTTCTTCCCCCGCCTACCACCGCCCAAGCGCCCTCCTCCTCCCCAGCGCCCGCGGCCCCCATCATCGCCACCCTCGTCATCACCTCCTCCCCAGCGCCCGCGGCCCCCATCATCGCCACCCTCGTCATCACCTCCTTCCCCTCGCCTGCGGCCCCCCATCGTTGCCTCCCTCATCAGCTCCTTCCCATCATTTGGCTCCCCCCACATCGCCGCTTCATCACCTCCTCATCGCCTATGCCCCCCCCTCTACCTCCTCCACCGCCCCCGCCCAAGCGCCCTCTCTCCTCCTTCTCCTCCCTCCACCCTCCCCTCTTCCCCCGCCCGCCTGTCGGCCTCCCTCCTACCGTCGCCTGGCACCGCCTTGCATTCCGGCCGCCGCCTTGACGTTCGCCTGGCCTAGCGCTACCTGCCCCGCCCGGCTTCTGGAACCGCCGCCGCCGTCGCCGTCGAATCCGTCGCCTGGTCGCCGCCTACAGCACCCCCACCTCCCTTCTCCTCCACCACCCCAGCCTCCTCCTCCTCCCATCCTAAGGTTAGATACTAACCTTAGTTTACTTAATTACTAACCTAAGTTAGATTAACCACTAACCTAAGTCAACATTTAACTAGGGTTAGGTTAATAACTCATTTAACTAGGGTTAGGTTAACTCTAACCTACCTATAGTTAGTCCACTAACCTACCTCAGGTTAGTTAGTCTTGACTAGCCTTAGTTAGACCTACCCTACTTAACCTTCACTAACCTGACTAGGTTAGTTCGACCTAACCTACTTACCCTTAACTAACCAGACTAGACTTAGGTAGACTAACCAGACTAGACTTAGGTAGACTAACCTGCCTTATCCTACTAACCCGACTTAATTGACTTATGTCTCAATGACTAATGTGATTAATGTGACTTCATTAATCACTACATTAATTTTTCCATTAAAAATTTTCAAAAAAATTTCTAAAAATTCATTGTGCCTTTTGCCAATTTTTGGAACTTTGTCTGCTAGGAATTGCCTTCCCTATAATTTCTGAAAATTCCACATTTCCTAAATTTACCCCTAACTTGCCAAAAAATATAGAAAAATCATTTTAAAATTTGTAAAAAAATTTACAAAATTCTAAAAACATTCTAAAAATTTTCCCTCACCTCCCTTGCTCATTTTCCATTTATTCAAACATAAATAATCACAACTAAAAATAAAATAAAATAAATAAAAATAAAAACACCAACATAAACCAAATTAACACATCTGCTAAGGTGTTGTTATTGTTGTTTCCTCAATGTTCTTTGCTTTTCCTTTACTGGAACTCTTCCGTGCGCATTCCTGCATTATATACACACCCCTTCCAGGTATTTATTTTATGTGATTTATTTATTTATTTTTCCTCTTAATCACAATTAATTGTTAAAATAAATTCTTTAATCCACCCACCGTTTCCACGCGCATTCGCGCTAAACACACAATTTTTTTAATTAAAATAAACCAGCCGTTCACTTAGCACGCGCTACGTGTGCTACAGAGGCACTGTAAATTTTTTTTAATTAAAAAGAACCAGCCGTCACATGAGCACGCGCTGGCAAAAAAGCGCTCCACATCACCTTAAATTATAATCAATGAATTGCATTTAGAGACCCAGTCGGGAATCGAAGTCCGGGAATCGAATAACTGCACCGTTTAACCTAATAATTGGTAAATAAATTTATAATAAGGAACCGCCGTTTTCTTATTAAGGTTTATCACCTAATAAAAATTCACCCATTTTTAATAATTGATTAAAATCAACCCTTCATTAAATTAAATCCCCCCTCACTGCACTTAATTCCCCTTTTTAATGAAGCGTTTCGTGGGATGGGTATACGCAGTTCTTAATGTTATTTTCCATGGTCCAGTCTTGGTTCTATCACAGATGTCGTATTTTTATGTGTCGAATCTGGTATGGTTTTGGTTTCATGTCTTAGTTACGGTTACGGGTACGGTATGTAGTTTTTTTTCTTTTATTGCCTGATACGGGGTTCAGGGTGTTTGTTTGATGCATCGCATGAAGCTTTCGGTCGCATTTGTCTCGAGGTCATGTCAAAATTTTTCTAGGATGTGGTTTGCTTGGGGTTAGTAGGTCGGGTCACGTTTTGATTGGTAATTCTCTTATCCTTGGTTTTTTGTTTGTTGCTTTGCAGGCATTCTCCTTGATTGTCTGTGTTTGTGGTGTGTGTGTAACCATCTGAATGGCGCCTTCTCATGCTCCTCCCCCTATCCAGTACGTCCCATTAGTTAGTAGGGATTACTCTTCCCTACTTACTTTTGAGCCTCTCATGAAGGGGAGACTTGCTGCTTTTGTGGCCACTCCTTTTCCATTACTTCCAGAGGATCCGTCCGTATGTGATGAGTTCCTGGCCTCTTACAGCAAGAAGACAGGCGTAGTCCAAGGCATGTCTATGACATTGACGTCTCGAGGCTTAGGGAAGGCTCTGTCTTTACCCTTCAAAGGAGAACCTTTTGTGACCACTCGTCAGCTCTTCTCTAATGAAGAGATTCTCAAATTGTTGTAGAAGCAGACAAGGGAAGTCCTTGATGTTAAAAAAGTGATAAACTCTTCAGGAGTTTCGTTTTCTATGATTACTGATCCCGTATGGAAGACCATGTGCCAGTTCCTTCAGGACAGGTTCATGCCTGCCAAAACGCCATCCCACTATTTGTCCAAAGAGCTTTTCACAGCTTCCAGGATGGTGCTAAAAGGAGTTGCCATTGATCGGAGCACATACCTCCTTACTAAGATGGATCAGCATTTTGTTAAAGTCACGAGGGGTAATGTTACCAATGTTACCTATGGATCATATTTGTCTGCCTTCTTGACCTATTCAGGTTTACAGAAGACTGTGCCTCCACCTCCTCCATCATCCAGTACCTCCTCCTCCAACTTCAGAAGAGTCAGCACCTATTGACATTGAGGATGATGATTCTCCGCCTCCCCTGGTCATACAGCGTAAATGCTTGAAGAGGGTAGCGGACAAAGCCCCTGCTGTACTTCCCTCAGTGTCTATCCCTGCTACTTCTGGCAGTGAACTCCCTGGGTATCTCACTTGCAATAATCTGTTCAGAGCACATAGAGAAGGATCCTTGGAGATCTCAGTTCCCTCCCTGAGCAGTCTCGTCTCAGGAGATGCCATTCCTTTCCTCTGCAAGGATATTCAAAGTTCCATTGAGTTGTCAGTGACAGCCTGTGTTCAACAGCTGTACGCATCTTTCTATGAGGAGCTCATGCAGTCCAAAGACCAGTTGCATAAGGCAACATCTGAGTTAGCTTCTGCTAAGGATACCCTAGCAGATCTATTTAAGCAAATGGAACAGCAAACCCAACTGGTTGCCACTCAAAGTGATGAGATTGCTTCATTGAAGACCCAGTTATTCGAGGCTCAGTCACAGGTTACTAGCCTTTCAGCAGAGAAGGAGAGGATGTCCAGCGAAGCAAAAGAATTCCAAGTTCTTTTAGATGACAAGCTTTCAGCTTTACAGATGGCTAATTACACAGTGGCCAACCAAGCCTCCCAAATCCAGCAGTTGCAAGATCAGCTTGCAAAGTCCCGCTCTGTTCCTCCAAGCCCTCCTGTTCCATTAATTCCCTCTCTTTCACAGCAGGACTTGGCTGCCCTACAGAGACAGGCTACTTTGTGCCCTCTATTCCAAGATAAAGTGGAAAGATTGCAGTCCAGAATGGACTTGTTATGGTCTACCTTTGAACAATTTCAGGAATATGTCTTACCAGACCATTCTTTCTTTGTCCACTACCACTTACAGAAGTTGGTCTTCTATATGAAGCTTTCCACGATGGATTTACCTTTTCCAGAGGATGGCTGGAGTGGGGCTTGGTCTGCTGAGTTGTTGACAGAGGTAGTCAGAATGGTGTTTGAAGATTCTGTCACGCCAGACACCATGCTGATGTCATACATGTATCTCCGAGGAGATTTGTTAATTCCAGATGAGGTAGATATGGCATGGTATGTGGGGGATGTGGTTTTACAGGCTGTTCTATATGTCAATCATTTGGAGTTGTGCATAGCTGATATGTTTCAGAGTTATTCCTCCCAAGTAGCTCATTGTCAGGATAATTCGTGGCATCCCATGATTGAGTCAGTGGTCCTAAATCAAAGACAAAATACAGCTCCTACCTTTGTACAGAGTACTAACCAACTGAGGATGGATCTCTTAACCTATCTTTCCAAACATAATCTATTTGATGCTACCTTCTTTGATGCCTATCATAGACGATCTCTCTTGGGACCTTCTGTTCCTACCCTCCTTTATTACCAACAATTGGCTCACCGCTATGCTATATATTTTTCCCTTTGTCAAACTAATTCCACAGTAATTTTACCACTTCTTTTCCAACCTTCCAATTTCCCTCAAATTCCTATTTTCACTTACTGTTCCTTTATTGAGGATAGGGTCTTTTCCCCTTCTCCACCCTGTCCTTCACCCCTTATAAATGTACCCTCTACATTTCCTATTTATCAGTTAACACCTTTCCTTAGTGATTCCTTACAAATTTCTGCCACTCCTTCTTTAACCTTTTCTTCTTTTTATGATTTTTCCTATCCTTCCCTACATCCACTTTCCCTTATTCCACTACCCTCTCCTAACACTTCCATATCTCAACCACCTCAGTTGGTTAGTGACTGTGATGGTTTTGATAATCAGATTTCAAGAAGAAGGGGATGGAGTTCGGATGATTGCCTTACAGGACCACAGATTAATTGGCCAGTTATTCCAGGGGAATGGACAGCTTCAAGTCAAGCTTATCAAAACTATGTTCATTTTGCCCAACAATATTCACAGTCTGCAGATCCCTCAGTGAGATTAACTGCTCACTTTGCTTGGTACCTGGCGTATATGCATAGGCACTCTCATACTGATTCAAAGCCTATCCCAAAGTTGTGCATGAATGTCAATGTTAGCATTGATTCTCAACAGCTGGAGATACTGTATTTTCATGCCCTCTGTTTGCCTAGCAGATACTTGGTCCTATTGGAAAGGATGTGTTGTCTCCAATTTTTTCAAAATCCTCCTAAAAACTTTGTAGATGAATCCTTATCTATGGATCGATTCCGACAACATCAATCTTTTAAGAGGGATCATCTTCATTGATGCCTTTCCAATGTCTGGTGCAAGTTTTTTAATGCCAAACTCTTCTTTTTGAAGAAGTCATTCAGATGGTTGTGTATTAGTGTTTGTGTTGTGAGTTCATGTATGTCAAACGAACGTGGTGGTTTCCTATTGGATTTTGTGTACGAGCTATGTTTTGGAGATTTGTAAAGATGGGGTCGTGGTTGGAGAGTTGAAGCAGATGACGATGATGATGAAGAAGCAAACTCTTATATCCTTTACAAATTAGTGGTGATTTTTAGTTTGATAAGAGGTGTTAATTTCAAAAGAGTTTTCCTTTCTTTGTATTTTTATATATCAGAAACAGGTTATAAGATGGGGTCGTGGTGGATGGATTCTTTTTGAAAAGATATTGAAGATCACAGTGAAGCTTTTCAATGAACTTGTATTCCCTTTTTCCTGGGTCGCGAGGACGCTTCCTTATTAAGTGTGGGGATATGTTGAGTGTTGAAATGACTTGTTTTTTGGATGATTTTTGTTGTTTTTTAGAGCTGAATGATTGATTTTATGGGATGATTGATTGATTTGGAAGAGGATTGAGAGTGTTTTGGATGATATTGATTGTGTTTTGAAAGTTCATGATGTTTGTTGGTGGTTCTGTGATGTTCTGATAGGTTCTGAATGGTTATGAATACCTTCTGTTTTGTTCTGTTTTGGTCTGTTTTGTTCTGATTGTCTTCTGTAAGGAGGGATGAGGTATTGATTGATGAAGAATGAGATATTGTGGAAGTTTATTGAATGGTTTGTGAGAGTTTGAAATGGTTTGAGAGTGAGTTATGTGGTTTTGATGACCTTCTGTAACCTTCTGTAGGTCTTCTGTAGAGCTTCTGTTTCTGTTCTGTGCTGTAGCTGTTCTGGTACTGTTCTGTAGACTGTTCTGTATGCTTCTGTAAGTGTTCTGTGGAATGTATGTGTGATTTTGGGAAAGTTTTCTAGCCTTGGAAAGAGGTGAATATAAGTGCAAAAGAGCTGAAAGAAGTGGAAGAAGTAGCTGCTGAAGACTCAAGAGAAGACTAGAGTGAAGTGACAGTAGTGAGCTGTGAAGAGACACTGTAGTGGCTCTGGTGACCCTTCATATCAGACATACCTCTTGGGAGGGGTATCCACGACCTAAGAGTGATTATTGAGAGTAATTTTTGAGAGATTGTAGTGAGGATATGATGTATTATTGATGGAGTGAGAGAGAGAGAGTCAGAGATAGCCAATTCTACTGAAACAGAGTGATTGTATATGAGAGATTGAGAGAGAAGACTATGAAGATATTGAAGATGAATACTATGTGATGTATTTCCATTCAAAGATGGTGTACTTATTTGCTTTCTTTGTTCTATTGATGGATTTTGTGAAGATGTTGAAGAATATGGTTGATTCTATTAAAACCGTGGGAGATTTACATGATGCTGCATGAAGATTTGTTGTGCCTGGTGTTCTTTTCTTCACTGTGATCATATAAAACATGATAAACAAGCTTGTTGATGTTACAAGATAGATTTTCTTGCAAGAGAATTCCCTTTTCCTTGGTGTTCCTCTTGGGGCCCCAAGAGGGTAACTAATAGAGAGTAGTAGTGGTTAAGATCAATTATGAGCAAGAAAGATTCTTGGCCCTCTTCATATATGCAAGCCTCTCACTCTACTTAGGTTTGTCAGAAGTGGAATAGGCAAATACCTTGTTGATTGTAGAAAGATATTGAATTTCCAGCCATATTAGGGTCTCACACTAATCAAGAGTATGGAGTACCAAAAAAGGAAGTGTCCAAGGACCAAGATTTGGACTTGGAAGTATAGACTAAGGAGACTTTGGAAACTTAACTTTATTTAATAGTCTCAATCTTGTGCTTTGGAAGGTACTTGGTTAACAAGTTAGCTACAAGTTAAAGACTATACAAATGTGTAGCAACAGCCTCATTGTGCCCAATTTGTTAAAAATGGAAAGAAATAGTTAGCCATGCAGTTTAGGAATGTAGAGAGGTCAAGAAACTTTGGAGACAACTAATTGAATGGATAGAAAGTGCTTTGGGTTTTATGTGAAATCTGATGTTAGAGAAATTTTGTTCAAGGAGTTGTGCTAGATCAACAAAGCTTCTCTCTGAAATTTGTAACATTGTTAGAGTTGTAGCCAAGAGATGTCTTTGAAATTATCAAAGCTCTATAGTTTTTTCTAGAATTTTGTGTTTCTTTCCCATGAATATTCCTATTCGTAAGGAGGAGTTCTTAGTTTTGTTCAATGTCTTGGGGAAAAAGACATTTTGTTCAAGGCAATGGCTAAGTTTTTAAAGAGAAATAGTGGGGATTTTATTTTTGTGAGCTTTCAATTTCATTCTTTTGCAATCAATATCATTTTTTTTGAGCTTTTTTGTGCAACATACATTCATAGCATGATTACTAATTCATAGTCATACAAACTATAGACATGAAGTGACATAAAAATAAAATTGCAATTCTTTATTATTACTAAAATAGTATGACAATTTGTATTTACATGAACACGCATCAACAAAACAAGACCAATGTGGTATATTCTCAACATAACCAACCAAATCAAATATCCTAATGCATGTGATCCCTTAGCTAAAGTAATGATAGGGAAAGAAAAACCAATATAGTCACATGCCAACAATATAGTTGAATAATATGGTGTCAACACAACCAACCAGAAATCATAATGTCAGACTAAACAATGTAATAAGTTTGCATACAAGGGTGGATAAACATTCCCTCTCTCCCTTAGCACAGTACAAGGGTGGATAACCCTCTCTCCCTCAGCACAGTACCGGTCCACATACAAGGGTGGATAAACATTCCCCATAGAGCACATCATCTACCTCTAGACAAATGCAGTGTCTCATCTCCTCTACACTGCCCCGTGCCAAACCACCACACCCCACAAACACATCCAAAACATAGTTGTAGCACTTTGTAAATGTAGCCAATAACCACCTAACCATATCACTAATTATGATACAAAACGTTTGCAGCCATGCAAGTAGAAATAATGAAATAACTATACAACGAAACCTAAGAGCAAAAACATACAAACTACTTATCGATAAAAAAGATGAGACCTCTCCGCCCCACCTCTAAGAATGGCGCCATCAATATCTGTGGGAAAGACACAATCATCCAGCATGTAGCTACGATATGCTGGAAACAACCTCTTTGAAATCTTCTTCCCAACCTCTCTATTGTATCAAGGTACAATATGACTGGCACAATGCCAAAGACACATTGTAAGATCAAGTACCTATTCATGAGTGGAAATAGAATAAGTGATCAAACCTTGTTTGCAACATATAACAATATGCTTAAAGCATCCAAATTTGTTATCTTACTACCTCTCTAGTAATAAGGTGCCGATACGCCTTGGAATTACACATGAGCGTCTAAGTGTAGTGAAGCACAAGCCCCACTCTCGTTGCATCCACAATGAATTCACCTATATGCTCTGCCAAGCAGATACTAACCAAGAATCCCTCGTCGGCCAAATACTCATGAGCAAGATGCATGCAACCTGTAAGACCCTTTGAGAATGTATTCCACTTGGGAATAGTCATGTCCTATAAAAGAAATACAAGGGTCATAACATATGGGAAGTGATTTTGATGTAAACCTTGTATGAGAGAAAACGTAGCTTACCCAATGAAGTGGGACCTAGAGCATCCACAAGCAAGCCTGTAGGAAAATCTGCAAATATCAATTGAGCTATCTTTCGGCATGGAATGTCATTTTTGCTATAAAGATGTGTCTTCTGTGTTGCAAAAAACTTGTTGATGCTATTCAAAAAACAACACATAGTCATTGATGCTAAGTAAAAAATGATGCAATGCTACACGCAACAGATAAATTGAGGTTCTTGCAAAACATGGTCACCATGTTTACCTATCAAGGGAAAATCTATCAATCTGAGTCACATCCACTAGCAAAGCATCAATGTATATTTGATATTGAAACCATGCAATAATTATTTCAAGTAATATATTTTTACTTGTCATACATGTGAGTCTTCCTGTCGGGGGTGGTGAATAAAGCAAATGAATTTGAACTTAGCATAAGAGCTTCTCACCTACTATTGAATGAGTTATGGGTTGCCTCTCCCAACTCTCTCGGACAAGAGACAACTCTACAACAAAGGAGGTGGTGGGTGCCATAAATGATTGCATCACATTTTTTCTCAGTGGATCTATGGAGGTGCTTGGTTGGCTCATAAGCCCTTTGCCTCTCTTGTCAATGGGGCTAGCAAGAGGTGTAGTAGTGGCCCCAATGGTAGCTTGAATAGCTTGCACATTATTATGAGTACCTTGGGTGGCTTGTGTAGTATCCTTGCAAGCTTCGATGGCATGAATACTTCCTTCTGCACCCTCAATACCTGTAGTTGCTTGCTCTTCTATAACAATGGGTGTGGCAAGTGAATCACGAGCAGGAAGCTCCTCATGAACCCTACAAGCATGATTCAGCCTTGAAACCCTCATGCATGAGCACAAAAACTAATTATACAAAAGCAATAATGCACTTTACATGGGTTAAAGTACTTACACTTATGCAAATCTTTCTCTTTCTTAGGGATAACTCCCACAGGGTAATCGAGCCACCAAGGACAAACATTTACCTCCCATGCCGTCAAGTTTGGAGAACACATGGTATTCTCATCATGGATATCAATCCACTCTCTTTTGAATTCCGGAGCTGCATCCAATGTCTTCTCTTCTACACAATGTAGTATCCACATGCAACATTCTCAATCCAAATGACTCCATAATGATCAAAGCACTTGCCATAAGAGAAGAAATGATTACTCCTCATGCACAACAATCAAAATAAACCTATTAATCACGTGTTTGGATGAATGCACAAGCTTTGGCATCTTCTCTGTGTTTGAAGACTTCACTCCATCCATGAGACATACAAAAGCCTACAAATATTTTACAAAAACTTAATATTGACACGTACATTAAGAAAAATGTCAAAAAAGCAATATGGATGTATTGTGTTGTGTCAACCTGCATGACATGATTCTTCAAAGTTAAGTTTGAAGAACTCCTCAAATGAGTCCAGCAGTTGTGGACCTCCTACTTGTATCCTTTGGATCTATAGCACGGCCTCCAAATGCAAATGAGCCCAACATGTCTCTTTCTTCATGTAAATCCAAAAGAGCTTGTAATCACCAAAGTGAGGGTATTGGGGATCTTTAGACTTCGGAAGACTCATAAGATGTAGTAATATTTTTTTCCTACGTTGCACAACAACATGCATGAATAGAAAGCATTGAAAAAAAAAGACAACACGCACGCAACTTGCTTTGTAAATACAGATTACCTTTCTAGATAGATTTTTGAGCTTGTAAGACAATACAACTTGTCTCTTGTGATTTTGAGCATGTTCCCATCATCCCACCTTAGGATAAATAACAACTTAAAGAAATCATCCCCATATTGGGGATTGGCAATGCATAAGTACTTGTAACCCCTATCTTTGAGGTGCTTCTCTTCCGCTCTTATAGACTTATCTAATTGTTTCTTCCTCTCTGCCTCATCTATACCAAGAGCCTCAACCTTCGTAGTTTCTTTTGAGATAAATGCATGGAATTCATCCTGTCATGCCAAAACAAAAATAAATTTATAGCCAGAGATAGAAAGGCACATTCCATTCAAGAGAGCTAGAGATAGAAAACACCTTCCATACAAGCTAAGATATTAAATTGCAAGGAGAGTTATACCATGGAGCGGCACCATGATAATTCCTTCCCTCTATACTCATCTCAACCTCAGCCCACTTCCTCATGTCTGGACTCAATCTATCTAGAATGGATTCTTTGTTTGCAAGACCAAACTTTTAGAACATGTACACCTCATGAGCAATATTTGGAGTTACATGCGCCCTAGAAATATGATTGGAAACAAACATAATCATAAATATGAGAATGTAATTATAAATATAACAATGAGAAGCATAGTTTAAGGAAAAATACTTACGCATTGGTGGCATCCAATACAAGTAGTAGCTTTGCTTCCTTCTCCATTGGCACCTCAATGCATTCATACTGTACACAAATATGAAATTAAGCATTGTCGGAGTACTCTATAATTGAAAATCGGATAACATAAGAATAGGATACATATATTCAATGCCTACATGTATAATGGACAAAGTATAAATGATTATTTACTTTCTTTGATGCGTCTCCACCATGTTTTTAGCCTATTGTTTCCATCCCAAACCAATAACTTCTTGCCCCTAAGATCTTTCCATTCTCTCCCAAGAGCCATCTCAAACTCCTCACTTCTTTGACGCCAAATCCGACCCCAATCATCTAGATTGTTGGTTGTCACAGGTATGGTCTCCTCTCTAGGACCTACAATCGACACAAGGAAGTGTCCCATAATCTCTAGATAACCAGTAGAATCAAAGGAAAGAATCAACCATTGAGCATCGTCTGTGGCAAATCTGATTGCCTCATGAGCCACCAATCTACGAAGAGGCACGATAGGAGGCAACGTCCTCTTCTTGACATAAAATTGGCTCAGTACATCCTTCATCAAGCCTAGAGAGACTTGCTTGTCCAGGTGCCTTGAGTGCTTGTGTTGTTTTCCATCCTCATCCTCCCTTTGAGCATTATCACCACTCATCTTTTGATTATCGTCCAGACCCTCATGGTGCACATTGGTCTCTATAAACACAAATGTTAATAAAAAACAATAAAAAACAATAAAAAACAATAGTAGCAAAGCAATTAGATATATAATGATAAAAAACAACGAGTAACAATAAGCAAGAGTAACATATAAATGAAATGAACATATAAGTGACTACTTGTCTGCTCAACAATCTCGTCAATGGTATTGGAGTCCCCATCTACTTGTGCTTCATCGTCAATGAACACACATCTCTTTGGACCACATCATTTCTTCTTTGGAGTAGTGTCCAAAGGTCTCACACGTGATGGTGCTTCTTGGTCTATGATCCGCCTAGGAGCACATCCCGAACATAGCTTCATGCTAACTTGATGTTTATTATGATGTGAGACATTCATTTCTCTTGCCAGGTACTCCTTTTCATGCCATAATATGAAATCTGGGCATAAACCACAAAGAAAATAAAAATTCATGATGCCATTATGTACTACTTAATGTTCTTGAGATCCTCTTTTAGCATAGTCACAAAGTGAGCGCATATAAAAAATCACACAACAATTCCATATAGACATACACATACATTTTTCTCCACAAGATTACCAATACTAAGCCTATTGGAAAAATATTTTATTGTATTTATATTCTAGGTTTCTCTCACACTTTGCCAGTGGCTCTAGCTACTAACACTGGAACAAACCTTGATGGTTGGTTCTAGCAAGAAGTCAAAGAAATCTTTTGAATCCCCTTAAAAATGTCAAAAGTCTTAGGGCAGTGACTTGAATTTGGATATAAACCCAAAAGATGATAGCAATAGTGAGACAATGAGAATTTAGATGAGGATGATGGGAATAACCCCTACGATAAAGGATAACATCAATAAATCATTAAATGGTACTCACAAGTGGTACTACGTAGTCTCTACCTCTAGATCTACTACAATAACTCTCAAAATGCAAACCAATCTCCCACTGAGGCAATAACATGTATAGAGAACCTCTGTCACCAAGGTTGTGAATCGTTAACTTATATCATTTAGAACAATTAACTTGTGCACATCATAGTGAGATTAAGTTAAGATATCACAATGTCATAATTTGGGCAGTGGGGGATATTGGCAAAAAGTTATAAAGGATAGCCACTAGTGGCTATATAGAACACATCTGGGCCACAGACATTGAACAATCCCTTGGGAATGACTTTCAATGTCATAGGACTTAAGAGTATTAAATCATTTAATGTCCTAGACTATAGCTTGTGAAAGGTTTCAAGAACTTTCAAGTTAGGAATTTAAACTTGATGTTGGCCAATGGCCAAAACTTGGGTAGGGCCAAGTATTTTTCTATTGATTGAATTAAAAGTAGCTGGAAATTCAGTTGTAACGGCTAAGCTTGCCTAGGTAGATTTGTCATGTCACAATGTGCCATGATCAGGGCATGCAAGGTTGGAAATGGGCTTGGAAGAGAAGTTGCAAAATGTGACTTGATTTGAGTGACCATTTTGGGCAATCGACAGCAACTTTAGGGCAATCTAGGGTTGACGATTGCTGTAGGAGACCCATGTAAGGCAGACAATCTGATTTTAGAGACCCTTTCTCAGAAAACAGCTTTTGCATACTCCTCAGAGGTAGCCAACTGCTATTGGATACTATTTGGGGTAGAAAAACAAAAAATCTCCTACATTTCCGAGGATGAAGCCTTTCTCTATTGTATTTGAGCAACTTCTAGAGTTAATAAAGAGAAACACCACAATAGGCATCAAGATTAGGTGTCAAATTGTCTCTTTTCACATGGAGTTTAGCCAAAAGTTGGTAAAGTGTTAAATTTGATTTGACTATTTATTTTATGTAACAAGTTCATGCTGCAATCATTTGAAAAATCAGGGTGCCACCACCCATCTCGCAAGAAAGACTAGTTGCATGGTTCTATTGCCAGCATACATCAACTCCCTTGATTAAGTGGGCCAATGGCACTTGATTACAAGCTAGATTGCAATTAAATTAATGGAATTATTCTCACCTATCATAAACTTAGCAAGCATGTCTTCAAGCAATGAAGAATCTCATTGTGGTGATGTCTCTCTATTTGAGGAATGAGAAGACAATGGAAGTAATGCATTGCTTGATCATGGAATGAGCATTCAGTATGAGCAACATACTAAAACTGCAGGTTTTATTTCATGAAATTGGGGTTTCAATCCCTCGAGATGCTGAAAATTAGAAAGAGAAAGAGGAGTCAAATCATGAAACTACAGGGTTTAGCGATTAGCTGTCTCCCTGAAAGCCAGCAAGACGAATTCCATGTCTAGGAGCCCGTCTGTGGAGCAGCCTCAACTTTCGAGAGAAGCTCAATATTCTTCCCCTTCAAAGAGGCTGCCAAACAATAGTCTTCCACTTGAGCATGATGTTGAAGAGAAGATCATCAAGCAAACAATCAAAGCAATAGGTCGGGAACATTGTAGCCATCATGATGATGATCGGATCAGGCAATGGAACATCGAGCCTGAGAGAGCCCGCATTAGCGCCATAATTAGGAGGCACCTTAGTCTACTAAGCTGATAGGCTGAGCCCCCGCACTTACTTGAGATTAAAGTAGGGCTATTGAATGCATCATGATACCATCCTCCCCGCCAATTTTGAGGGATGAAGAAATTAGCAAGATAATAACAGCTTACAAATGGATTTACTACTGATCTGAATGTGTGGATTCTTGAATCTGACTGTGAACCACACCCTGAGTCCCTGACGATGCACCTTCATAGTGCCCTTATAGATGCAACGTGCCTTCTTAGAACCCCATCTGCTAAGGCTTTCAAACCCTCTAAGGGGGGCGTAGGAGCTCTGATTCGTGTTGCAATGTCTACAAAAGCCAAGCCGGCCAAAGGCGACTCTCTTAGTGCTTTTGTCACTCACAAATGATATGTTAGCTGTGATTGTCTAGGTGAGCTTTCTGCACAAACCGTAAGGAGACCATCTCCTCCAAAGAAGATTACTTGATGAGAGGAAGGAGCTGAGCTCACTTTTGGTCTGCGTCTGTGCAGACGATTTGGCTACTCTTGTGGTCAATTGAAGATGTTGAACCTAGATCTAATTCTCCACGTTCTCTCATAAGAATGAAATAATCAAAATCCCTTGCCTTTCAAAAACTAACCCACCAAATAATAAGGCCTTAGGGTCTACCTACACTTATGAGAACATTTGTGTTACCTACCCATTAAGGTTGCATTACCTACAATCAACCATGTGCCTTTCTCTTCCGAATTCATTTGATTGTCCCCATGGTGCTAGAAAATTTCTTGATTGTCCATCATAAAGGCCATTAAGGCCATTAAATTTGGCAAGTCTCCAAATGCAATTTTTCAATTAGAACTCATCCAAATTTTTCTAATGGAAAATTCATCTAGTTAAAGATCTCTAGATTCACCTAAGTGTGATTCACATTGATTGATTCTAGTTAAAGATCTCTAGATTCACCTAAGTGTGATTCACATTGATTGATTCTAGTTAAAGATCTCTAGATTCAATTTTGACTGATTGATATTGTGGTCAATTCATCTAGGTCAAAATTCATTCAATCGACGACACTTCTTGAAATTCATCAAATTTGCAACCTCCAAATTCATTCGGTCATTTGATTTGACAATTCCTAAAAGCAATGATTTTGTTTTTCTTACCCTTAACCATTAAAATGACCAAATAGGGACCAAAGGATTAGGAAATACACATTTGTCCCACACTACTCAAGTTCCTACATAGCAACAAAATGAAGGGTCTTCCAACAAGAGATATTATAATCCAAACCTTCATATAACCAATTTTTATAGAAAGGTAAAACTGATAACTACTTTCAACAATTATTTTTTATAGAAAGCTAATGCAACGATTATTTTTTTACAGAAAGCTAATGCTACCTTGAAACAAGAGTCTATCCTCATTGGTTTACAATGGAGTCTATCCTGCACAGCAAAACTTGTCTACTTACACGTGCACACACACACACTCTCTCGTATCCTGGCCTATGTGCCTGTCTCACCTAAAATGGTTATATGATCATAATGTGCAAAAAAAGGCAGGTTGGCAGTCCTCGCATCCTCTGCATGCACGCAAAAGATGGTAGGAAGCATATGCAAAGGACAAGATCCTTAGTGAGTTCACCTATACACCTCCCTTGTGATCTGCATGTGCGCGATCGACTTGACTACTTTGCAATCTTGAGGATGATGACTTGTTGCTTGATGATCCAATGCTTTACGATCTTGAGTGAGAGAGAAATATATACACAGAGATTTTGAGAGAGAGAGAGAGAGAGAGAGAGAGAGAGAGAGAGAGAGAGAGAGAGAGAGAGAGAGAGAGAGAGAGAGAGAGAGAGAGAGAGTGTGTGTGTGTGTGTGTGTGTGTGTGTGTGTGTGTCTTGGCTTGAATCAATCAAGGTTTGAGAGAGAGAGGGGGGGAGGGGAGACACAAAGATTTGTGAGAGCAAGAGCAAGAGTAAGACATTGAAAAATCAAGAGTTCATGTTGAAAGACGTCTTCTTTGGCAAGGCAATGTTCTTAAGTAAGATTATACCGAGCTCTTGCTACCAAGGTAGCATGCGGTGACTCTGGAGATTATATTACTAGGCTTGGAGGGTCGTACTAATGTGTGTGTAAAACGTCCTAGCAAACAGTCCAAATGTCCTTCTGTGTCATTTTTATTACATCTCTCATGCAAGTCTCTCACTCACTCTAATGATGTTTTAGAGTGATGGAGCTGTCACTGCTAAATGTTCTCTATGATGTGTCATAAATGGATAGTCCTTCTGTGGCTCTTAAATTTTGATGATTCTACTAATTCATTAATTACTCTTCTCAAGTTACAATGACGGCCACCCACTACAACTTTTACGTTATTCAAACCCTCTCGAGACTTTCTCTATGACTCCCTTTTTCCTTTGCACTTTCCTTAATTCGAGAGCTGTTGCCTTCTCTTTAACAAATCCACATTGTAAGCTCAATATAGAATTGTCTTATTTTTCATCAATTTCCAACAACCTAACATAGAGTACAACATGTCAAGTTTTGCCATTTTTCCATGGAGAATAGCTGGTGATTACAGAGAGCACAGGGTTTCATTAAACATAATATTAGTGAGTTTAGTAATCTCCCAATTCCTATTTTTTGAATACAAAAAATGTGGTACCCGGATAGCATGCCCATATGTTTTTCAAAACTATATGATGTGACCTATCATTGGAAAACACTTGAAAAATGGAATCTATTGAGCTATAAAGCGCTCGATTTGGAGTTATATTGTTCAAGTTATGACAAATCCAAATATTTAACCACATGTCCCAAACTTATGGGAAATTCCCATATTCCCCAATATGGTGTTTTTAAGAAATGGAGAGCTCGTACTGAGGGAGAACTACCTGTAGAATCTATTGAATTCAACACAAAAATTTTAAGGGTTGCAAGCTGTCATAAAGCATGAAGGTGGAGCAAAGGTCAATGTGTCTCCAAGATGGGATCATGAAGGGCATGCCCACTACATGATTAGTAGCACACTATCAACCACCTACTCCATCATGCACTCAAACGATTATGTGTGTGTATTTAATAGTATTGAGTCAATAAAAGGTGGTACTAGTAGCGAGTCAACTCCAGTGTATCTTGATATACCCTCAGATGATAGCAAGGATGTTGACTAAGTAATAATGTCAAAAGCTAAATACAATGACAGAGGTGTGCACATAGGGATGCATGACACAAATATTGACAAGGAGTTGCATGTGGGTAGCAAAAGCAAGGATGTGTCTTCCTATGATAAGTCCATTGTGGCCTTCATTGAGGAGAAAGCTAGGCCAAGTAGATCCCAAGTGAGTATAGTGGTATGATTTCTTTTGAGCTTCTAGCTATACAAAGTAAGAAACGAATGATGGGTATGGAACAAAAATATGATGGTCACCTTTGGTCGTAGCCCTCACAAACAAATATGGCAATAGAGTGCACACTGCATTTGAGCTATTGTCTCAAAAGTCTTCAATGTCCCAAGGTAACTTGCCCTTACTACATAATTGAGAGAAGATACAATGATGTTTTTTTCCATGGTCATTTAGTTAGACAGGTGAGCATGGTCTATCCTACGAGTGAGGGAAACTCCAAGATAACATGTCACTATTTTCAAATTTAGGTTGTCAGTTGTATAGCCATTTGCAGATGTTCAGTTTACTATGTGTTGCCATTAGACCCTACAATGACATGGTTGGTGATCCATGTTGGGAAGCATGCTCACGATGCTCAATAGGGCACAAAGAGTGTAAGAAACTGGGAATAAGGACTTAGTGTAAAATAATATTGATATTATGCCATGTCACACTGACATTGGTATAAAAGGAGAGGACATGTAAATTTTCATATCTTTTTGACACATTAATACAATTACTGTCCTTCTCTCCCATCTTTCTCATAGCTTCCATGGCTTCTCTCTCTTTCCTGTCTTTCTCTCTCCAGATCTAGTCTTTCTCTCTCACTCTCTTTCTCCCTCTTTCTGCAATCTTTCTCTCTCTTCTATAGTTTTCTCTCTCCTCTTTCTCTCTCTCTAGTTCTCTCTCTAACAAGTGGTATCAGAGCATTGGTCTTTAATCCATTTTTCCCTTCTATTTTTCAGTCCTATTTTCTTCCATCAAAATCAATTTCAAATAAGTATTGTACAAGACAGTGACTAGTGAAGTGCTACAAACCATCTACAGTTAGTAAGAGACTACATCTAGAGATCTCCAAGGTCAGATATGGCAGAGGATGACTAAAGTGGTAGGTCGTCATCAAATTTCTTGCAAAACTAGAGGTAACTAGGGTAAAGGAGAGTTAAATGGGCTTAGTTTGGGGTTAAACTGTGGTTACTTTTCAAAAGAGCTCTTCCTTTCCTCTTTCTCCAAGCTTTGGCCAGGCTTCCATGGAGTTTTTCAGGTGAGATCTTCTCCTTATTCACTTATCCTTGCTCTCTTTCAACAATGGCTTGTATAATGGCATTCTAGGCCACAAATGCAATAGATTGCATACCATTTTATGGACTGGAAGATTAGCCACGTGTGCAGGATAGTAGCCCAAAATTTGCACTAATTTTTTCGAGCCTGCTTCTCATTGATCCTCAGCCAATCTTTAGCATTGATGCTTCTAAATGGTCTTTGGCATTGAATAGTTCAACTCTCTGATGTGTAGACTCCAAAATAGGGCCATATTCTTCATCTTTTCTCTCTCTTGAAACCCTACATGAACAGTCCATGGGCAGCCATGAAAGCTTCAGCCCAAGCTTTCATTTCTCAACAATTTCTTGAAGATTCTTCATCTTTTCAGCCCATGGGATCATTTCAATAAGGATTCTTCAACAAATTGCAAGGATTAAGCGCGAATGGTCAAAGATTGAAGCTCAAGAGCTTCCATGGAGCCAAAATTTGGGGAAAACGGGTTTAATGCTTCAATCTCAAGCATCTGAAGCTTCAAGATTGTTCTTAAGCATTAAATGCGTAAGTCTTGAAGATTATTTTGGCAACATTGGACCACCGAAGGCTTTATCAAGCATATAAAGATTGATCAAGTCATCATCAACCATGTCAAAGGTACTCTTCTTCAATTCTTAATCTCTCTCATTAATGCATTTGCTGAGCTTAATCCATTTGATTGAGAGATTAAAGAATTGAATAATATCCATCAAATTTCAGCCAACCCTTGCTTAAATCAATCCATTCATGTAATGCAATGTTTGCTCTATGCATATTAGCTCTAATTAGCGAATTAGAGGCTTCAATCTGAAATTTCTAGCATAACACTTGGATCCAATTGATTGAATCTATTGATTGATGAATTTTCTCACTCTAATCCATTGATTGGTTGAATTATTTTACCCAAGCTGAAATATTGTAAAAGGGTAAGTACTAGCAATCAGTGAGTCATTGAATTGCATTGGTAAGACCCTTATCCTATCCAGTTTTGCAAAATTCTATACAATTGCATCTCATGAAAGGGGCTGAATGAATATTTCAGAAATGCATTTCATGCTGATTGATTAGATTATCAAGCTACTGCCATGTTGATATTCCCATCGAGGAAAAAGGTGGATGCTGAGGGATATAGTGGGACAAAAGAGAGGTGACCCTCCCTCACTATCAAAGATCCCGAAGGGGTGCAACCAACTGACCTGGGGGGAGCTTTGCCCACCTCCCGGTGGTTCAGAGCTTGTATAGGGAGCATGTCATGCTGTTTTATCCCTCACACAGGTACAACGAGTGGGGAATTGAAGATTGAAGAGTTTCCAAAGGCTCAAGTATCTTCAAGATCAAAACAGGGTAAAACATGGATTTTACAAGGCACTACAGGGCATTTACAGATTGTTACAGGTATACCCTTCATTATTGAAGTACAGGTGTATGTACTATAGGGTACCCATAGGTCCTACTCAGCCTTCTAAAGGGTTTGGTAAACATTTGGGGTTATCATTTTATCTTACAGGGTCAAAATAGGGCACTTATAAGTTAAAACAAGGTGCAAGCCTAGACCGTTTAGACTTAGTAATTGGGTTGCAAAATTTTCTATCCTAAATCTATTATAGCGTGCTATAGCTCATCTTGAAGAGGGAATTCTTGGCTTTGATTTGAACTAAAAAGTTTTAAAATCGGAGTTCTGTAGCAAAAGTTATAGCCATTTTTCTGATAGGGGATACTGTAGGATTACACTATTATGGCAGGACATAAGGGTAAAAATAAGGTCCAGGATGATTATGCTTAGCAAATCAAAGATTCCATGTTGGATAATGCACCTCAAGAGAGCCTTGAAGAGCCTCAACAACAAGGGAAAGCTAGTATACTCAATAATACCTTGTGCGTACATGAATAAAGACATAGAGAACGTCATGAGGCCCTATTATTAAGAATGGAGCAAATGGTTTTGTCTATTGATCAAACAAAGTTTTCCATTGAGAAGTTAGTAGATTAAATTACTCAAACAAAGGCTTCTATTGACAAGTTGGTGGAATCTAAAACCTAAAGAAGCTAAGGAGAAAGCCTATTCAAACAGTGAGCCTTCAGTCCCACTTTAGCCATCTAACCAAAATGGTCATGGTCATGGGATTATTGGAAGAAGAGGCATCCCAAATAGCCAATATGAAGTAGGTGAGGCTTCACAAAGGCATGCTGACTATTTGGGTAGTTTGAATGGAGCTAACTCTCAAGCTTTTGGGCCGAATACTCAAATTCCTAGGGGTCCTCTACCAACAGGAAGATTGCATAGTGGTTCTCAGCCACCTATTGGGAGATTTCCATCTCAATTTAGGGGTTCAATGCATGGTACTCATGATCAGTCTATTTTGGGACAACAACCATTCTATGAAAGAGAGATAAAGGACAGGGATTTTTTAGCCAAATTTAATGGTCAGTTATCTTCACCATTCAATTTAAAGGAGTGGACCTCTAAGATGGAATTCTACTTTGACATATTTCCTAATACTGATGACATGAAGATTCATTTCGCTTCTTTGCATTTGGAGGGATTTGCCCATACTTGGTGGAGGTATATTAAAAAGGAAAACATACTTGTAGAGAATTGGAAAGATTTCAAGGCACCTATGAACTGAAGTATTTGTCTCCCCTCTTGAAAAAGAGAAATTGGCACGGAGATGGTATGGTTTGGAACAAAGAGGCTTAAGTGTAAGAGAGTACACTAACCAATTTCTCAACCTAACCTTGTATGTAGAAAGCATCAGTGATGAGGCTAAGCTCCATAAGTACATGTATGGTTTAGAGCCATCTTTATCATGTTATGACATGGCACAAAACCCTACTTCCCTCTTTAAGGCTATTGAGCTTGCGTAGCGCTATGGAAGAAAATAGAGAAGAGAATCTTCATTTCAGCCTGGTTTTGGACAGCCAAGGAATATTTTTAAACAGCGGTAAGTTGGTAACTCTTATGGCAGCAATCATGTGCCAAATGGGAGCTTATGGATACCAACTTATCCACCATTCAATGCTTCTAGACCTCAAAGTAATTTCAAGACAGCAAACAGTCCTAGAGTTGACTTCAAACAAGTAGACAACAAGCATAAATCCATTTCAACCAACATGAATCCTAAATCTATTCCTATGGATCTTTACAAAGAAAGAAAGGAGAAAGGCTTATGTTTCAAGTGTGGGAAAAAGTATACACCTGATCATGCCTCAAAATGTGTATACAAAAATGTCAAACCCAAGCTTCAAAGTATGTTAGTCTTTGAGGATTTTGAAGATGAGATGAATGAAGCTAATGCAATTTCACTTAATGTTGAAAATTAAGATCTTGAGGAAGAAGTTGGGCGAGAGTATTTCTATGATCAAACCGACTCTTTTTCTTTTGATCCAGGTGGAAGTGTTCCTTTTGATCCGGGTGGGACTTGTCATGAGCCACTTGCTACCACTAATTGTTCTATTTCCACGGATGCTTAGACTGGATCTAAGAGCCCTAATACACTCCGTATGAAGGGTAACATTTATGGAAAGCCAGTGTTCATTCTGATAGACAGTGGCAGCACCCATAGTTTGTGAATAAGTCCATCATGGACAAGCTGAATTGTATTCCCATAGATTTACAACAGCCCATTAGAGTTCAAGTGGCCAATGGTGAAGAGGAAATCAACACACAGATATGCCCACAGGTTTCTTTACAGCTGGCTGAAAATTTTGAAGCAAAAGTAAACCTGATTACTTTGGAAATGGGGCCTATACACATCGTACTCAGTTGTGATTGGTTGATGACATTAGGCAAGATCACTATGGATTTCTCACAGTTGTATATGGAGTTTTTCTTCAATGGATAGCTCATCCATTTACATGGCTAGTAGATCAGATTTTCATATTATTACCATTCAACAACTCAAAAGGGAGTACAAGAGGCGCTCACAAATATTTATTTTGCATTTGAATAAAGAGATGTAAGATCAGCCCAATAATTCAGTAAACCATCTAGCCTTGACAACTCTTCTTGAGGAGTATAGGGATTTGTTTGAGGTACCTACTTCATTGCCTCTCAAGAGAGCAATAGATCACCCTACAGATTTGGAGCCCAAGCCAAAGACAATCAATAAGCCACCTTACAGATTATCAAAGTGTGAATGAGAGGAAGTACCCAAGCAAATCAAGGAACTTCTTGAGATGGGATTCATTGAACCAAGTTCTTCACCTTTTGCATCTCCAGTTCTATTAGTCATAAAGAAAGATGGATCTTTCAAAATGTGCATTGACTACAGGGATCTTAATAAGATCACAATCATGAACAGGTATCCGATACCTAGGATTGATGATTTTCTTGATGAGCTCAAGGGGGCTCGATTCTTTACGAATATTGATTTGAGGTCAGGGTATCATCAGATTCGCATGCAAGAGGGTGATGAAGTCAAGACTGCTTTTAGGACTGATCAAGGGCTCTATCATTTCTTAGTGATGCCATTTGGGCTTACAAATGCTCCAGCTACCTTCCAGAGCCTGATGAATAAGATTTTATAGCCTTTCCTCTTTCAGTTTGTCTTGGTGTTTTTTTATGACATTTTGATCAACAGTAAGACTTTACAGGATCACTTGACACATATGAGGAGGTTTTTTGATGTATTGAGACATCACAGGTTTTTTGTTAAGGAGAAGAAGTGTTATTTCATGTAGAATGAAGTGGAATACTTGGGACATATTGTCAGTGAAAAAGGAATACAGTTGATCCCAAGAAGATGCAATGTATAAAAGATTGGCCAATACCCACTACTACTACTTCTCTTTCAGGATTCCTTGGTTTATCTTCAATCTATCGCCAATTCATCAAGCATTATGCGGCCATTGCAGTCCTTTGACTGATAGGTTAAAGAAGGAGGCTTTCTTTTGGGATGCTCTTGCAGATAGTAGCTTCAACCAGTTAAAGGGACTCCTTACCTCTACTCCTATCTTAGTATGCCCAGACTTTTCCAAAGAATTTACCATACAGTGTGATGCTAGTGGCCGTGGCATTGAGGCTGTTTTGTTACAGGAGCATGGAGTGATTGTCTTTGAGAGCCATAAGCTTATAGATAAAGAAATGGCCATGAATGTTTATGACCAGGAGATGTTATCTATCTTGCATGCAATTAAGAAGTGGCACTATTACTTGTATGGCAACCGATTCAGAGTACATAGTGATCACGGGGTTCTTAAGTATTTCCTTACTTAGTCCAATATTACTCCTAAGTAGCATCATTGGGTAGCTACACTATAGAATTATGATTTTGACATCACTCATATACGAGGGGTAAAGACAATATAGTGGCTGATTCTCTTTCTCATATGTGGGCTTGTAAAGTTTCAGCTATGACTGAATTGCATAATGATTGGATTGAAGAATTACAAAAGGTTTATCTTTTGGATGAAGAATTCAGCCATAGTCTTTAGAAATTATAGTAAGGTCTTATGGAAGAAAACTCGCATTATCAGTTCAAAAATGGCCTTATTTGGTTGAAAGGAAAGATTGTTATTCTTCTACCTCTTCTTTTACACAGAAAATTATGGAGGAACTACATTCTTCGCCTTTAGCTGGACATTTAGGATTTTTCAAGACCTATGACAGGATCAACAAAAGTTTCTATTGGAAAGGATTGTGGAAAGATGTCAAGGACTTTGTCATGAAGTGTATGCCTTGTCAGCAGAATAAATACAGCACCCATAAGCCAGGAGGTTTGTTACAACCATTACCTATTCCTACAATTAAATGGACTCATATTACTATGGATTTCATTACTGGCTTGCCCACTACTAAGAAGGGATGGAATAGTATATATGTGGTGGTAGATAGACTCACCAAGGCAGCCCATTTTATCCCAACCAAGATTCAATTTACTGCTTTTCAAGTGGCAAGTCAGTTTATGGAGCAAATTTTTAGACTACATGGATTACCGCAGGTGATTTTTCATGATAGAGACTCAAAGTTTATAAGTAACTTTTGGCTGGCAGTAGTTACATCTATGGGCACTAAATTGGCTCCATCTATGGCCTATCATCCACAAACTGATGGTGGGCAGACAGAAAGAGTCATTAAATGGTTGGAGACTTATCTTCACCATTTCTGCTATGATGTCCAAACTTCATGGGAATCTGAGTTTGCTTATAACAATTCTACCCACTCTAGTATTGGAGTTTCACCCTTCGAGGCTCTGTATGGTTACAAAGCATCCTTACCCACAATCATCTTTAATGAAAGGATTAATCCTCATGGGAAGGAAGAGTTAGAAAGAATGCAAACCCTTCTTCAGCAATGCAAGATGAATCTTAGGAAAGCTAAGACCAAATGAAGATGTATACTGATGAGAAGAGGTGGCCTTTAGAGTTCCAAGAAGGAGAGTTGGTCTTACTGAAGGTGCCCAAGTCTAGGTACTCTACATTAAAAGATGGATCTAGTAATAAGCTTGCTCACAGGTTTTATGGCCCTTACCGGATCCTTAAGCGTATTGGAGACTTGGCATACAGATTAGAGCTTCCCTCTTCCACAAAGATTCACAATATCTTCCATGTTAGTCAACTCAAGCTTTTTTATGGTGATCCAGTGGATATAGTTGATGAGTTGCCACCTATTGATGAAGAAGGTCTTATTCAATACATCCTAGAGGTTGTTATAGGTCAGCATGAAAAGAAGCTTCGATCTCATTCTATCATGGAATATTTGATCAAATGGAGAGGTTTACCACCTGAGGAAGCTTCTTGGAGGCCTGATTCTATATTGGATGAGTTTCCTTTCTTAAGGGATACATTGGTGGCTGAAGCCTATTGATTATGGAGCTAGTGATGATGCAGACATGATCAAGATAGCACGCTATTTTAGAAAAGTTTTTATCGTGCCTAATTTTCATAATTAAGCTATCTACATGGGCTTAAAGTACTCTTCAAGAGCTCCGTTTTGATATATGGCATGCCTGGCAAATTTGGTCCAGCAGGGTCTGTTTACACAACAAGCTGTCTACTCCATTTTGAGATTATCTGTTGAAGATTTTATGGCTTCATATACTTTTGAAGTATTCCAAATCATGTATATAGCTGAGGCCTACTCTTGTTCTTCAATTTTAGTCCATATGGTTGGTCATACTTCATTCATTCTCCCATTTGTCAAGCTATAAAAAACAAAGTAGTACTCTATTCTATCCATCCTTTTCTAGTCTTCCATGTTTGTTTTTTAGGAAAAAAACTTTTGGGAAGGGATGGATTGTAAGAAGCTGGGAATAAGAACTTAGTGTAAAATAATATTGATATTACGCCATGTCACACTGACATTGGTATAAAAGGAGAGGACATGTAATTTTTCATATCTTTTTCACACATTAATACAATTACTATCCTTCTCTCCCATGTTGCTCACAACTTCCATGGCTTCTCTCTCTTTCCTGTCTTTCTCTCTCCAAATCTAGTATTTCTCTCTCCTCGTCACTCTCTTTTTCCCTCTTCCTGCAGTCTTTCTCTCTCTTCTGTAACCTTCTCTCTCCTCTTTCTCTCTCTCTAGTTCTTTCTCTGACAAAGAGGGCAACCATTGAAAAGGTACGGAGCCTTGTCAACATAGTCCTAAAGATAAAAAAAGGGAGGCCCATGAAAAATACAGATGCTAGTTGCTCGACAAATGTTGTTTCCTTAACCCTTGTAAGACCCTCTATGGGCCTCTGTATCCTCACACCCATCATGCCACACCCAATACAAAAGGAAATCCTTTGTTGCATTTTTTGCACGAAAGTCTTATAGATAGAATCTACAAAAATAGTATCTACCAAGGTGAAGATTTTAATATGAGGAGAGTAATACTTTGCAACTATTTTGTATAATATTACACTACATATTTTGTAAATTTGTAGGGGTCCTAAATTGATATTTAAATTTGAAGTACTAGGATTCCCACCTCCTCAGCTGGCAGCATGGCCATGCCAATTAGTGTTGGGTGGGGAAAGGGACTAGGTAGCATGTAGGGGGAGGTAGCTAAACCTAGCTATCTCTATCCTCCTCCATCATCATCATGACCGTGCACTAATTAATGGTTTTCCGTGACACCCTTCTCTTGGATCTTTATTGTTGACACCGTCGTCTGATGTACTACTAGTCCTAGACACCCATCCATTTCCACCTTTCACGGTTGCCCACATGGTGATGATCTCCATCGATGGACATCATCACAAGGCCATTGTCTTACAACTCGACCATTCATGTTGGTGGTGTCAGAGGATGTAGGGTTGAAGGTCTACCACAGGGATAAGAGATAGATGGAACGAGATAAAAGAAAGAGAATTTAGAATTTGGAAGATTTAATGGAGTCTGTTAAATGTGAAATCAAGTGACTTTATTTCATACAGTTCAGTAGAGCAATCAATCTGTAATACATATGATAGGTATGCCCAAGACAGAGGCGCATGCACACACTTGAGATGATAACACAACACAAATTGAGACTATGGCTTAGTATACACACTAATATATGAATAATATCTACTAAAAATAATCCAAAAGCTATAGGTAACACCTCAAAATCTCATCCATACATCAATATGTTGATGGAATATGATACGGGACCCCACCATAAACAAGATACATGAATTGGAATGCATAGATCCCTGTAAGTACCCTCTACACATCTTCAAAATCACTTCAGCTCTATAATTAAAATTTTATTACAAAAGTAAAACATGGTATAGATGCTGCCCCAAATCTAAGAGAAACTCTATCTTTGTTATCTATATTATGTCTACCAAAGGTATAGATTAAGAATCAAGTGACAAAACTCTAGAGAAGCCCTATTTGAGAATCAAATCTCCATTTCTAGCTTACTTCCCTATTCTTAATTGTTTTTCACGGCCCAAAATAATCCACATGAGGAGCATAAACCCATCAAAACTCCTCTTTGATGATCAAAGAAGGCTCCCCTAATATTTGGGACCAAAAATTAAGTGAGAGATCACCTCAAAGACCTTGTAAGCGATGAAGATATTTGAGAAATTGTTGCCTTCTCTTTCCTATTTTTCCCTATTCAAAATAGTCCCAATACACTCCTCTCTCCTCTCAATGCATGAGTATATAGCCCACTTAAATTTTTTGGCTCTTTTCGCCACCTTTCCCTTGTGTCCTCTCCTAGTTAGCACACCATCCCCTTCACCTTTGTGGCCACATTGGACAACAACTATCCAATTTTTCCTATTAGTGCCCTAAAATTTGTGTTGAATGGTCTTCTTCATCTCACGCTTCATTCTCCACCACATAGCCCAAAAAACAAGTCACTTAAGTGACTACTAATCATTACTCAAAGCCACAGTCATTAACTTCCAAGAGTCCACTTGACTAACTCCTATTATCATGACAATGAGAAAGGTAGAGAAGTCCACTCCATGTCAACAATCCCATGACATCCACCCCCTCTGAACCTACATGTCCTTCAAAGATTCCACATAGGTAACCCATCAGGATCAAAAGCCCAAACACATGTCATCTTCATGTTGCAAGTCCAACTACTCCCACCCGAATCGTAAGGCATCAAGAGCATGGGTATTGCATCCTCCATGTATCCGTCACAATCCATTCCTAGTAACGATAACTCATATAACATTTCAATAATTGTAAATCCATTTGGCATCCCAAGTTCATATGTCACCTCATCTTCAGCTACATCTTCAATGTCTGCCACTTTCACTTCCTCATGATCTCTGTCAATCTGCTCATCTTTTACCAGGTGGCTCACTAGTTGAGAGACCTCTTCTACATTTCTCTTTTTTCATATCTTGATTCTCTTTCCCTTTTTGGGTAGCTACATGTCAACCTTATGCACCTCTGGCGAAGCATATGTTAGATAACATCCATCAAACTCAATCTCTTCCTGATCGGCGGCCTACACAACCACCCTATAGAAAACTGATTGTATCTTCCAAACCGTAACTCATATTTCCAAGCTTTAAAAAACAAAAATGTATCCCTAATTGCAATCTACAACTTTGCTAAAGGAACCATGACTAATAATTTAAGGTATCAACCTCTAAAATTTTCTATGCAGCTTACGTCTATTAATCCTCCATAAAGCGTATGGGAGTAGCCATGGCCACTCTTTCATCTTCCCTCCAAATGACTTGTCCAAGGCCTTAATGATAGATGAATGTCCATGTTCACTTTTGACATTTCCTTCTAGATTATAGGCTGAAAAAAGAGCCATCTTTATCCCCATGCGAGAGAAGAACTCATCTGCTATAATTTTTCCAACACACCCATACCAATAGAAAATCTCTTCCAAGAGAAATGTACACACTACCTAAGTAGTCTTTGTCCTAAGTGCTTTCCCATCTACTTGATTCATCAAATCTTCATGTGCAAGCATGAGGTATCACATTTTCCACAAACCTATAAGCATAGTAACCAAATCCACTACCCATTTAAAATGGAGAGATAAGGAATAAGTTGGTTGCATCCCATCTCAATGCCTCACTAACTATTACATTTGACAGGTAGCACAAGATTCCACAAAGTGAGCAATGTCTACATGCATCCCTTACCACCAATATCTTTCTTTAATTTTCTCAAAGGTGCCCCACACCTCTATGACTAGCCCACAAGCTTTCGTGGAACTCCCACATAACCTCTACCTATGTGGCTCAATCTCCAAGAACTCGTAGTGGAGCTCCCCTCTTCTTCTTAGCATGCTTCCATAAATATCCATCCTTCAAAAAGAGACCATATGTATTTGTCTTGATCCTCTTAAACTCCTCTCCTAACCATTCTTCCCTCTTGGAAAGAATGCTAACATATTGGTCTATTCTTAGCCATTCCCCTTCATATTCCTTTTTCAAAAACACCTTCATACCCGAAATGTAACACCTATGATATTTCTTCTTGGTGTATCTACTTTTTCCATGGCCAAAAACTCCTTTACTACTAAATTCCCTGTAACAATGTGTACTTATTGTACTTGCTAAATTTATTACTATTCTAGCATTTATGACAATTGTACTAGCATTTAAGACACCTATACGTGCATACATAGTAGCTATACAATCATCCCTTGTTATAATTTCATCATTTTAGTAAGAGATCCTCTTCTTCATCCTTACTCATCATGGCATCTTCATCTTCATAGCGTGCTCGTGATAACATATTAGCCACTGGATTGTTTCTCCCTGCAATATGTTGTAAATCGGTTGTGACTTAATGTAAGCTATTCAATGCAACATGGAAATGCCAGGAGTAGCATTATTGGTTATCATACCCAATAATGGTAGACAATCTGTCTCCACCACTACATGAGCATCCATAAAATACTCTCTATCAATTTTAAGAGATGTAACTACTCCCAAAGCTCCCATTTTATTTGTAGATGCCTCTGTTACCTATCATTCAACACCTTTTCTCTTTGAATCTAATAACATATCTATTCCCTTCAGCATCATATTATCCCAGTGCCCATCCAATATGCCAATAGGGCTCATATTGATATTGAGGATATTAGGCCTATAATGCAAGCTAAAATTGATCATAGCTATATTATAAATCCCCCATGTAATAAATAGCCTTACCAGAAAAGGCTTATGCAAACTTATCTATAATAGGCTCTACACCCCCATTTCTTATCGTAGCCTTGTTGAGTAGCTGCATATCCTATATAAACCACAATGCCCCAGGACTCTAAACCAATTATTAGAGTATATAGTTGAAGATGGCTTCAAAATCTTCATCTTAATTTTCTCATTTATTAGCTCTATCAGCTTAGATAAGTATGCATGAGGCATAGAAATCAATGTAAGATTCCATGGAATGTGCAGCACTATAAATATCACCATTGGAGCCACAACAGTCGACCAGATCCACGTAGCCAATTTTATCCATTTGAAATGCAAAAGTATTTCCATGCTTTACTAACATCTGTATAAAACAATCCCTTTCTACTCTAGCAAGAGAAAACCATTACATCCAACCTTCAACTCTTTCAATATGTTTGTAGTAAATTTATGCCCTACACCATTAAGATCATGAAGACTTGGTTGTTTAGACATTTCTCATTCTCAGTCCATCACTATCAAGGGGCAAAGGAAAAACCACGATCTTAACTTTTTTGTCAAATCTTTAATATTTTGTTTGTGATTAATGGCTATCGCCTAAAGAAGTATTACCCTCCCTGGGGATCCTGGCAATCACCGCCCGATAGCCCCTTCATTCTTTGTGCGTTGAGATCGGTAAGGCTTTGCATATTGCTCCTGATAGTCCTCTTGCTTATCCTGATGAGGTGGTCTCATTCTTCTAGCCCCTCACAACCACCTTCCATCCCTCCTTTGCTTCCTTTCTATCCAATCCAATAGAGGTGGCACGAATGGTTCTGATACATGGTGTTCCTGCCATTCTCCTCTTTTTAAAAGAAGAAAAAGAAACAAAAAAAATTAAAAATATATCAATCATGGGAGAAAATGACTTCGGTCCCATTCATGCCGACCTATTCTTCGAGAAAATGTGGAGACACCCTCGAGAATGGGGAAAAAGAAAAAAAACTCAATCAAAACTATTGTGGAGAAAATGAAGAAATTCCATGTCATAATAGGCTCATTCCAAGAAAAGGTGGTAAACACCCTTGGACGAGAAGCTAGCTGTGGAAAAGGTGGTAACACCCCGCAGTCCAAGATAACTGCATCACTCGTTGATCTTCCAGAAGCAGTTCTATGGCTACCTCCCTTGGTGCACTGAATCTTGCAACCTTATCAATGCTTCTGACCCCTCCAACGGATGGCATTTCCAACGTGCAATCTAGATACTGGACTTATTGGCTACCTCCCTGGGTATGCCTCTTCATCAATCGATACTAGACATTGACTTTATCAACCAACCGAAGCAATCTTCATCAACAAACCTTGAGTGATGTGATCTTTCATCCTAACTAGATGGGGTTGTGAGTATGGGGTTCTCTCTGTATTTAACAACAAAGTGTGAGACAGAGGGTTGGGTGAGTGACCACCAGTCCTTGCCCTTTATACCTAATGGAGAGGTAAGATATGTAAATGAAGTGTTGCACACACATGATGGGCCTCTCAATGCTCAAATCACGATTTGTTCTTGTGCACAACACTATAAGGCTCCCTAGCCTTTCTTCTCGCACCGTATGCTGACATGGGGTGGGATGCACTATTGCACCCTCAATTATGCACAAGGCATAAAACTGTCGCACAAGTGGCAGTGAGACTTATATTAATGGGTGTGAGGAACTCAGTTGCCCTCCTGTAATCATCAATAGAGCATGAGACAGAGAGGGGGTGTTGAGCGTGATTGATTTTTCTTTCCATTGAGAGGTGAGGATTGAGGGATGCTCCAACCATTGGAGACAGGTACATTCTCATTTTCCTATGCACACATAGGATGGGCCTCCTCCTCCATCACTATACACATCATTTTGTTCAGCGCAGTGCATTGCAAGGCTATCTAGCCTTCCTTTCTTCTTACACCCATGCCAAATGGGTTGGGACGCATCAATGCACAATCAAATTGTGCACATTGGCATGCTCCCTATGAACCATTCCTCTTGTCTATTTCTAAATCGGGTGTGAGATATGGGTTTCAATCATTCTCTTCGAGTGACATGAGTCATGAGGTGAGTGACTGATCTAACATTGCAACATGAGTGACTATTGAGATTGAGTGATACATACTTTGTCATCAACAACTTAACCAACTCTTCATCAACAATGCTATCTCAGTGGGTGTTGCTGCATGGTCCCTGCCATGTTGGATGAGTGTGATGTGGTGAGCTGTGGTACCTCTTGTTGACGATTACAATCCTTCACGTGACAGCAACGGTTCATCTCGACCATCTGCAAAATTGGGCCAAGTTTTTCTAACCCTGCCCTTTTGTTTGCAAGAGTCGGTTATATTTTGAGTGTGGGGACACCCGTGCATGGGTTATGATCAAGTGTTAGGCCCATGTTGATTAGTCCATCCAATCTATTAAGGTCTTAAGTGTGGGGATGTGTCTCCCTACATGTCCGCTTTGCATACCCTCATGGAAACATCCCTTTTAGATAATTACAGCATACCAAGTCCTGATTTTGCCCTGATGGGGTCGCTTCCCTACCCACCCGTCCTCTTCTCATCCCATCCTAGGGTCGTTCCCTTTCGTTTGGCTTTATCTTTTGTCTTGCCACTTTATCATGAGAATGCATCCTACATTTCTCAAAATTGACATCTGACCTTACAACCCTATTTGTCCCTTTGAACTAGCCACTTTTCCTTTTTATGGTCCTTAGTTCCCAGCAATGTTTCATGAGTTATTAATTTTTAAAGGTTTTTCAAACAATTTGACGTGTTTGCATGTGAACATGTCTTTTTTGCTCCGAAATAGCGATTTGACATGACATCCCCAACCTACACCTTCCCCTTGATAGTTTTCTTTTTTACTACTCATAATTTTGATGCATTTTTTTTGTTATTAAATTTTTCGCATTTTCAAGTATCCTCATGTGTGATTTTGCTCTTTTTCCATATGAGCCTGCCCTATTTGCCCTGAAATTCACTTCTGATTGGATAGCCTTGTTCGATTTGTTCCATTGTATAATTTTTCTTTTTCCTCCATCATGTTTCGATCGACCACTTTTATGTTATTAATTTTTTCGTGTGTTTTCGTGCTTGTTTCTCCTATTTTTCCCATGTGGAAGCCCCTTAATGCCATCGAAAATGTGTTCTGACCTACCAACCATATCCTACAGATTTCGCTTAACAATTTTTCTTTTTGTTGCACTTTATTCTGATGCACCGATTTTCTTGTATTAATTCTCGACTCTGTTTTTATATGTACGCCACGAGAAATGTGTTCTGACCTACCAACCCTATCCTATAGATTTCCCTTGATGCACCGATTTTCTTGTATTAATTGTCGACTCTGTTTGTATATGTATTTTTGTAAATTTTCCCATGCGAACGTGCACTTCCACCCCCAAAACCATGTTTTACCTTGTCCATCATGTCTGTCACTTCCTTGTGGGCCTTTTTACGTATTAATTTTTATTTCCATTTTTTAGTGTGTTTTTTTCCTTTTTCCCCTGTGAACGGGTCTTATCCTTGTCGAAACTACATTCTAATGTGACATGCATGTCCGCCACATCATCTTGAATATTTTTGCTTATGTCCCACCCTTCATTTTGGTTGGTGGCTTTTTCAATATTGATTCTTGTGTGTATTTGTCGACCCAGTTTTCTCCTTCTTTTTCCCATGTGAATGCTCCTAATTGTCCCCGGACATCCCATTTCACTTTTTAGCCCTCTTCCTCTCATCTTCTGCCTTATTTTTTCTTTTTGTTATTCATTCATCCGGTGCTCAATTTATTTGTTATTATTATTTTTTAATTTGTGTTTTGATGTTTCACGTGTTTGTGCATGAACAATCGCATTTTCATGATTTCTTATGTGTTGACACGTCCGTGACGTCGTTCTTCCCCCACCCCGCACCCCTGCGTACCCCTCCTCCCCTCCATCTCCATCCTTGCCCTCCTCCCCTCCTCTTCTTCGCCTCCTCCCCTACCTCCTCCCACATCCCTCCTTCCCCTTCTCTTTCTTCCCTCCTCCTCATGCCTCCCTCTTCTTCCCCCCCTTCTCCATGCTTGCCCGCCATGCTCAAGGAGATGCGCCGCCCGCGCTCGAGGACACACTCCTCATCAGACCACACACTACTCGCCCGAGGGACTTTCTATCACTGCCGCCGCCGGACCTATAGAAGATGCCACCTCTACACCAACGAATGCGCTATCGCCACACTGCCCATCCGCTGCAGTCATTGCCCGCGCTGATGGGCCCCTTGATGGACTGCCTCTCCCCACCACGTAGCCGTCGTTGACTGAAGCGTCATCACTACTACCAACTTCCCTCTTCCATGCGTCCTCCACACGCCCGTGGCCTTGTTTCCTCCACGCCGACTCTCTCACCTCCACGTGCTCCCCTCCTACGCGACCCGCCACCAAACCGGCCACCCCCAACAAACCCTACTCTGCCTGTCCCCTCCCAAACCACCCCCACCCCCACCCCTATCCGCCCGTCCTACAAAATCGCCTAGCCTAGTGACAACCCTAAGGTACCCCCCTTTGTTTTTTTCTACATACATTACATTGAAAATATATATATATATATACACTTTACTAATTTAATTTTTTTAATACACAAAAAAATAAAAACCCAACAAACCAAAAATTAATACTACCAATAATAATCCAATTTCCCTTTTCTCCATTTCCCTTCCTCTTTTCACGTGTGATTGCCCACTTTTCTATTGTCTCGTGCATGTTGCCCCTAAGGTCTTGTTCGTGTGCAGGGTTTTGGACCTCAGGAGTGCGTTTGTGTTAGCGATCCTTCATGCGCAACGATGCGCGTGTGATTTTTTATGCAACAAAGTGGTGGAGAGCTTCGAGATGTTCACACATAGTCCATGCAGCTCCTAACTGGGTACCATATTTCTTGCATATTTTTTTACTTCCAAAAAACCATTCAAATATTTAAAAGTGTCTTACAAATAATTAAAAATCCAAATAAATTGAACATTTGCAAAAAATACCTCCAAAAATCTAAAAATTTGGACAATATTTTATCAATTGAAAATGGCCAATAAAAATTTAGAAAATTTTAAAATAAATTTAAATAACTTTATAAAGTTTATTAAAATTTAATAAAATCTTGATAAAATCATTAAAAATTAGAAACTAAAAATTAATAAAAGTATCAAAAATTCCAAAACTCCTTTCATAATTATGGGTCATAGAAATGAGCTGAAATTTTCAACACCAATTGAAAAATATTTATTTGAAAAGAAATTGAGTTTTAAAGTGAATAAATTCTTGAAACATTCTTTTCAAAATTCATAAAATAGCTTAGAAAATTCCAAAAAAACTTGAAAATAAAGTGGATCCCCCTACCTGATTCTTAGCCAAATTTTTATTGGATAAAATTAATAATAATAATAATAATAATAATCAAATAAAACTATGCTACAATAATATTAAATTTAAACAAAATCAAAAATAAATACAAACCTCCCAATGATGAATGCCTAACACCCTAAAACAATAATACTTAAATATATTTAAAAATTTTAGACATGGTGTTTTGGTTTTTTCAAAAATGATATCCATTTTCAAGCTAGTTGGATTGCTTGTGGATTTATTATGATTGCTATTTTTCCATCACATCAGTTATTGGGTTCAAAATAGCTGAAAGGAGTGGAAGAAGTAGCTGCTAAAGACTCAAGTAAAGACTCAAGTGATAGTGACACTGGTTGAGCTACGAAGGGACACTATACTAGCTCTAGTGATCTTTCATATCAAACATACCTCTTGGGAGGGATATCCATGACCAAAGAGGGGTTATGAATTATTATTATTGATAATTTCATGATACTATTGAGAGAGAGAACATATGAGAGTGAGTGAGAGTGAGAGTGAGAGATAACCAAATCTATGCAAAACAATGTATCTATGAGTGAGAGATTGTGATAGAAAGCTATGGAACCTTTGAAGAAGAATACTATGTGATGATTTCCATTCAAAGTGGTATACTCTTTTATGTCTTTGTGGTATTTTGATGAATTTCATGAAGAATATGAAGATCATAATCAATTTTGTTCAAGTAAAAGCTGTGGGAGAATTGTTTCTATGAAGCTACATGACAATATCTTATTCCTGGTGTTGTTTTCCTTGTTGTGGTAACACCAAATATGAAAAAGTTGTTTGCTGATGATACAATATAGATTTTCTTGCAGTAGATTTTTAATTTTCTTGGTGTTCCTCTTGGGGCTCTAGATCATTTGGATCTTACTAACAAGAGACACCCTATAGGGCTCTTATATGAGATACAAGATTGATGCCTTACTGTAAGAAGTTGGGAAGAATAAGGATTTAGTGTGTAAATAGTATTGATGCCATGTCACATTGACATTGGTATAAAAGGAGAGGACATGTAATTTTTCTCATCTTTTGACACATTAATACATTATTGTCCTTTTCCTCCTCACCTTGCTCTCAATTTCAATGACTTTTTTCTCTTTCATGTATTTCTCTCTCCTATTCTAGTCTTTCTCTCTCTCCTCTCACTCTTTCTCTCACTTTTGCACTTCTTCTTCTCTCACTTCTGCAGTCTTATCTCTCCTTTTTCTCTCTCTCTCCAATTCACTTCTTGACAAGTGGTATCAGAACATTGGTCTTTGACCTTTTTTTCTTCTATTTCACTCCAATTTTTCTCCATAAAAACCAATTTCAGACAAATACTATAGGTACTTGACATAGACAGTGATTGGCAGAGGTTTGTAGATAATCTATAGTTAGCAAGAGACTATATCTAGATATCCTCAAGGGTAGATATGGTGGTGGAAGGCTAAAATAGCAGGTCGTCATCAAATTTTCATGCAATTTTGAGGTAACTAGGTCAAATGGGATTTAATAGGGCTTAGTTGAGAGTTAAACTGTGGTTATTTTTCAAGTGGAACTTCTCTTTCTCTCTCTTTCAAGCTTTTGGCTGAAGCTTCAATGGTGGCTACCAAGAAATCCTTCAATCTTCTTCTCTTCTGACCATTTCTCTTAGCCAAACCATAGAGCAAAGATTCCTTACCTCTTACTCATCAAATTGAGTACCATTATCAAGCAGTTGATGCAGTAGATGACCAGCATATAACCCAAAAATTGCCATGATTTCCCTAATCATTTCTTCTCCTTCTTCTACTACACATCTTCTACAAATTGGTTGCGTAACATTGATATGCTCTCAGTAGGGAATACCTTCAGCAAGTTTCAACAAGATTGGAGCCCTGATCTTCATCCCCTTTGCTGGAAACCCTAAAACACAGTAGAGCAACCATAGCCACAGACTTGGAAGCTCAAATTTCTTCAATCTTTGGATCTTCCTGACCTCCAAGGCTTCTCTACTATCATCTTGAAGCTTAATGGACTTCAAGATTCAAGACATTGCAAGGATTTCAGCTCATTGAGGGTATTGGAGCTCATATTGAAGGTTTATTTTGGGGCTTCTCTTCAAGAGGCTTGAATCTTTGATATTCAAGTGTTCAAGCAAGCTTGAGGGATTGATTATTCACACATTTGATCATATTGAAGCTTATATGGACTGATTTTATAGATCTTTCAAGCTTTATAATGGATACATGGTGGATTATGAAGGATTTTCCCATTATTTGGATTGGAGCTTATATTAATCATCTTCTTCCAGCTTAATCAAGATATCTTGTTTAATCTCTGAAATCTCTCAATAATCCACTTGCTTATGCTTTTTCACATGTTGATGAGAGATTATTAGTCAATTAACTCTCAGAATTGAACAATAGATCAAAGATTAGTGCTCTTTCTATTAATCGGAGCCTATTTCATTGAATTTTAGCATTCATTTAATCTTATTCCATCATAGATATCATTTACAGAGTTTTGAAGCATAACCTTGATTTGGTTGCCTGATTTCTTTTACCCAATCTTGAAATATTGTAAAGGGTAAGTACTAGCAATCAGTGAGTCACTGAATTGCATTGGTAAGACCCTCTTCCTATCCAATCTTTCAAAATTTCCATCCTATTGCATTTCATGAAAGGGGCTGAATGAATATTTCATAAATGCATTTCATGCTGATTGATTAGAGTAGCATGCTACTTCCATGTTGATATACCCATCGAGGAAAAGGTGGATGCTAGGGGAGATAGTGGGACAAAAGAGAGGTGACCCTACCTCACTATCGAAGATCCCGAAAAGGGGTGCAACCAATCGACCCGGGGGAAACTTTGCCCATCTCTCGGTGATTCTAAGCCCATGTAGGGAGCCTATCCTACCGTTTATCTCCTCACATAGGTACAATGAGTGGAGAATTGAATATTGAATTTCCTTCAAAGACTCAAGTACCTTCAAGAGCAAGACAAGGTAAAATAGAGACTTTACAAGACAATGTAGGAGGGTATTTACAGGTCCTTACATATACCAACTTCATTACTTGAGTACAAGTGCAAGTATTAAAAGGTGCCCACAAGTCCTATTTAATCTCCTACAAGGTTTGGTAGCCATTTGGAACCATCATTTTACCTTACAAGTGGAAACAAGGCATTTACAGCTTGAAACAAGGTGCAAGCCTGGATAGTTTAGACTCAAAGATTGAACTACAAATTTTTTTATCCTAAACTTGTTATGACATGCTATAGCTCATCTTAAAGAGGGCCTCATTGGCTTTGATTTGAATTTAAAAAAATTTAGAATCAAAGCTTGCTAGCTCAAGTTATAGCCAATTTTTTGATAGGGGGTGCTGTAGTACTGCACTATTATGGCAAGGCATAAAGGCAAAAATAAGGCCCAGGATGAGTATGATCAACAAATCAGAGATTCTATGCTACATAATATGCCCTAAGAGATCCTTAAAGATCCTCAAGTCCATAGACAAATCAGTGCACTTAACAATCCCATGTGTGAACATGAAAATAGGCATGCCCAAGAGATGTTATCAAGAGTGGAGCAGATGGTCTTGTCTACTAGTCAAACGAAGTTTTGAGAAGTTAGTGGATTCAACTACCCAAACAAGGCTTCCATTGACAAGTTAGTAGAATCTAATGCTCAAATAATGGCCCAAATCTCCCAATGGATGCAAATGTAAATGGGATCTAAAGAAGCAAAGGAGAAAACTTATTCAAACAATGAATCTTGAGTTCCACTTCAGTCACCTAACCAAAATGGTCAAGGCCATGAAATCATTGGATGAAGAGGTATCCCAAATAGGCAATATGAAGTAGGTGAGACTTCACAAAGACATGATGACTATTTGGGCAATTTGAATGGTGCCAACTCCCAAGATTTTGGGTTGAATACCCAACTTCCTAGAGGTCCTCTACCAACAAGAAGGTTTCATAATGGTTCTCAGCCACCTATTGGGAGATTTCCATCTCATTTGGGGGCTCAATGCTTAATAATCATGACCACTAATCAAGCTATAATCGCCAAGTTGAAATTGATCGGTGAGGCACGCTTGTGGTGGAAACAATGGTGTAAAGACCAGGGACTTGCTAAGACAACTATTACTTGGAAAAAACTGAAAGAAGTTGTGCATGATCAATATTTTTCACCAAATTATCACACTCTAAAAATGAATGAGTTCTTTAACTTAAGATAGCTAAGAATGAACCTGGAGGTATATTACTCAAAGTTTATCTCACTACCTAAATAAGTGCTATCCCAGTCAAGACCAACTACAAACCTTCAGATATTGCTCAAATGTTTGTGAAAGAAATCTCTAGGCTTCATGGATTGCCTAAATAGATCCTTAGTAATCGTAACTCTCTGTTTACGTCACATTTCTGGAGAAGCCTATTTGAAGTAATTGGAACCCAACTTTGATTTAGCATAGCTTACCATCCCCAAACTGATGGTCAAACAGAGTAAGTTAATTAGGTCATACAAGATATACTAAGAACTTACTGTTCCACAAAGTCGAACAACAAGGTGGATATAGTATTTGCCCTTATTAGAATTTTCCTACAATGCATCATATCACTAGAGTATTCAAATGACTCCATTTCAAGCCCTGTATAGGCAAGATTTTTTAACACCATTGAATTTCTCTAATCCAACCCTAAAGGTTGAGGCTTCTAAGAAAATGCTAGAAGACATGGATGATCATATCAAAACTATCAGACAAGACATCCAAGCCGCCAAAGACCACCAGAAAGCTTATACTGATCTAGGATGGCAAGAGCATATCTTCCAAGAGGGAGAAATGTTTTTCATCTGTGTATGCCCAAAGAAGAGTTCTCTATCATTAGGAAATTTCAAGAAGTTGAGTCCAAGGTATTGTGGACCATACAAGGTTCTCAAATGCCTAGGAGCTAATGCCTACAAACTACAACTTCTTGATCATGTGAAAGTCCACAATGTATTTCACGTTAGTCTTCTAAAAGCTTATGTGGAAAAATCAAGATCATATTCTTGATGACCAGCAAATTGTAATGCCTAGTCAAGGAGCCCTTGAACTCCAGCCTAAATAGATTCTAGATGTAAAAGAGAAACCTCTAAAAAATAGAACCATTAGAGAGTACCTTATCCAATGGAAAGACTCTCCTCAGGAGGATGCCATGAACCAAGGAAATAACAACTCTCCCAAGAACACAACAAGAGCAAAGTCTATGCTGAGATTTCATCTCTCACTCATGGAATATAACTAAAGAGAAACATTCATCTGAATCAGCGTCCTCTCCTTCTTCATCACTCTCTATTTCCATGCAAGAGAGAGAGAGAGAGAGAGAGAGAGAGAGAGAGAGAGAGAGAGAGAGAGAGAGAGAATTTTTCACATCAAATGCTCTCGAAGTACATGCGAGAGAGAGAGGGGTATATTGAAGAAGCACACCCCAATCTTCCCCCACATGCACCCCTTCGTGCAATAGTTTATTGATTAATAATATTTTTAAGTATACATTGGCCTTAGCCACCATTGCTTTCGGGCCTTCAAAAGTTATGCCCCTCTTTTAGAAATCTATCATTTTACAAAATATAATAAGGCTATATTGATATATTATATGCTTGATTCAGATGTGTTAGGGTGCTAGATTTTGAGCATCCATGGGCATCATCATTCTCCCCAAACACAATTGCGAAGCCGTCCTCGGCAAGCATAAAGAAAAAGAACCTCAACACCATTGAACATGTCTTTAGCGTCGATGACGAAGCAGAGCCATAGGAGACCACCAAGGGACCACCACATCAAGGATGCTATCCCCTGCTTTGCCATGAGCTTGCACACTTCAAAAGCAAATGAACACCATCTTCTTCATGCTAGTGAGGATGCTTCAGTCAATAGTGTGTAGAGAATGCTTTTGCATAGAAACATTCTCTATCAATAAACCCTTTTAGTTGTGTATATATAGGATTATTGGAAATTATAAGGAATAATGAATAGTTACAATGAAAGGCTCCCAATAAGGATAATTAATTGGTGATAATTGACAGTTTGCTACGCTTCCTAATAGGAACGACCATGATCCATTGGTGGCGTGGCAGGAGGTCGTGATCAACAACGACGAGGGTGGGGAAAAACCAGGAGTTGTGATCGGGTGGTAGGCATGTTGCAAGAGGGAGAGGCACAACGATGGGTTAAAAAGGCTCCGGATGCAACCGAAGAGGCGCACTAGCTAGCAGGCCATGCACTCAAGCCAATCACAACTAAGGTTGCACATGGCCTCAGAGAACGTGATGTGGGTGCTGCCCACCAAGGTGTTCGAGACGGCACCCTGGTTGTATACGTTGGGGGCCACCTGCGTTGGTGTGGTGCTTGCGGTTGGGGTCAATCCACACAACCGCATAGAGGCTCATGCTCCTAGTCCCCGATGAACATGCGCACGTCCCTGAGGCCCTACACCGATATCAGTGTCACCTCCAAAAAACTAGTCGAGCGCCCGGGTCTCATGAATATTGGCTTCTTGTTATTGCGGTTGCTGCTACTGCTTCGCCTCTCTCCCCGACTCATCTCCTCCTCCCTCTTCTGATTCACAAACAACATTATCCTTTCCATACGATCCCCCATCACCTCCCCTCTCTTGCCCCTCGATGTTCTGACGTGTTGTCATGGATGGATTGACTAGTACCCTTGACTAGTACCCTGCCATCCATTTCGTGAATATCTTTCCCTAAATATCTCCCCCACGAGCAACTGTATTCCCTGCCAGTGCACCAGAAATGAACCAAGGAAATAACAACTCTCTCGGGAACACAACAAGAGCAAAGTCTATGATGAGATTTCATCTCTCGCTCGTGGAATATAACTAAAGAGAAATATTCATCTGAATCAGCGTCCTCTCCTTCTTCATCACTCTCTATTTCCATGCGAGAGAGAGAGAGAGAGAGAGAGAGAGAGAGAGAGAGAGAGAGAGAGAGAGAGAGAATTTTTCACATCAAATGCTCTCAAAGTACATGCGAGAGAGAGAGGGGTATATTGAAGAAGCACACCCCAATCTTCCCCCACATGCACCCCTTCGTGCAATAGTTTATTGATTAATAACATTTTTAAGTATATGTTGGCCTTAGCCACCATTGCTTTCGGGCCTTCAAAAGTTATGCCCCTCTTTTAGAAATCTATCATTTTACAAAATATAATAAGGCTATATTGATATATTATATGCTTGATTCAGATGTTTTAATTTGGCATTCTCGATTCCATTTAATGTGTCGAGGATCGCATTGATTTCATAACCACAATAAAATTTGCAAAAGCCTCAATCGGTAGATGAAGAATACGGAAGAACGAGCATGATATTGAGTAAGTTAAGTATCAAAGACTATGACATGACTTTATGTACTAGATAAGTCATGAAGTAACTAGGCCAAAAACCACTAGAAGAAGTCGTTTTGAAGAAAAAAATACATTTTTTAACAAATAGGTCAAAATACAATACATTTTTTACACCTAGAGGGAGAGAAAGTATTTAAAAATCATCCCCATTCCACCATCCAATAGGCAAGCAATCAAAATGAATATTTAACAAAGCTCAATTGGCTCTTGACAAGTAGCCAAATGAATCAGTCCACTACATGCTCCCCCTCATGCCTATAAATACACCACCTCTCTTTCACATAAAAAGCAAGAAGAAAAACCTCCTGATGATGGAAATTTTTCTCTACTTCTCTTATCCATTGAGGCTTGAGCCTTAAAAGAGGAAAATACCCCCCTTCTACCTCATTTTCATTTTCTCTACCCCCTGCTACGCCTTCACCCCATACGACCATACCGCTAAGCAAAATGCTGGAAAAAATTTTCTGGATGACCCCAAACTCTCCCTCAACTACCATGTCGATTTCATCTTACATCCAATGGCTCTGCGAGGTCGTAGAAATTCAAAAAGCCCATTTGAAGCAAGGGAAGCAAGGAACACGGCCGATGGAGAAAATGACGTAGTAGGAATTGGCAAGACTCCCATTACAGCAAACTTGAGAGAGGTAACATCTCATTGGTTTGGAAAATATTAATGTTTTATAAGCTTATCGCTTTATTTGGCTTTAAACGATTATAAACGCATTCTAATGAAAATGCATATGAATTGTCGCTTAGGAAAATAACCTAAGTAATATAATAATTAACAATCACTGAAAAAACTCTTTCACTTAAAAAATGAATATATGCATGTAATTAAAAAAATATCTTGATTATGGTTTATTTCGTGATATTTATTGTTATTTCATTAATGATGCATGTGATCATAATAACATAAATATGATAAGCATTGTTAGGGAAGGGAATATTTTATTTAAAATTTTTTGAAAGTGATTATCTCTATTTTATTTTGCTAATGATAAATAAATGCATATGAATTTTATAATCATTTATGGAAAATCATTTAGATAATATCATGAAATAATCAATGTATTAAATCAACAAAAAATTATATAGGAAAATATATACTAGACACGCATAAATTTGGTGCATGAAAATATAATTTGATTTTTAAAAGATAAAACAAAAAATACACTTATTATTTTTGCATTGCCTGGAATAAAGTTCTCAGAAAAACAATTAGCATTGTACTTAAGATATATCTAAAAGAAAATTGATCTTTTTATATAACATTAAAAGTTTGGCAAATGGTTAGACATTGTCAATTAAACCTTAAAATAAGAGTAAAATAAAATAAATATTATTTTCTTGCTAAAAACACACGTAATATTAATATTAATGATTATATTAGCAAGAGCGTCAATATCATGAGTTGACCCACGTATGAATCAATGAGAAAACCTAACCTAAAATATCAAGAATATTGAAGGAAAAACAACTTTGAAATACTCGACAACCCTGAAACTATCAATATCATGAAATTAAATAAATATCGAAAGTATGTAGCACTTGTTGGACATTGTTAAGAATTTGTCGATACAAATTCTAAAGTCTAAAGTGACTTGGAAAAGCATTTAAAATCCTGCTAAGCGCAAGTTAGGGCCAGGTAGCGCATGAATGATTGCCATATGCATAAATGCCTATATTATCTTTTAGGGTGAAAATACCAAATTTTTCATAAGGATAAAATAGACTTCTCATAATTAATCAAATTCGCAAAATAACTTGTAGATCCTAAAAAAGAGTTGCAAGTAGGAAGTAAAACCCTAAGAATAAGGTGGAACCTTAAAAGAGAAACCCTAGATTTGGGTGCAACTGCTTCCCATGCTAAAAATACTTGTTGATGTTTCTTTTTTATTTGTGCACACATTGATGGTTGCACATGAAAGATTGATTATGTTTGCAGTAATTATATCTGGTTGTAAATATATATAGTCAGGATAATAAGAGAAAAGATCACGCTATGCCTCCCCCATAACTAGACACGGAACCTTGCTCCAAGGGGAATTGTTTTGTACCATTGCGAGGAGCTTTGGACTAGCCTCGATGGCGAGAGGTCACTTGGTTAGGAATCTATTAGGTAGGAGGAGGTGGGAGTGCCAAGGGGACTCTGGCTGCGATCGCTCTTAGGAACTGCTTGACCCTCACACGAATCAGGATGGGATCCTGGAGTCCCCGGTGTACTAGTGAAGGGACAAAAATCTTGGAGGGTTTCTTTTCTTCTACGCAAACAGAATGGATTTTCTAGTCAACGGAGGTTTATCTTCTACGTAGGCAGAAGGGAAAAATCATTGTAAATAACTTTGCAAAATATGTTTTCCCAAAAGACTGTTTTCTCTGTCTTTGTGTTGTGCCTTAAAATTAAGTAAAGGAACCTATGATAACAGGTTAACTAACGAAGCTACTTTTATATGCCATAACTTAATGTGATAGGTAATTAGAAAACTAAAGAAAGCCATTTGTAAGAAGCAGGTGGGGGAGATCGCTAACGGATCTGCCATCCTACGGATGGGTGGTCCGAGTAAAAGCTGGGAGCTTCTCTCAAGAGTTTGAATAAAACGTTAATTGGAAAAATTTGGGTAGAGTTGAGTGTTGACTTACCTAGGGTTAGGTCTTAAAACCTTAATCACAAATTATCTTAGGGGAAAGGTATGGCAACTGTGCCAAAACTATGTTAAGGTTCCCTGAATCCTAATTAGTTTTTACTAGGAAAAAGTGTTGCACTTCATGAACCAAGGGTACCTACGATCACTCTAGTCGTCGGATGAGAAGCCCTTGTGGGACACCTTTGATGGAGCTAGTTGATGTATCAAGACCTCAGTTATCAAATTAGGACCCAGAGCTTGCATGTTGATCCTCATGGGGATGCTAGGGTGGTACCTTCCATTACGGGGTGGAATCTGGGAAACCTAGATGATAGACCCCGTGCATTCTCGCGAGTGCCAGGCGAAGTCATCTAGGATAGTTCCCCGATGAACCACTAAAACTTACTACCAAGGAATATTTAGGCAGGCACATGACACTGCTTAGATACGTGGTAAAACAACTAGCCACATGTAGTTCCTCTTCTATAAGAATCTTATTAAATAAGGGATGGTGTTGCAAATTGGAGATCACTTCCAAACCACGAGCCAAAATGATAGCATGGAGTGAAATATTAGAATAATATGTAGGATCAGCCTAAAGGGTCCTAATGGCATGCCTTTGCTCAACGATGATCATAAGGTGACTCCCAACATAAGCAATCTCCAGCCGGTGGTCATACCCAGTGGTATAAGAAAGGACTAGAAGTGGTTTGTTTAGCCGTAAGGTCTATAATCTTAGTGTCATCATCACATTTGGTCACTATGACATAAGTTGAGATGAAGAGAGAAGGCTGTAGACACTTTTGAGGAAGAGTCTTGGCATATTCAAGTTGCACTAAGAGACTTTTGCAAAAGGGATGCTCATTCTCCTCCCATGTGGGATTCTAATGAGCAGCAAGTTCAAGTGCCTTATCATCAACAAGGTCGAGGTCAATCATAGCAAATAATTTTGTAAAATTCATAAACATAGAGTCGAATTGGAGTAACCAACTAGCTTTGGAGGAGTTGTCCTTCGTGGGGCCAAGTCTGTTGGCTGGCATGCTACTAAGAGAGTGAAAAATGAGTAAAGGTTTGAGACTAGAAGGTGGATCAGGAGTAGTGGAATTAATTTGAAGATGAGGTGAAATCGGGTCCCCATGTTCATGTTGGATTTTATCTTGGGCTACATGATCCAATTAGTGGACTGATCGTGAGAGCATGGCCAAGGAGGATGCCTTAATGAGTCAGAGGGTTTTTGGGAATGCCAAAATAGCAAGATTCGAAGCAAAAGGGGAAGCAGGGGAGTCGGAGGGAGGCAGGATAAGTGACTCCTTAGGAAGTTGTTGGACAAGTGGGGCAGAAGGAGATGTAGAATTTAATTGTACATGAGATGGCATGGCTAGGGGTGCAAATGAGTGAGAAGCTCACGAAGAGGAAGTTTGGTCCTTAGACCAGCCTAAAGCATTTGTGGACAAAGCCCGAGGAAAAGTGATAGAGAAAATTTTAGATCATTTGGGAATCCAAATGGAGGCATCTCCCTTGTAATAGCCATGTGCCTCTCCAAGAGAGAGCATGCCACCCAACACTAAGAACTTTTTGGTTTTGGAGGAGTGTGGCAATAGTGAAATGGCTTCCTATGCAATGGAATCGAGGATTATGAAGGTGGGGATGGAACTAATGATGGGAGATGAGGTCGCCCCCCCCCCCCCCCCCCGCCCCCCAACTAGAAGTTAGTAAACTTCACAAGTGCAAGCTTGGAGGTGCAACTAATAGGGGTAGTGTGATGATGGTGGGCTTGGAGCAATTGACAGATTAGGGAGCTATTGAATTGCAAAGGGATGGGATGAGGAGGTGTTATATGCCCCTACAGAAAGATCCCTTTTACTCAAAACTGAAATGACCTGGGCACGAAAAATTTGCAATGTAATGCATTGATCAATATAGTTGATTGTGCAAGGAACCTAATAATTAAAAGGTCGACCCAAGAGAAGTTTATTTCTTACATCCTCTCGATTCGAAAGAATGTAAAAAAGAAGAGGAATGCTCTCAATTGCAACAATAAGCAAGAGCTCACATTTTCCCAATAGTGAGTAGGGTTAGCCACCATAGGGGTGAAGCTTAGTGTGAGTAAGCATCAAAGTGGGTTGGCCCAAATCCAACCAAAGCTTATAGGAAAGGGCGTTGAAATTATAACCTTCATCAATGAGAGCATCAATAGTAACTTGCTGGGCAGCAGTCAATTGGATTTGAAGAAAGGCTAAAAGAATGATAGGGTCACCCTTGGGGTCAATTAAATAAATGGAAATTGCCCCTTGTACATTGAAAAATGAATAGGAGTTTGGCATGGGACTAGGTGAAGACAATTTATGAGTGTCAGCCTACTACTCAAATTTCTCATACCATGTTTGTTCAGCCACCACGAGCACATTGACAGGAACATCTCGAGGGTGCATGGGGAATTCATGCAAGTAATGGCCTAGGGGGCAATAATTCTTAATTTAGCTACCATTAAAGTGTCCAATGCCTTCCCCCTCCAGGGTTTCAAGCTCAACATTGCCCGTCCTATTAATGTGATGAACATGATACGGTCCCAGCCCTCGAAGTTTCAATTTCTGCTTATGACCTTTAAGAGAATACAAGAGCACCAAGTCACCTTTATCAAAGGAACATTGTTGCACATGTTTATCAAACCACACCTTATGTTGGGCCTTTTTAGCAAGGAAGGCATGTGTGGCCAAAAGGTGAGTTTTAGTAAGGCGTTCCAACTCCACAAGGCGGTTAGTCCAAGAACTAGTTGTCAGAAGTGGTGTAGCAATGGAAGCATAAACATGTGCTGAAATAAACTATTGAACACAAGACAAAAGAGAAAAGAGATAAAAAAATACAAATGAGAACTCTTGAAAAATGGAATCCATATATCAGACAAGAGACTGTCGCATACAATAGTGAGTCACTAGTGGCTGCATGGGCATTGTCACACCATGTAATGTGTCCCCCTATCTACTTGTAGGACACATCTTAGCAGCCCATCAGGAAGAGAGTCTAGAAAGCGTCGCCCAGCACTCCCAAGGAATATCACGGGGTTTGCAATCTAGGTCTTCTCGAGTCTGCCACAAAGCGGAAGCATTCCGGCCGTTCCCCACTTAGGACCAACCTGAATCATGGTTTTCCTAATAGTCTAGTTTCTAGGAAGTAGCTAGCGTTGAGCCCCAAACGAGAACCACTTTACACAGAAACATCAGGGTCAAAGCGGATTCATGCTGCACTTGGTTCAAGGAGAATGGGAAACAAGAGGGACGTGAAGCTCGACCTCTCTACCCGTAAGGCATAGTCCCATTTCGTTCCCCTAAAACAGCATAAATCGGGACTCTAGCTCTATAGATTCTAGGTCATTGTTACCTTGCAGTCAATTCCTTTGAGAAAATTTCTCGGCCAACGGGGACCACCCTTCCGTAGGACGGACCCAAGGTCACATCCACCACACTTTCCTCAGGTTGCTTTAGTTATCTAATTACCTACCACATTTAGTTTGACAAGCAAAAACAGCTTCTTTAATTAACCAATTAATCACTGGTTCCTTCACATAACTTAGGCACTGACATAGAAAAACAATGTCAAGTAAGTTCCTCTTCAACATTTGATCTTTATTTATCAGACTTTGGAATACATCATATAATCCGCCCGAAGGCTATTCTGCTCGAAGGCTATTCCAGCAATCCTCAGGGATCGCTTTTCCAAGATTCCGCCCATTAACTAATATGTGGGCCTTGAGATCCCATCTCGAGTCACGTTGGCCTCTTGTGCAGGATCCGGAGGCAAGGGATTTACAGCCAGAGCCCCCACTGGCACCCAAGCGTCCTCCTGCTCCAAGTAGCACCCACTAAGAGACCTCTCGTGGTGGTTCGGTACACATACCCGGCGTGGCTAACAACCATCTTGGATAGGGTTAGGCAAACAGTCGGAGTCAATTGATGATGCCTCTCCCTCCAGGCTTTCAACTTGAAGCATTATTTATTTTTCCAGCATTAGTTCCTTGAGCAAAGAAGGACAAACAGTGCTACTAAGTGTACAAACACAAGCACTCCAGTGGTCGTTTATACGGCCAACTACTAATGTGTGAATCCTTCTCTCCGAATACATCCATCATTCGATCCGGGATCAATTGTGACTTGGCAAGATCCCAAGGGTTTCGTAAGTTGAGTTGCTTATTTACCCTTTTTCCCTTGGGTTAGGGTTTATACCCTTTTGACCCAAATTGTTTCCACCTTAGGTTTCCTTAAATTATAGACAATAAATCATGAGCAACCTCGTTGTCCTCACTTGATTGGTCAATTGCTTACTAGGCAATTCATAATTTCCCTAACTTGGAAAATTAGCCCCAAGGAAGGGTGATGTAGCAGGATTTCTACTCATCCTCTAGAAGATTATACTTGTTCTTAGAACTCGCCAACCTTGTTCTAAGGAGTGGCAATACTATTTGTGATTTAGACACAAAACCATGTGACGTTGCAACTTGTTGCACGAGATAGGTGTCGGCACCTAACTTGTGGGATTATTTCTTCCATCACACGGTATTCCTTGGTCAAGAATACTTTTGGTCAAGATGTAGGGTTTGGGAGTCCTCTTGATCCAATCCAAACCCCTAACTCTACTAGGCCGATAACGCTTTGGCCCTAGGGTTCCTAGTTTTCTTGCGGAAGTCTAGCATTTGGTCATTCGATCACTAGGGTGAGAACCCTAGATCATTGCACGGCCGATTTGACAATCCTAAAATTTTTGAGAATGTGGGTAGGATCTTCAAAGCTCAGTGAGGAAGCTACATTTATCATCTTTTGTCTGCACCCACATTGTTTTCAACACTTGAAGTGCGCATGAAAAAATTGAAAGTCGTATTTCACATAGTGCACGGAAAAGAGCACCACACACACATTGAGTGAACGTAAATTGAGGATTGTCTATAAATAAGAAGGAACACACTCAAACTTAATAAACGGAATGACCCCACCAATAGAAGACAACCCTCAAACCTAGATGGGTGATCAAGAACCTTGATTAGTAGGACCAAGTGAGAGATGCTACACGAAAATCGAGACACATAGAAGGATGGACACCATTGGGAGCACAATATCACCCAACTTGATCAACCTCATTGACAACTTGGTGGAGTAAGAGGCTGCAAATATAGTAGAGACCAGTATAAACCATGAAAATGAAGAGCTCGACTTGAGGGATTTCCCAATTGAAATCCAATAAATGCAGAATAAATATGAGGCGCAAACCAGGTTGGACCACCATGGCAGACCATCAAAAGACTTCATAGGAGACCTTGAGGAGGAAAGAAAGCTAGCGCGGAAAGCTTTGCAAAGCATAGCAGCATACAACCATTAGAAGTGAATTAGGAGCTTGTGCCAGGATATAGAAATGCGAGAAGTCCACCAATCCATGCTAGACCTAGCAAATAGAAATCAAATAGGACCGAACATAGAGAGGGAAAGAGCGCTAGAGGCAGATTTATCGCTGAGTGAGCTTCTGACGAAGTAACTAGTAGACAACATGTCTGTAGAACAAAGTACAGTAGCACTAGCAACATCATTCCTTATAGGATTAGGAGTTACGCAAGGCTCCAAGAGCCAATAAAAAACCTCGTAGTTGTGAAACAATTAGACAAATACCAATCGAGCAATGACCCGTATAGTTTCATAGAGTAGTTCGAGCAGGTCTACGAGGCTAACAACCTCACCGATCCTGATCAACACTTGCAAGATTTTGGCCAATGCTTGGGCAATAAGGGTAGGATGTGGTACACCATCTTACACATTGGAGAGTGCAAGAATTTCAATAACCTCAAGAGTCTCTTTATTAAGAGATTCTCAGAGGCTAAGTACTCAGATAATCTTATAGTGAGGTTGATGAATGTCAAGTAGAGGGACAAAGAGGACATCAGGGACTACGTTACTCATATGCAAAGCCTCTATAAGAGAATCCCAACTAATAAGCAACCCACTAAGAGATCACTCTCCACCATGTTTATCAATGGAATATGTAGTGAGAAAATCTATGAGGTCTTGGCAAGTAACTCAAGCTTGCAGAGAGATGCACTAGCTAGGGTCTTTTAAGAGGACATACAAGTGGATGACCTGCCTCAAGGAGCTCAAATCGAGATGAAGACAAATCTAGAACCTTAGAAAGGGTAACAACATCTAGCAAATGATCAAGCCCAAGCAACCAAGACAAAGGGAAGGGTAGTGACCTAAGCTAGGAGCTAGCAGAGATGAAAATAGAGCTAGCTAGACTAAGAGATGATGAGAAGACCTATGCACCCACATGTCCAATGCATGTATTGTGGCACAAACTACTTTCCAACTAAGTGTTAGGACCCTAGATCCTGACCTTGCACCTTGTGGTAGGTTTGGCCACCACTATCAGCCAAACGGCCAATGTAGAGCTCGAGACCCTAGATGGAGCGGGCATAGGCTTCTTCAACGGTAGCTACATAAACAAGTAGTACCCTCCCACACATCCACTACACGAGCATCCCATGCTAGAGTCCCTTGTGAAGGTCCGAGTTTTTGTGATTATGGAAATTGATAAGGAGGAGGAAGAGGCAGTAGCACCTACTTACCTATGCATAATGATCAATGCCCAACAAACACATACCTTCGATGCGTTGATTGATGAGGGAGCTGATTTCAATATCCTAACTCACAATCATTGGACTCGAATTAGCCATCCACAACTACAACCTACCAATGCTAAACTTAGCCCATTTGGGGGCCCATCATATGCCCTTTCAAGAAAGTGCAAAGTCACAATCTCTATTGATTCTAAAAGCATACAAGTACTTTTTTATCTATTGCCAAATACAAAAGATATTGGTAAGGAATCATTGTAAGGATGCTCATTTAAAAAGCAAGCACATTGTAATGTCGAGTACAAGTCTCAACGTATTTGACATGCTATTGGCAATGTACAAATAGTCACGGCATTCAACAAGAGCAGTGTGGCTCCATTAAAGCCCGTAAGGCCACGGGTAGAGAAACCCACCACCAAGCCTAAGGAGGGGAGTCGTGACTTATCACAACCCGCCAAGCCATACTGCCAAAGAAACGTTAAGATCAAATCTATAACCCTTGAACCACAGTTCAATTGGGTGCCTAAACATCAAGGACTACTGTCGAGGAGCATACAACCATGACCTCACAAGCCTATGAACTCATACTCAAATCCTAGGAGGCAATGAAGAAACTATAGGCACCAATGAACTGTCAAGCAGTGATGGGTTCCCATAACCTTATTGTTGCAAGCACAAGGCTATTATGAGAGCAATGCATGGATATAGGTGCCTAAAACCAAGAGGGCTAGCGGCACTCTTCAAATGCCACCCTCAAACTCAACCACACAAAGCCCCATGACAGGTCTAGCACTAAAGCCATAAAAGACTCAAATTGTGAAGCCCATACATCCCAACATTGTTAATCCTACAGAGCCTCAACATGTCTATCGATCAAAACTACAGCTTGCTAACTCCAAACCAATCCAAGCTAGCACTGCTAGTGCCCATAAAGCCTCACAAACATCTAGTAGCACAACGTTAGAATCACAAACCATGCTTAGTATATAAGAGGCTAAACTGCACACTCTGGAGCAGCTACAACCATAGACATCAACCGCTTAGCTGTCGAGTCCAGTCAAACCCCAACCTCCAGCAAGTCTTAAACCCTCTTCTGAATGATGATAGATTCTTAACTTAGCCGCAGACTTAGCTAAAAATACATGGGGATGACTTGGTTGTTTTTCTTTAGTGATTAGATCTAGGTCTTTTAGACAAGCCTTTAGTAAAACGAAGGTCTGCACGCTACCTTGCTCATGGGAAGAATCTAAATTTGTATTTGTTAAGGCTCCCCAAGAAATTGAAGAACTAATTGCCATCAACATTTCCCATGGACAAGAACGCAAGCAATGCCTCATTACATCTTAGGACAAGGACATGGTCCTGGTCAGCAACTAGGAAATTGAGGAGTTGAAATGGCTTACAATTGACAATGAATCCTATTTCTTGTAAAAATGGTATGCTCTCCAACTTCAATGCGAGTGAGAGGGCTACCAAATCATGACCAATGTTGAGTGGAGATGTGTAATCAAAAGCTCGGAATATGACCCAACTTACGTTGCTCCAACCTCCTATAGGGTGTTGACCACCATTTGCAATTGGACCCTAGAAGTGCACATCATGACACACCCCTATTTAGATCACATTTTGAAAGAGGAGGATTTACACATTACCAGTATAGTAGACTCCATTGATTTCATTATGGATGTCCTTACCTACATCACTCATGTATGCATCCGACTTGTCAACACAGGACCACTATGTTAACATGGAGTACAACCCAAACTTCTACACTTGGCTCATGTGAAAGTGAAACACCATAAGCATGTGTTGAATGGCCTTAACCCTTCAACCTCTAATCCTAGAAAGGATTTTTCGCATTTCCAAAGGAGGAGGGGATAAGGGGGGGTAAGGTGGAAAAACATACTTTAAGAAAATTCTCATGGATCTTCATTGGATTATGAAAATTTTGAAGAAAATTTCTCTTTCTATACTTAAGCTTTTCATTTTCCTATAAGCGCACAATCACTCTCTACTCATTATCTTAAGAAAACTAATGGTGAGCTGTGGTGTTATGACAGGAACCCACAATGGTAGGTCAAGAGAAGAGTAGCAAACTTCCATTCTCGAAAGAGAAACAAGCTAAGTATGGCTTGTTAGTGGAGACAAGGGCTTTCAACTAGTTCAGCTTCAAGCATGTCCTAAACTTGGAGGATGTGGCCACGGAAGAACAGGCTGTAAAATAGATAGTGAAACAATGCAATTTGCATAAGTACCTGGAGAAATTCATGCAAGCCATGGATTATGAAAAGTGCACTGAATTCCTTCAAACCTTCAACATGAACCGCAACATCATATCTATGTGTCAAGAAAAGGAAACCCACCAAGTGGAGGTTAAGCTGAGTTGGTGGAGAGAGCATTGGGCCTACCCAACAAGGTTGAGAGATAGCCCACAAGAGATGTGTATGATATGCTAGGAATGAACAAGATTCTAGTCCACACCAACGATGACATTAGTCTCTTCAACATCCCAAATCTCTAGAAGTCCAACTACAAGCAAAGATGGTCCATGCCTCGTTCTCCAATCATAGGTACAATGCACTAATGATGAGCTGGATCAACGTACCTATGTTAGAAAGCATTGTAGCTAGATCCCAAGACAAAGTAAACCTAAATGGATTTATATGAAAGACAATAGAAACTTTGGAAAAAGCACTGGCCACACGTGGAAGACCCATAAGTGGAGAATCCATGGCCTCTAAGGCAAGAACTCCTCCTCCTCGTGTAAGGCCTCGACCAATGGATTTGGAGGGGTCTTGATGGCTGTCATTAGAGAGGCATTGGGAGAAGTGCAAGAAGACAAGGGAGTTGGAAAAACACTAGAGAGGTCCCCTCTCCACCAAGAATAAGAGCAATCCAATGAGAGGATGGTGAGTGATGATGAAGAAGAGCAGGAAGCACAATCTAGCCCTGGAAAGAGAGTCTAAAATTGCTAAAGAAAAAAGAAAGAGGAAAGAAAGGGAGGATTCAAAGAGGATAGAAGAGTAATACAGAAAAGCCAAAGAGGAGAGAAAGAGAAAAGATGATGAAGAAGATGAAGAGATGAGGATGAAGGAAAAGGAGGACATAGCTTTAGCATCACACATGTCCATAGAGCAGTACTCAAGGGAAGCCTAGAGCTTGCTGCTATGAGTCCACCCAGAGACCAAGGCCCAAGTTCTAGCACCTAAGTGCTAGAAGCTTCAGCACCACCATTTACGAAGGGCAAGCGTAAAGGTCTATTGCACCTACTTCTAGCCATCCTAGTGTCAACCACCCCGATAACCACAACCACCCAAAGCTCCACACCTAAAGTTGATGCCAACAACATCATGACCTAGGTGCAATTTTTGGTCAATAAAGAAATGGCACAAGGAGGTGAAGGTGTTTCCACAATAGGGACAAAGAAATTAGAAGCAACACATGCCGAGTTGAGGGAAGATCCTAAAAGACAGAGAATTGAAACATCCACAACCACTACCTCCACTATAGTGCCATCCTCCACGAACTATGACAGCTATGTTAAGGAGCTTTTGTCATAGCTTGAGAGAGCAAAATAAGAAAAGAAAATAGTCATCACTAAGTTAGAGGTTGAAAAGGAGAATATGGAAACCTTTCAACTAGAAAAAGCCCACCAACTAGCCATGTGTCAAAGAGAAATAAATGAGCTAAAGGAGGAGCTTAAGGCCAAGGAAGGAGAATAAGAAAGGTGGCAAGCACATCTCGCTAAAGAAACACAAGCTCTCATTAGCATGCAACGACTAAATGAAGAGCTAGTAGTGCTATACAAAGAGCTACAGTAGGAGATGAAAACATCCAAGATGCCACGGAGATGTTAGAAGTAGTAAGAGAAGAGAGGGCCCGAAGGTGTCAAGAAGACATAGAAAATTTGAAGAAGAAGAAGGTAGCCTTAGAGCTAGAGGAGCACAATAGATTAGAAAGGGAAATTGAGAAACAAGAGTAGAGGATAATGATCCTAGCTCAAAGGCTGGGAGAAATCTTTGAAGAAATGAAAAAATAAGGCAGAAGAATGGACACCAAAAGTGAAAGAAGAGTAAAAGAATTAGCTTGCCATCTAGCTCGTGTAGAAGGGGACAAGTGCTCATAAGAAAGCAAGGCAAGCACAACACAAGTAAGCTTAGAGACCCAACAATACACCTTCCTCAACACTATCATGGATGTCACCCAAATGGAAGAAGGAGAGGTTGTTGATTCATTGAAAAGAAAGCTGGGGATTGCTTGTAGGGCCTTGAGACAAGGGCTACATATGCCACCACAAGCAGTAGGAGTTAGCCTAAACCAACAGGATCAGAGGAACTATTTACTGAGGGCAGGCTTAGCAATGCAAGAAGTGGATTACAATCCATACATCCATGATCAATATGACTTCCCAAGGATATACAATGTCAATGCCACCAAGCTTGAGGAAGCCCTCATTTTCACGCTGCAAGACCTATATGACTCAATAGCCCGCTTTCTTAACGAATTCACTTCATACCTAGACCCAACCTTCCTAACTACACATAATTATCTTAGATTGTTAAGGGTACTATTAAAGTAAGATCCTACATTTCAAGAGTACCGCCTATCACCACTCTTTTTTGATCCAAATGGCATAAACAACTACGTTATGACTAGGTTAGTGATGTAAGCTACCCTCCTTCCCTCTTTTTTCTTAGCTCTGTTAGCTGCTTCACTCACTGTAATCATCTATTTTTGTCCACTACTCCTCTCCAACATGCATATTAACCTCAAAGGCTACATGCAAGGCTGGAAATTCCTTAACAAATCTCTTAAGCCTCCAACTCCTCCCTCTCATGACTCTGATGATGAAGATTAGTTTTTCATATATTTTTTAAAAAATACAAAGAAAATAGAAAATAAAAGAAAAGACTAAAAGATCATGAGAAGAAAATCACAAGAGAAAGCAAATGAATCATCTCACTACATGTAGGCCATAGTCATTGCACCTAGGGGTTCTCAACTTAGGTGCATTTGATGACTTTGATCAGCTAGCTCCATCCCTAACTGCCTAGCCCATTTTGATTCCCCACATCATGCTTTAGGGCACATCAAGAGCAGAGTGTACCTAGGGATGTCACCCTCGCCTATGGTTGGATTTGTCTCCCTAAGCCACACTCACCATACCACCCTTATGTATAGACTGGGTCCTCAAGTGTGGGACAACATCCAGGTAGACCGAGCTCCCAATTCCACTAGCATAAGCACAATGCATTACATGGTAAGGTAAACACCCCCCCAGATAGTGCACCTTCTTTTCTTTTCATGCAAATATAAATGTTGCAAACCGCCAACTTCTGAGGCCCTATCATCCACTCAATCCACTCTCGGCCTCCACCGCCTTAATCATGTGATCAGCCTCTCCCTATGACCAATCTCCACGAGGCGCCATCATCATCGACTCACACGACCACCCTTCCAATCCCAAATCCTCATCAACACAGTCCTACAAGTGCCATGGAACTAGCACTCATCTAGGAGGGGAGTAATGTTAACCTTGATGCAAGACATGAAAAAGAAAATTCAAAAATATGGAATAATGCAGAAAAAGCTAGCCAGGAAAAGGAATAAGAGAAGAAAGGTCAAAAGCGCAAGAGCGACCTCAAAGGCCAAGTCGAAGACAAAGCAGCATCTCAAAATGCAAAGGCGCCACTAAAATTTTGTAAAAGAGTGCCAAGCTCCCTCCTATGCAAATTGTAAAATCTAGATAGGCATAGGTGAAGAGATAAGGCAACTAGAAGGGAATAAGCAATGTGGACCTTGGCAAGATGCCCAATCATGTAAAAAGGGTTGGTTGCCCAAGGGATTGAGTGCTTGTATATAAACTCAAAAAGTGAATGAGAAGCTCATTCTTGGGTGTGTAACTAAAGTGGTCTCTTCTTCTTCTCTTCTTCTCTCCTTCTTGCTTGCTTGTCTGTGCTTGAGAGAGGGAGTGTGAGGGAGTGAGTGTGTGAGGGTGAGTGATCTTGGAGAAGAAGTTCTCCATCATCTCCTCTCTTCTTCTTCTCTTCTCTTGTCTCATATGCAGCTATGGAGGATAGGAGGCTTGGGATTGCTTGAGCTCACATCTCAAATCATGGAGCTACCAATTTGTTTAAGGGAGGAGGCTGCTCATTTAGGCATCAAGGTGAGCTCACAACACCCCCGTGGGATTGAAGGCGCATTTTCTAGGTGAGAGATAGCCATTTTTGCTCCTTTGAAATGCTTGAAGAAATAAGTGTTCCATGGGTCTTGGTAGATGAGCGTGAGCTCCCATTTCACATATCCTTTAGGTGCTTCCTCTAGTGTGCCCTCCATTGGAGAAGAAATTGGGAACCAATCGAAACATTCTCAAATATTGGAGCCTAAGATGAAAGTAGTAATTGAGGAATTACTACCCATCTGTGTTGAGTTCTCTCATCCATTGGAAGAGAATGCTTCCATATCATTGTATGATTAGTATCGGGTATCCTACTTAAAGATGCTTCCTACACTCCTAAGTATACAGATAAAGTACAAATGGAGGAATACAAGTGTGACCAAGTTATTCAAGTACATAAGTATATAATATGTCAATTTCTAATTGTATAAAGTGAGAATTTTTTTTTCAAACTTTTTGATATTTTTCCAAACATTGAAGTGTCACACATTACCATCCATAAACATGATGGTAGAGTCTCATGATGACGCTATAGGTAAGTGCTGCAAAAGCTAGGCATGGATCATAATAGCATACATGCATGTATCCATGATTGTGTGCTCTTTTGAGAAGAATATTGGTTCATGGCTACACATCTAAAGTATGGTGCAAATAGGTATCAATAAGATGTGCAAGGTCAAATGTTCCCTCAAAAGATTCTCAAATACTTTTTGCTCATACCACTTGTGTGTCACATGTTTTGGATGTCAAGTGCATAACAAGCTTAACAACATGGGATATGCAATACAGATCGACAAATGGTATGCATCATATACTAGCAGAATCACAGGCATAGCATCACATCAATTCAACATTTCCAGACTTTGCAAAAGAGGTAAGGAATCTTCAATTTGGTCTTGCTATGGATGGCATAAATCTAGTTAGATTGTGCTTGATCTCTTATAGTGTGTGGCCAATAGTCCTTGTTAATTACAGCATTCCACCATGGATTTATACTAAGAAAGGACATCGGATCCTTACTCATGCCTAGATGTTATAAAGTGAAGAATCTTGATGTCTATCTCCTTCCATTGGTTGAAGAGCTTAAGATGTGGGAGGAGGGAATTAGAATAAAAAACATAAGTAGACATTCTTCTCTGAGGCGGCCTCCTGGTGTAATTCAAAGGTAAAGGTATGCTTTCATCATTTTTGCATCCAAAAAGTGTATTAAAACTAACCCTAAAGCTTCAATGCATAATACAAATTCTATAGTATGGTTCATCACATGGGTGATATTCTCTAGCAGAGCATATCAGTAAATTGCACTCAATGACAGATTGTGATGTCATGGCGAATTTTGAGTAAGAAAGTCGATGGTAGACTACAAATCCAACTATTTTAGTGGATGAAAGAGAGTACTTTGGCAACTTGCAAAGTGTGATTCTAGTATATTATTGTAGCTTCCCAATGATCATATTTGATGTACAACAGTTTAAAGTAGTGTTGGAAGTAGTAGTGGCTATGATTCCATAAGGTCCATTATCTTCCCAAGTCTCTAGTATGGTCAAGGAGAACATACAAGTAGGGGAGAATGATTTACAAGTAGAGGATGAGGAGGGCTTGTAGCATGTGGAGGAGACAAGCTTGGAAAATGTACCAGAACTAGTGGAGGAGATGGGTGTGTGACTATGCAAAAATGGTGTGAAAAATCTTGGAGTGCATCATCATCTCGTTTTCTTATGAATCTAAAAAGTCAATGTCATCTTAGTCACTAGGCTTAGTATCCATAGTATGGATGGTTCAAAGATATAATATTTTTAGATAATTTTAACTTATTTTTTATATTTTGGATATTATTACTTATAGATATCTGAAAAAGGTGTAGAAAACTTCTAGAATACGGTGATTTGCAAAAAGAAAGTTACTTTTCAATGAGTTTGGGAGATCTCATGCAAAAAGAAGGAATTTCAAATTTGTGCGATGTGTGATCACAATTTTTAGGCAACAAACAACACTCCGGACGGGAAGAAGAAGAAAGAGCGATCATGGATAATTCTGATCAAGCGTCATGGGGTTTTGCCCCCCTTTTTGAGCCAATGGAACCATCAGATTTACCGCCGTCTGAGTAGTGGAGAAGAAGATAATGCTTGGTGCATGTTTTTGGTCTATAAAGGAGCTCCAAGAGATCTAGTGCTTGGAGATTACTTCCAAGTAGTCTCCCAGAAAAAGATTTTGTTTATCTTCTAAGGTTCTATAAATACATGGCCACTGCTTGTGGGCGAGCACTACAAGTACTGTGCGAATAGTGGTCATTCTAGCAGTTGGGACAAATGGCTCTTGAAAATCAAACCCTTCAACTTGTGAAAAGCCCTAGGCAAATAGTCTCTGACTTTGTACTTTTCTAAGGTACCATCAACCTTGTACTTTACCTTCCAAATCCACTTGGTGCCAATATCCTTTCGCTTGCTGGTCGATCCACTAGCTCCCAAGTATCATTCTTCATTATGCTATTATACTCGGCTTGTATAGTTGCCTTCCATGCTGGATTTGCAAGTGCTTCTTCTAAGTTAGTTAGCTCCTTTACTTCTCTCATAATCTCAACCATCAAGGCCATATTGACTATGTGAGCAGAAGCCCTCCTTTGCTCCTCTATTCTCTGAGAACTCCTTGGTCCGTTTGCCTTCTTCTCAATAGATCTAGGCATAGAATTATTGTGGTCATAGAGCTACTTCACTCAACGCGGCAATGGATTTTCCGGTGGGGTGATATTAGGTTGGTGAACTTTTTCCTCATCATCTAAAGACGATGCTTCCTCCTCCTTAAGGGTAGGGACAACTCTGGGGATAGGTTCATAGTGGACTACTTCTTTTCTTTTGATGATAAAGTGGAAGAACTTGCCTTCTCCTCCTCCATTGTATGCAGCTCCTCCTTGAACACCACATCACGGCTCGAGATGATCTTCTTTGCCTCTTGGTCATATAATTCATAAGCCTTCTGTTCATCACTATATCCCAAGAAGACACATTTTTTTCTTTTTGGTTTTAACTTGTTTCACTTCTCAACTTGAACATGTGCATAACATTCATATCCAAAAAATTTGAAATACAAGATAGATGGTTTACCAGTGTAAGCCTCATGAGGTGTTTTTCCCTTGTGAGAACCTTTGTGTAGCTCCTATTGAGAATGTAGACTATAGTATTAACAACTTTAGCCCAAAAATGGTTAGGCAATCCCTTGCCCTTTAGCACGCATCTTGCTATCTCCACAATCATTCAATTCTTGCATTCCACAACACCGTTCTGTTGAGGTATGTGAGGCGTCATCAATTGATACTTGATTCCTTTGCTCTTGCAAAAGTCTTCAAACTCCTTTGAGTTGAACTCACCACCATCATTTGTTCTAAATTTTTTCACAATTTTCCATGTTTCATTCTCAACAAGTTTTAGTCATTCTTTAAACTTACCAAAAGCTTGAGCCTTATCACAAAGGAAGTACACCCACATATTCCTACTACTGTAGTCATCAACAATCAACATAAAATAAGAAGATCCCCCCAAGGCCTGTGTAGGCATCTTACCACACAAGTTAGCATGCACCAACTCTAGAGGAGCTTGTGCTCTATTCTTGCTTTCATGTGGAAATGCCTTTCTCTGTTGCTTTTCCGTCATACAAGCTTCACATGGTTTCTTCAATTGAGTCATTGTAGGTAGGTGAGCAACCATACCTTGCTTGTGCATCTCCTTCAACACTGCAAATCAGATGTTTCCAAATCTTTCATGCCAAAGCTTACTTGTGCCCACTCCAACAGTGGCTATAAGAGCACTTAGCTGATACGGGTTGTTCCTTCTTTCTCCTTTTCTAATAACTTTGCCAGCACTATCGAGAATTTTTGCACTTGTCTTCTTGAACCTCACTTCATAACCAAGATTAGTTATGGCAGCAATCTGATAACAAATTTCTCCTAATTTGAGGAACATACAACACATTTGAAAGATTTTCTACTTCACCATTTGCAGCAATAGAAGAAATAGTACATGTGCCTGCAGTAGGGCATTTTGCATCATTTTCAACCATCACAGTGATGGATTCTTGTAGAGGATGCATAGAATTGCATAGACCTTTCAAAAGCTCACTCAAATCTTCATCTCAAACTTCTTCTTCAAGAAGTCTTTAACTTCAACAATCCCATTGTCATTATCACCTAGAATTATCAAGTCATCCATATAGATGACTATGATGACCAAACCTGCATCTCCCCTTCTCACACAAAGTGAGTGATCAACATCAAAAATATAAAAGCCAATATTGACAAGATACTCTCCAATCTTGTCATACCATGCTCTAGGTGCTTGCTTCAGCCCCCATAGAGCATCTTCTTTAACCTGCACACATATGTGGGATGCTCTAGATCCTCATAACCTGTTGGCTTCTCCATATACACCTCCTCTTGTAATTTTCCATGCAAGAAGGCATCCTTGATATCCATATACTACAAACTCCAACCTTTGGCTGCTGCCAAAGTAATCACACATCTAACAGTTGCCATCCTAGCAACTGGACTAAATGTCTCTTCATCATCTATGCCATATATTGTTTGAGCATAGCCTTATACCTGTTAACTCAACCATCTGCATTATGATTGACTTTGTAAACCCACTTATAGCCAGTAGCTTTCTTACCCTTAGGCAAGGGTACCAAATCCCAAGTCTTGTTACCTTCTAATAATGCAGCCGTCTCCTCATCCATTGTTGCATCCCAATGAGCATGACCAATAGCATCCTAAAAAAAAATGGGCTCAACATCCTCAATTTCCTTCACCATATAAGAATAATGGTGAGCTACATAACCTTCAAAACCAAATCTTTTAATAGGGTATCTAACCCTGCTAGACCTACATACCACTCGATCTCTCAATCGATCATTTACATTACTATGTGCTCTCTATACACCTAGTGTCCTGACTGAAGGGATACCAAGCTCATCATCCAAACTCTCTGAACCACTAGAATCTCCACCAAATCCCAAATGACTAATAGATTCATCATTACCATCCAATACTTTCTTCTTTCCTTTGTCTTTTCCTACAACACTTGTAGATCCACCAAAAGTTGTGGGGCTACTCCTTAGTCTCCCAGACCAACGGCTAACTGTAGATGTAGAACTAGCAGATGATGTTTCCTGTCCACTAAGGCTCGTGATTCTTGCTTTTATTTGTGCACATAACTATCATGATCATTATCCTCATCTAATATATCACCAATAGATGCATACCAAGTTCTCATCTCATCAAAAATAATTTCCATGCTCACTCTGAACTCACCTGTGTGATAGGGTTATAACAATGATACCCTTTCTGCTCTAAAGAGTATCCAATAAAAATACATTTTTTAGCCTTCAGATCAAGATTCTTTTGTAGCTCATCTAGCATATGAACATATGTAATACAACCAAACACCTTCAAGTGTGACATATCAGGCTTCTTGCGTGTAAAACATTATTCAAGGGTCATCCCATGAACCGCAACTTTGGGAATTATGTTCATAATATAAACAACAATATGAACAGCTTCAAACCAAAAATGTTTTGGCATATTCTTTTCAGCCATCAATGCCCGTGCAACTTCTGCAATATGTATATTTTTTTCTTTCTGCAATCCCATTTTGCTGTGGGGTATACCTACAAGTAAATTGCCTCTTTATCCCATGAGACCTCAAGAAGCCACTAAGCTCATTAGAGAGGTACTCTCCCCCTCCATCTGATCTCAAGCACTTAACTTTTAAGCATGTTCACAGCTACCTTGAAAGTTTTGAAGTGCTCAAATACATTACTCTTTTCCTTCATGAAATATACCCATTGCTTTCTTGAACAGATATCAATTGCCTTTAAGCATGTTTCTGTTTCAACAACTGCCTTGAAAGTTTTGAAGTGCTCAAATACATCACCCTTTTCCTTCATGAAATATACCCATAGCTTCCTTGAATAGTCATCAATAAATGTGACAAAGTATTTATTGCCACCAAGAGATACATTCTGTGTAGGCCCCCAAACATCTGTATGCATAACATCAAGTATATTTCTGCTCACATCTCTATCATGTGAAAAGGGTTGTCTTACTTGCTTACCAAACTAACATGCTTCACACACTTTATGAAATTCTACAACTCTTAAAGAAGGCAACCATGTAACTAATCCTTTCGACTACATTAATTTTAGCCTTTGCACATTTGTATGTCCAATACATTTATCCCATATTTCAATGTCTGCAACCACTCCTTTTTCTTTAGCATACATAGCAGCATTCATTGCAGGAATTCCAGCATCTAAAGTGAACATGCAGCCAACTCTACTTCCTTTTGTAACCAACCTGCACTTATCATTAAAGTTTTCTGTAAAACAATCTTCTGCATTAAATCAAACTTGCAACCCTTGCTCTACCATTTGGCCAATAGACACTAAATTCTTTGTGATTGATGGCACATGTAATGCATCTGCCACACTCTTTGTTTGGCGTCATGCAATAAGGACAAGAGAACTTTTCTAATGTGTAAAATTGGGTGGCATAAATCATCACCCGCCTGTACATAACCTAGATTTTGTAAGTCTTGCATCTCTCCAAACCATTCAATATGATTGGTCATATGATTAGATGCACCTAAATCAACATACCATACATCATCATGTGTCCCCTTTCTTGTAACTACATTCATCATATGCTGCATAACAAACAAACACTCATGTTTTTCTTCATTCTATCGTGAAGATGATGTATAGTTTCCTTATTGCAATTTACCACAACGAATATCATTCTTCTTAGCATAACAATGGGCTGCAATATGACCTATTTTGCCACAATAACGGAAAACATTAGCAAAATTTCTGGAACCTCTATTCTGCCATCCACCTCCTCCTCTAGAGCTCCCCCTACCTCAAAAGTTTCCATACCCTCCTAAAACTTGCATTTCACCAAATTGCTGATTTAACATGTTTTGCTAGTTATCACCAGCACGTCCCATACGACTGCCTCTCAAAGAGGATCTGCCACGTCTCCTTCGTGAACTTGAGTAGAATGCTTGGACATGTTCACCATTTCTTTCAAATGAGTTACCCTGCATATTGATCTCTTCAGTAATTATGAGGGAGACCAGCTCATCAAAATCTGGAAATAGCTTATGTAAGTATACTAAAGTGACAAATAATTTCCAAGCCTTCTCATTATTAAAGCCACTCAAAGTGGGTGAAACCAAATCATCATCATCAAGCATGGCATCAATTGCTACTAAAGCATCGCAATAGTCCTCACCTTCAAAACATACTCATTGACAAACATTTTCCCTTTCTTCAAGGTATTCAACTCTTGCTTGAGTTGAATCTTTCATGCCTTTGTATTTACTAAAAACATGTTCTCAAAAATTGTCCAAGCTACATGTGAAGTTTTTGTATTCCTGATATGTCCCAACATAGTATTATCAAGGACTACAGATAGCCAATGCATCACATTTTTGTCTTTTGCATTCCATTCTTTCCATGCCTTTAATTCATCTGTAGATAGATACTCAGCTTTGGCTCCTTTTCTTCACCTAAAACAACCTCATAAAAGCCCTTTCCAATGAGGAAGTTCGTCACATGAAACTTCCATGAACGATAGTTGTTCTTTTTTAGCTTCTCAATAATGAAATTTCTATTGTTCTCTACCATTATCACAAAAAATGATATAAAACAACAAGCAAGTCTTCTGCAACCCTTTAACAAGTGCACAACAATAAACCAAGCAACCTTTTTCACTGATTTCTCAATAATACATGTAATCTGCAACATGTTTGCATATAAATTTATGTTTGCTTCCTAGTTAACACCTCAAAAATTACAAATTCAAAATCTACAACCTATGCACCCACTTTCGGTCAACACAATCGAAATTGCAGTATACCTTGAAATTGATGGCCGCAACCTTGACTCCAAAATAGGGCTTGAAAAGGCCACAAATGCCCAAAAAAACTGTGAGTAAGGTCCAAAGAGCTTATTTGCAAAATATACAATGCTCTGCTTGCACACCAAAATTCCATAACAATCTGAGATTTTCACTCTACCTTGCTTCCAGTGTGTCTCCACATGCACTATCCACCCAAGAGAAAGAGTGGAAGAATGGGATAGCTTCTTACCCATTTCTTGCTTGCTCAAACTTTGCTTCTTCTCCTTCACTTCAGTCTTCAAAACCAGCCTCTCTCAATGACGCCACTCTGATACCATGTCAAAATTTGCATGGTGGGGGGACTTGCTTGAGTTGTTGCTCCAAACACACATTGTATAGTCAAGAGGAAACTCACTCAAGAAAAAAGAAGAGAGATGGAGGCCAAAACATTTTCTTGCTAGTTTTTTCTTCTTCTTTTATGCACAATACAATGTACACAAAGTCTAGATAAGATACAACATAAAGAAAAGTGGCCTACTAAGTCAAACATTGCATAACTGACTACACTACTCGACTGGCGCTATATCTATACCAGTTTTAGGTAAGTGTAACAAACTAAATATAATAAGTAATAAGTCAGTGGCCATGTGAGTATCATAATGGCCATCGACATGCTAAGTGTAGACATGAGGACCCATCTAGCCAAGTGGTCCATCATTAATATCTGCATGTGTTGAGCTTGCCATCTCAATATGGTGGGGGGTGGAAGCTCAATAATAACCTTGATCTTGGTTGTATTAGTGGTGGAAATTCCATTTATTGGACACAACATGTCTTAGAATAATGCCATGCTTTATCCAAGATTGACATTTCAGTAGATTTGGGAAAAGTTGATACTATCGACATCTTTCAAAGACAAGGAAAATCTTGGCTAAGGGCTCTTCCCAATTGGTATGGACACAAAGGTCGTCACAACAAAGACTTCAAGCCACTTATGCAACGTGTCTTTAAAGATGGTGCACATCAATCCTTAAAAGGTGGCGGGTGTATTGGTCAGCCCAAAAACGGCATAACAATCTAAGCAAAGATGCCCCACTTAGTGGCAAAAGCAATCGTATGCCGGTCATCTAGGTGAACTTGAACCTGATTGTACCCAGAGAATCCATCAAGAAAGCTATAAGCCTCCTTCTTGGACACTCTCTCAATCATGTAATCTGTGTAGGGCTGCGAATAGTGATAGCGTATGGTTGCTGCATTATAGTTGACACATACTCAAATTTGGCCATTCTTTTTAAGTAGCACAACAATGGGTGATACCCATTCAATATGCTCAATCTCATAAATGAGTCTTGTTTTCTATAATTTGTCCAATTCCTCCTTCACATGCTGAGCATAGTGAGGATTCACGAGGTAGGGTCTCTGTTTGACATGTTTAGTATCTGGCTGCATGGGAATAGTGTGAGTAAGTACTTGAGATGGCACTCCTTTGAGATCTATGTAGTTCCAGCCAAGCACATCATGTAACTCCTTGAGTAGTCGGATGATGACCTCCTCATCTTCCTTGCTTAAATCCTCAACAAATAAAGGTTGGTTTAGGCATTTCCCCTCCTCAGTCAAGTTAACTTCCATGACTTTTGTTGGGCCTTCTCAATAATTCACTAGTTGCACCTTGGCACTTGGCACTAGGCATAATGACAACTCAATCCCCTTTCTTGAACCTAGTAAATCAGTTAGGGAGATCCAAGGGCCTACATTGCAAGCCTATAGCAAATTCAGGGTTCTTCTGAGCTTTTGTAAGATGCTTCCTTCACAAGTGAACTGGCAAGTTCATCTTAGAGCGTGGAGCTGGGGTAGCTAAGGGAGTTCATGATCTGAGCTAGTGCTAGGATCAAACTCTAAATCAAACCCCTCTAACATTGGTGGATCATCAAAAGGTAGATCTTCTGAGGGCTCAAAAGGATGGGATTCTAGCAGAGTGCAATCCATGGCTTTCAAGTACAAACATTTTAAGTCGGGGCTAGCATCATTGTGCAAAGTGAGGTGTTTGGAGGGTTTTTGGTTAGCTGTGATTTGCTCGATTGTTCATCCATCAGAATTATAGTCTACATTAGAATCTATATCTCTTTCATACTTGGTCAATTCATCTTCATAGTCTCTATCCTCCTCTGTGTCCAAGTCATAAGGGGGAATTATGGAGACAAAAAGGTTATTATGATAATTGAACAAAACTTGATGTAGTTCAGTCCAATGCCAAATGGGACATGTTAAGAGCTCTTCAAAGATAAATAGGTTAGCCTTGCCCATGTTCTTAAAGGCTGGTTGCCAAAATGAGAGGAGTTTATGGAGTTCAAGTCTATTAGTGGGTGCACAAAGGCCTTTTAGTTTAGATGTTTGTGATGGCCACCATACATCATCAACAACGGCATAGAAAGAAGTGCATTAGGAATATCAAGCTTATTTATGGGGGCTTCCTTAAGTCTATGTTGAATTAGATGTTTGTGAGCTTCTTTGTACTCTCCTTCTTCAATGAATGATAGCTCGAAGGTAGCAAGAATATGAAGCCAATCCTGCTCATCTTTTGGGCATGGAACATATTTGTTCAAGGGCTTCTCAATTGGGGGGCAGATGATGTCACCCTCCAGCAAGCTAGAAAGAGCATCCAAGTTGACTAAGGTAGTCTTCCAACTATCCATTTCAATATGGATAGCCTTAGTACGATTTCCCAAAAGAACTAGACCATTGCCCCAATCTTCAATGAATCCTGCATTATGCATGCATGGTCGAGCGAGCAAGAGGTCATAGTCAACTCCTTTCATGACCACAAATGTGACAAAGAACTTGACACTAGCAATCTTCACCATGTAGTAGTCCTTTAACACACCCAGGGGGTGCACAACCTTAGAACCATCAATAATAGTGAGATTAAAGTGAACATGCTCAATTGGAGGGTTGCCCCACGACTGAAGCATTTCCTGATTCTTCACGATACTAACACCAACTCTGGTATCTATAATACCTCTTCTCATGGAATCACTGAATGCTTCCACAAGTAGAACTACATGTTATTCAACACCCTCCCAGAATGTAGCAACTTCAAGAGCACCAAGGATGGGGGTAGGTAGGGAGCTAGACAATGGAGGTGGTGGATTGTTCACACTAGGCTGGGTTTCGTTACTTTCATCAATCCAAGTCTTGAATGTTGTCCAAATGGAAAGATTGTTCTTAAAGAGCATGCCCAATGGGACACTACAAGGATTTGAGCTAGTAGCGACGCCGATTAGCGATAGCGGGTAGCGGCGTCGCTATTGGCGTCACTATTTGTGTCGCTATAAAAAAGCGGGCCGAAACCGAGCGTGGTTTCATTTCGCATTTGCAGCTTGTGTATTTTGAGAGCGAGAGCGAGGGAGAGAGCGACCGTCGTGAGAGAAGGAGAGGAAGAAGACTTGCCGCCGCCGCCGCCGTTGTTCGTGAAGGAGAGGAGGAGCCTTCATCGCAAAGAGGAGCTGCCCCACACTTGCCATATCTCATCAGTGAGTCTCCCTCTCTCTTTCTTTTGCTTGTTTAAGGTTTAAATCACTTTCTCTTTTTCTTGTTTAGGAGAGGAAATGAGAGAGAAAGAGAGGGAGAGGGAGAGGGAGAGGGAGGGAGAGAAAGAGAAAGAGAGGGACAGGGACAGGGACAGGGAGGGAGAGTGCATTCTCTCTCTCCCTCTCCCTTTTGCTTGTTTAAGGTTTAAATCACTTTCTTTTTTGCTTATTTAGAAGAGGAAATGTGAGAGAAAGAGAGAAAGAGAGAAAGAGAGAAAGAGAGGGAGAGGGAGATAAAGAGAAAGAGAGGGAGGGGGAGAAAATGAGAGAGGGAGAGAAAGAGAAAGAGAGGGAGAGGGAGGGAGAGTGCATTCTCTCTCTCCCTCTCCCTTTTTCTTGTTTAATGTTTAAATCACTTTATTTTTTGCTTGTTTAGGAGAGGAAATGAGAGAGAAAGAGAGAAAGAGAGAAAGAGAGGGAGAGGGAGAGAGAGGGAGAGAAAGAGAGGGAGAGGGAGAGGGAGAGGGAGAGGGAGAGGGAGAGGGAGAGGGAGTGCATTCTCTCTCTCCCTCTCCCTTTTGCTTGTTTAATGTTTGAATCGCTTTTTTTTTTCTTGTTTAGGAGAGGAAATGAGAGAGAAAGAGAGAAAGAGAGGGAGAGGGAGGGGAAGGAAATGAGAGAGGGAGAGAAAGAGAGGGAGAGGGAGGGGAAGGAAATGAGAGAGGGAGAGAAAGAGAAAGAGAGGGAGAGGGAGAGGGAGAGGGAGAGGGAGAGGGAGAGGGAGAGGGAGGGAGAGTGCATTCTCTCTCTCCCTCTCCCTTTTGCTTATTAAAGGTTTAAATCACTTTCTTTTTTGCTTGTTTATGAGAGGAAATGAGAGAGAAGGAAAGAAAGAGAGGGAGAGGGAGAGGGAGGGAGAGTGCATTCTCTCTCTCCCTCTCCCTTTTTCTTTTGGAGAGTGTTAAGATATATTGTGAGAGGGAGAGGAAATGCGAGAGAAAGAGAAAGAGAGGGAGGGAGAGGGACAGAAAGAGAAAGATAACATATATTGGAATGATAGCATATCCATGATTATGGTAATGATATCCACTTTACTTTTTTTATGGGTACCATTACATCGACTCCTTAAGAGGGCTAAAAATTAGTCATACACTTTATAAAGTCTAATTAGGAGATTTAAGATGCATGATAATAGACTTATCGATAATGGTATGCAATGTGCTTTGCCATGGGCCACGTACATTGGTGACTCTTTAAGATGGCTTAAAATTGGTCATGTCCTTCATAATGTCCAAGTAGGGGATCTAATTGTGATATGCATAATTCATTGTTTTTGTATTAACTTTATAGGCATAAAAAATTAGAAATCATGCCAACTAGTCAACGGAAGGACTAAAAGAAAATGATACCTTAGCTAATGGTCATTACGGTACTTCATCAAAATGAACCCAAAATTATTGTTATAGAAGAATAATCCCTTCAATTGAGTATAGGATATTTTCTCTCAGGTCTTATGACTATGAGTAGAATTGATTGAAATAAATTTTATTACTATAGTTGATAAATTTCATAGATGGCATTAATTTTAATACGCAATCCCAAGACAAAAAACCACATTTCTAAGATGCTTTTTGTTGAGACTGATTTATTATTAGACTAAGAGATCCTCAATGATTCTCATAAATGAATTACTTATACTCAAAGCCCTCTAGTGCAGTTTTTTACAATAACGAATAATTATCTACCGGGACAAACAAATCCTTAAGCATGATACATGGCCGAGATATAACATCAATAAATCTCTCAATTACTATGTACAATGCAAGATTTATGGTCAACTTGCAACTTGACATACATCTCCATAAAGCTATCCATTTAAGCCTCGTTTGCTATAATGTAGATAAGATGGAAAACGAAGAAGGTCTTATTGTTCAAGATCGCGAGACGTATCGTAATCAGTGTGTCCCATGTCCTTGCTCTCAATGCAAGTTGGCAATTAGACGAAAACGCTGATTGTCTATAGAACACGTACGACGATTTGGCGAGTTTCAATCTGAGATCATTGATCAGGCAATTGCGGATTTTTAGCAAACGATAATTTGAAGTTAATATTAATCATGCATTGTACTTGCAAGCTAATTGAAAACCATACACAATAAGATTGGGTCTTGTTGGCAAATTTTCTATCCAGGGGAGTGATGTCTCGACCCAAGGGGGAGTGCACCCTTTGCAGCCAATTAGAAGAGTTCGTGGACGTGCGATGGATGGATTGCAGGAGCCAATCCACCACTCGCAAGGCCCATCTATGCCGTCAATGCTAGAGGAGACAGACAACCTTCCCGACCTACCTACAATCTTGGAGCCTGAGATGGAGGCAATGATCGATGCATTGATTCCCATGGATGTCGAGACATCTGGCCCGCTTAGAGAGGAAGCATCCATACCATTATATGATGGGTGCCGAGTATCTCGGTTGAAGACATTGCTTGCACTCTTAAGTGTGCACTCTTAAGTGTGCAAGCAAAATACGGGTGGAGCGATACGAGTGTGACCGAGTTATTCAGGTACCTTGCACATAGGCTTCATTGATTATTATTTTTTTGACACTATTATTACAAACATTTGTGCTTTTTCAAGGTGTTTTATGATTTTTTTCAGGTTATTGAAATATCATAAATTACCACCTGCAAATACCATGCCTGAGTCTCGTGATGATGCACGATATGTTTTACGGAAGCTTGGCATGGACTACAATAACATCCATGCGTGTATCAACGACTGCATACTGTTTCGAGATGAATACGAGACTATGGAGACATTTCCAAAGTGTGGTGCTCACAGGTATTGACAGGACTTGCAAGGGCAAACCATCCCTCAAAAAGTTCTCAGACACTTTCCGCTCATCCCTTGCATAAACCACATGTTTCGCACGTCCGGCATGGCAAGCTTGACAATGTGGCATGTGCAGAATAGGTCCACAGATGGAGTTCAAGGAATATCAGCGGATTTGCGTGCATGGAGCCACATTGACTCTACCTTCCCAGGCTTTGCATGAGAGCCAAGGAATCTTCGGCTCGGTCTCGCAATGGATGGTGTGAACCCATTCGGTCTACACTCAACTTCTTACAGTGTGTGGCCTATAGTGCTTGTCAACTACAACATCCCTCCATGGCTTTCTACGAAGAAATGACATCTCATCCTTAGCTTGCTCGTCCCAAGCCGCTACAAAGTAAAAAATATGGACGTGTATCTTCGTCTATTAGTCAATGAGCTTAAGATTTTGTGGGAGGAGGGGGTCACTGTGCAAGATATGAGCAGGCGCGATGGTCGACGGTCAGCCAACATTCGAGCCATTCTCATGTGGACAATGCATGACTTTTCGAGATTGGGAGAGTGCTCAGCTGAGCAGACCTCTGTTCTCGCTGGTAATATCTATATTTTATCTCATTCAATCAAGTATTCACTAGGTCGTGGCTCACCTTACAGGTCTGGTTACCTCAGGTTATCATGCATGTCCATTGTGTGGGCCACAGTTAGACTCCCGAAGGTCACGAACCATGAAGAAGATGGTATATCAAGGACACACTGCTTTCTTGCCGGAGGATCACGAACTCAGGGAAGGTTTTCTTGGACGACCTCCAACACGTATGAACACCGCAAGCTGGTACGAGCTGAAAATGGTAAACCCGGAATCACATCCAAATGGAATGCGATGGTTCTCTGTTTTCTACGAGTTGCCATATTGGACCCACTTACAGGTCAACCACTTGTTGGATCCCATGCATATTTTCAAGAATGTGGGCAGCTTGCTATGGGACCACATCACAGGAAAGAGAGACACTATAGGGTCATGAATGGATTTGAAGGAGGTAGGTAAGATGGAGGCGCTTTGGCCGCAGTCGAGTGCTGAAGGGGGAGTGCAGCTTCCTCGCGCTCCTTGGGTTTTGTCCACCAAAGAAGAGCACATTGTGAAGCAATTAATCAAGTCTATCCTCACTCCGATGGGTATGATGCGTTCTCTCAGGTCTGCATTTTCTAAAGATGACCAATTTTCAGGGTTAAAATCCCATGATTGGCATAAGATATGTCAGGTTTGTGAACAGAATGGATTGTAATTAGCATGGGCATTTTGCAATTTGAAAAGTGGCCATTATTCATAATGCTTTCTCATTTGTGGTGGTTTGTCCTATCGATCGCGATCGCAGGATGCCTTACTCCAGAAATTCGCAGGGCCATTTACAAGTTGTCGACTTTGGTGCAATGGATCTCATAGAAAGAGATTAAGACGTCCTCTATTGAATCCGCGAGGCGAGGAGCAGTGGAGACGGTCTGTCTCTTTGAGAAATACCTGCCCACTAGCATGCTCACGATACAAGTCCACCTTCTTGTGCATCTTATGGACAAAGTGGAGATTGCTAGACCTGTCCATACGCGATGGATGTTCTTCCTAGAGCGCTTCATGAAAACCCTGAAAGGCTTTGTGCGACAACGAGCTCGGCCAAAAGGTAGCATGGCCGAAGGTTGGTTGGTGTCAGAGGCGTTAGTGCATATCTCACAATGGCTACCAACAGTGGAACCAGACAATGAAATGCTATGGACGCTAAAGGACGATGATAGACTAACTGGAGATGTGGTGGTTGGAAATGGGGTAGAAAAAGAATGGATGCCTCAATGGAAGAGAAGGTGAATCGCTTTTGTATGTTATACCATGCCTCCATGGAGACGTGGCTCGCCAAGTACCAGATTGCAAGGCAAGGTCGAGAGGAAGTGCGAGCTAAATTCCGACGCAGTACGCGTCATTGACCGATTCGATATCTCGAAGGCATGGAGGAGATGCTGCGGTTTATGTCAACACGATGGTTGCATGGAGCCTTGATCGCAGCATCCAGCGAAGGGACAGAGGTCTCAATGAAGGAGTGGGAATTCTCGAGGGGATGTGGTCCAAAGGTGATGAGGGGTTTAGAATATATCATATCTAAATTTTATATGCGACATCTAATTTGAGTGTTTCAATGTACAGTACAAAATATATAGTGCAGCGTGGTTGCGCGGACGACATTTTCGCGTGGAGTGTATTGACAAAATGCGCTCCACAATGGACTGTGGTGTCATGGCAAGGTTTGAGCAAGAGAGCCGACGACAAGCAACGGATCCGAACATGGTTGTGGATGAGATGGAGTATTTTGGAAACTTGCAAAGTATTATTACGGTGGATTACCGTAGCTTCTCTATGATACTATTCGATGTGCAGTGGTTCAAAGTGGTACTTGGAGGAGCTGGAGCAACAGTTCAATGAGGTCCATCTGGATTTCTCGAAATAGATAGCGAAAAAAAATGGACGGATTTGCACGACACCTTTGTGTTGCCGGCCCATTGTGAACAAGTGCATAGAGTCATTTTCTTGCTAATTGTAATACGACATGGTTTATGTCACAATGGTTTGAACTCGCTTTGTACGTGTTTGTGAATAGGTAATCTTCTATTCAAACCCTCGACAACCTCGATGGTGGTATGTTATACCTTTAACTCCTCGAAGTGCGAGAGTATATGATCAAAGCGATGTTCCGGGCATAGATGAAGATAATATGCAAATAGAGGGGTCGATATTACAAGGGGTGGAGGCCGCCGCAAGCTTGGTGCCCGCATCGGCTAACAATGATGGAAATACAAGAGTCCAAGAATTTTTTGAGAATGAGGCAGACTCATTCTTTTGTGGTGACATGTCTATCGACCTTCCAATGTATGCAGAGTTGTGTCAGGAGATTAACATGGGACCATAGGATACTTCATTCTTGGAGAATAGTATTACTCAATTCGTTGTTTAGATCTCTTATAAAGGTACATAAGATATGCATTTTAAGAGGGATTTTTTAAAAATGATTTATATTACTGTGCTTTGTATAGTTTAAATTGATTATTCTAACACCATTTTTTATGTGTGCAGGTGACATTTTCAAGATGAGTCGAGGGATGAGCGATGAGGAGTTTCAGGACATGATGGCATGCATGTCTCTAGACCAGCTCGCGAGATTCAAAGAGATGGCAGACCAGGAGCTGTCTCGTTCTTCGTCAGGGCGCTCTACTAGATCTGCTTCAACGTGATCAGATGCTTTAGCTTCGAGCAGACGATCTCGACGCTCACGACTTGGGCCAGAGGGAGGGACTGCATCAGGATCAGGAGGATGTTGTTGTGGAGACATGGATGTGGTGTCTCCGTCTCATCATTCAGCTGGAGCTGCATCACCTCCAGGATTTGTCACACCTATGGGGACGTCTACTCCAGTTACTCCGGCTTTTGCACAGTCGTCAACAAGTGGCACCCCTTTGAGTGCCACTCCGAGAGAGGTTACCCCTGTCAATACACCGGATGTAGAGGGGTCTCCTGGATATGCCCAGGAGCATGGACGGAGATGGGAGAGGACCCATCTTAGGCAGACTCCTAGGGGTTATGGATATCTGGTTGATAGTAGGTCAGGAGCCATCATCATGAATGATGAGGGGAGGAGGGTGATGGCTCGCATGAGAGAGTTGTGCCAACAAGTTTTTCAGCACAATGTCCTAGATCATTGGAAGAACATACCGGAGGGGAGCAAGGACTACATAGTAGCATCCTTGCACGAGGAGTTTTCGGTGCCAGCCGCAGTAGATAGATTCTCTACAGGCTGGATGATGGATTGCATGAGTGCATACATGTCACATAGACGATCCGACGCACGCAAGGCAATCAAGAGTGGGGCTGCAAAGCCCGAGTGATTAGATGCAGACGACTGGTGCCGATTGAGGGAGGAGACTACAGATTCTCGAGGACGTTGGATTCAGCAGCAGCGGGAGGTGGCGAGGGCACAACTCGAGGCCGGAGTGGTCCATCATCTTGGGAGTGGCGGCCTAGGACATATTTAGAGGACTTTGTAAGTTTCTCTTTTGTTTTTCTTGTTTGTTTTTTTGAAACATTCTTTGTACTGACAATCATATTTCTAACAGTTAGCATTTTGTTTTCTTTGCAGTACTCCATTACAAATCGCGATCCGCAAGGCCTTGAGACTCGATATGCAGAGAGGCACAGTCTCAATGCATTGATCGACTGATTGTATAGACGCGGCGGCCCTGTAAGTCACTCATCTTTCTTGTTCGTAGTTACCATGAGATATTTGAATGCATTATTGTATGGTGGATTGATGTGTTGTTTCTTTTTCTGCAGAATCCGTTCGATGCTCCTTTGCGGCGGGATGAGCTTTCAGGGGACGAGGATTTGTAGCTCGCCCTTGGATCCTTGGAGCTCACACACCTTTATTTTTTAGTCGCCTGATCTATGTAGACATTTTCTATGTATTAGTGATATCCTGTCATGATTGTACCAATCGCATTTTATGGGATCATGTATTTATTTCATGTATCAGTTTTATGATTTCAGTATACATTCTTTTTGTTTGCAAGCGCTTTGTATACAGTAGTGCAGAAACTATTTTGTATGGCTGAAAAGCTGCCCTGCCACAAAAAAAAAATTACTGTTACCATCGTTATTTGCGTCGCAAATTTACTGCTCGCATCGCTATTGGCATCGCTATGTGCATCGCAAATTTACTGGTTGCGTCGCTATATGCGTCGCAAATGCGACGCAAATAGAGACGTTTCTATGGCGTCGTCAATAACGACGCTTTTTGTAACGACGGGGGCAAATTTTGTTGTTTGTATTTTCGTCGCTTTAAACGTCGGTATAAGGTCTATATCTTGTAGTGGGATGAAGACACTTGTAGAGGCTAGGGCATCTAAAAACCCAGATTCTACTTCCTAATACTATGACTTCCTTGACTGAACTTGGGCAAGTAGTTGTGCACCAAGCTTAGCAGATTTTCCAAAGGTGTTAGGCCAATTGCGGAGGCCAAGGGAAGTGTGCTATCAATGTCATGTGGATGTAAATTGTCATTGACTTCTTTAGTCCTAATTTCAACTTGTGCATCTTCCACCCAATTCTTCACCTTGCTAATCAGCTTAATTTGATGCTTGGGATTAGGGTATTCACCTACTTTGGCTTATGCATCTAGTTCAGTGTGTGGAGCAAATGTAGGTTGCTCAACACTAGAAGCAACTGTAGGAAGAACTAAGGTCTCCCCATCACTCTTGAGCTTGAGAGTAGCACTCTTAGTTTTCTTATTTGCATTCTTCTTTCCAATGATAGAGCCAATAGCCGGAGATGGGCCAGAGATATTGACACCACCTTGCTTAGCTTGCATTCGGGTAATGGCATTAATTGGGATGGGAATCACATCCTCATCTTTCAACATTTCTACTATGAAGAGAGTCAAAGAAACAATGGGTACTATAGCTTTGCTAGAGCTAGTTTTCTGCTTCGGGTAATCGGAATACATGTGAATGATTTCACAGTCTAACACCTTTGATCAGCTTCGTTCTCATTTGATTCTTTGAGAGCAGAATTTTGGTGCTGAGAAGTGCTTAAAAATAGCTAAAAATTACGAATATCAAGGGAAAAATATTCAACGTCGAAGGCAGTGGCTCGATCTAGGACGATTTTAAGCGCCAAAGTGCTTTAAAGGCGCCCGAGCGACACTTGTTGATTTTTCATAATTTTTTAGACTTTCCTGCGGGTTGACAAGAGTTATTGTCCAATGCAGGATGCCGAGCCGGACGCCCAAGATTTTTCAGAGCTCAATTCGGAGTCCAGACGGGGAAATGGCCAAGAAATCGGTTAAGATGCGAAGAGGTGGACAAAATTTGGCCAAAATGGGCAAATGACCCTTGGGAGCCCAAGATTTAAATGTAGCATGAAATTTTTCATGCATGAAGGAGAGAAAAACGTGGGGAGAGGGCGTGGCTTGCAGGCGCCGAAAAATGCGCCCTCTTGTTGATCATGCATCATGCAGCCGGCAAATAACCATGGCAATTGATCATTGCCCCTCATTCCCCCCTGGATGCTGACTCTATCGTCGTGCTTCGCTCCTCCAATGGCAGTCTCTATGAAGAATTCTGATTTCAGTCTTTCTCTCTCTTTCCTCTCTCTCTTCTAAAGGTAGATTCATGTGGTGAAGAAGAAGAAGAAGAATGAATGAATGGCGGATGCTTGTCCAATGAAGACCGGATTGCTCCTGGTGCAAGAGGAAGGAAGATTGCTGATTGTGGACTGTCATGAGCATTAATGGTGGCTGGAAATCAGTCCCGAGATATGACAAATAAAAACCTGCAACCCGCAAAGAACGGTAATCTTATTTTTACAAAGGAAATTGATGTTTTATGTAATTTGCTTCATGAATATTTGTTTCCATGGGATGATTATGCATTATAATGTTGTTTGCAATGTCTTCCAACTGTTTGAAATCAGAAAATTAGAAAATCCTAAGTGTTGTGACTGAAATTAATAGTGTAAAACCCGTAAAACACGCTAAATATGGGAAACTTGGGTGTTTTTGGGATATAAATGGAAAATATAATAAGACACACCAACTAAACTTATGTTTTTGCTACAAATGAACCTAAGGGCCACAACCCACAACTCATTTTGTATTTTTAGTCATTTAATATTGCAAAAAATACAAGAAAAATAGAGAAAAACCACTAAAAATAAGGAAAAAATGGATTTTGAGTGCCGAAATTAAGGAAAAATAAGAACCATGTTTGTGGATGTATGGGGGGTCTGAAGTATGAGGTTTAGCCTCAGTTCAGCCCTACCTTTATGTTCTAGTGAGTTTTTATGGCTTTTTATACAATAAAAATGTGGAAAATGAACCCTAAACCTATGCAACATGCACAACCTAAACGGATGAGGGGGTAGAGTGTATAAAAGGTGTTTAAATATTGAATGAAATGATAAAAAGCTTGCTGGTTTTTTATGCATACCATTTAGGTTGGTCGATAATTAAAAATTAAGGACCTAGTAGCACGAGGGTTTCTCGGTGCTAGGTTCATGCAACGCCGCATACGAGCAATAGTCAAAATCATTGAAAGAAATGTTTTCCACATGTGCACCAATGCTGATTTTCTTAATTGCTTGAGCACGTGGACATTCACAATTTGCATGAAGCATAAAATGATAAAAAGTATTAGACAATACCTCCTGGATGCATGGCAATTGCTTTCTAGAGGAACACGACCAACATTGAGTGAGTAAGGTTGTCCAAGCTGTAGGCTAGGCGTTGGGTCTAAGGGGGAGGTAAAGTGAGGTATGGTACATTCCTGGATACGATCAATTGGTACCTTGAGTGGAAATGTGTGCAATGTTGTGTTATATATGTTTAGCGACGCATCGAGGGGCCAATCCCCAAGGTATAGGAGAGTCGCAGTGAGGTAGCGGCAGTCAGCCGTGGGAGGACCTCCTATGTTTGTACTTCCTACTATTTGACAATGTGTTGGGACTCCCTCTAAGGAGTGTTAATTGGGTTAGAGTTGGACTACGAGACGTGATACAAACGCAAGATGTTTAGGAAGATGATGTATGTGTCATCCATGCTTCTGGCCACGAGGCCGTGGGGTTGTTGAGCGCATGATAGAGGTCCGGCTAGTGTATGAGCCAGTGCCGACCCGTTTTAGGTCCCATCAGTGGTGTGTCTGCCGTGAGCCGCTTAGAAGTGGCGGTCCTCGAATCCTGGTTGTCTAGGGACCAGTTAGCAATTTATGCCAAAGGATACTGAGATTGATCCGTTCTTCATCGACAAGCATCGTCTAGCAGAAATCCGAAAGCAAGAGAGAGACGAAAGAGCTAGGCGACGTGCTAAAATTCTTAGGAGGTATTCCCCTAAGGGTAGAGTTGCTGAACCCTTACAAGGGAGTGGATCTAGTGGTCTTGGTGCCACAAGCAGCAAGTTAGGAGGAGGTGGAAGCTCTAGTTCTCCCCTTCCTTCCATAAGGCAGTCTACATCAAGTGTAGGAGGTGTAACCCCACTGTCCCCTATTTCTAGTACAAATCCAATTTCCATCATGGCACAGCCTATTGCAATTCTTGCAGGAACGATGGATTTTCCGGCTCTAGGTTACTTGCTACCCATTTTTAATGGACTAGTTGAGGAAGATGCAGAGCTCCATATCAGGGAGTTTCAAAAGCTGATGTTTAACTGTCGCATCCAAGAAGAAGGACATTTAATGATGTTCTTCAACATGACTCTCAAAGGAAGAGCTGCCATATGGTATCATGGTTTAGAAGCCGGAACCATATTGAATATTGATTCATTTTATGGAGCTTTTCGAAGGGAGTTTGCCCCTGAAAGGGGTGGGCAATATTGGTTGCGTGTACTCAACATGACCCACCAAAAACCACACGAGGATATTCGTGCTTATGCGAAGAAACTAAAAGAGGTTTTCCATAAGTTGGACACCTCTATTCCTATCCCCGCAGCTGCCCAATTGCAATATTTTCTGCATGGCTTGGACTTTAATATCCAATTGCAGTTGAGTAGTGTCCCTTTGGGGGATATAGATACTGCCATTACACGAGCACAAGAAGTGGAATCCCGACTACAAGCAGCCTATGCCTCTAGAGGCAATTCAAATATGGGTCTAGCATTGGGAAATAATATGGCAATGGCCAATTGCAGTGGTAGCCAAGGGATAGCGATGGCTAATCCTAGTGGGAGAGGGAACATGATGCAGAATGTGCCTTTATTACCAGCTCCCCCTAGCATGTCGATGCCTACGGGCAATCAAATGACTCTAAATGGTGGAGGCCAGGCAATTAATCCTAATACCATGCATGTGGTTCAACAACCAATGCCTAATCGAATTGTTAGGCCAATGGAACGACAGGGTAATGATCAAGGCTACGAGTCGAGCGCTTCCAATGTTCTTGGCGAGGTTAAGGATATGATGAAGCATTATACCGACATGATTACGGAGTAGTATCGACAAATAGCCATTGATGTCAACTTTCTTAAAAAACAACAAAATTTGATAGGAAGTAGATACCCAGATGAGGGTGCACCTTTGAGGTTTAGCTGCAAATGGTGTGGTGGGCAACATTATCCACGGAATTGCCCAAATGCCAAGTGCAACATCTGTGGAAAATCCGGCCATTTAGCAACCACTTGCTAGAGTAATATTAGTTCTCTCCAACGAGGTAGCTGGCAACCAGGGCCTGTTAATCATCGTGCGCAAGGAAATGATTCCTAGTGAGAAGACGGACCTAAACAAATACTCCAATGACCAAAGACTACATTGGAGGAGCTGCCTAGTGGTAGTGGGGTTAGTTTGATTGAGGCTCTGCATGTTAATGACGCTGAAACCTCTAATCTGCGAGCTATTCTTACAAGAGGTCAAAAGGGTAGAGAGGCCGACGAGGATAAGCCTGTCGACGGAAACCCTAAACAGGGTGACAAAGGAACACAAGTTTTGGATCCTGCCATGGAAGGGGGACCTCTGAAGCCCATGGAGAGTAAAGCCGATGTTAAGAAGGATAAGGAACCACCGAGGAAGAAGGTGAAAGTTAAAAAAGAGGTAATAAAGCTGGTTCAGCGACCTAAAGAGCGGATGGTTTGGCGTGAAAAGTGAACTCTGCCGAACTATCGTGAATTCAATTTGGCGAGCTCTCTTTGCGAAGTCAAGTCGGATGTGAATCTTTTACAACTTATTAAGCTTTCCCCAGGAGTACATAAGGAATTTAGAAAGATCCTACGTACCGGGTATATCGTAGAACCTTTGGGTATTGCACGAGTTGGTGATGACTGGTTTGAGCATGTTGAGAAGCGTTGCCCAAGGGTTGCAGCCTATGTCGATGGGATACTAGTAGATTATGCCATTGTCGACACAGGAACATCTGTTAACATTATGAGCTCTGAACTGATGGAAAGGTTGGGTCTTGCGATCCAGAAAGATATCTCCACAATTCTCAGAATGGCGGATGATAGTTTGAGATAGCCGGAAGGCTGCATTACTAAGGTCCATGTCACTGTTGCAAATGTAGAATGTCTGTTGGACTTTAGGGTAATTCGTTTTGCAGGGCGCCCAAGTTACCAAGTATTACTTGGACGACCTTGGATCTTGCAAGCGGACTGCCAAGTGGATATACCCGCCGATCGGCTAATATTTGGCAGAGGTGCTCAACGCGTGGTGATTGATACCTATCCTGAGTCCTCGCAAAGTGAGAGAGCTCCTCTATCTTCCACAGAATTGGAGACATTAGAGGATTTATCTGCCAATGAGACATCGTCGAGTGATGAGTCCAAAGAGGGATCCACCACGGAAGACAACTATCAGATCACTCTGAACGAGCCGATAGAGGCCCAAGATAGTATAAGAGATGCAGATGTTATCGAGCTAGACCTTGGTACGCCTGAGGAGTCGCGACCAATCAAATTAGGGTCCATGCTCAGTGTCCAAGAATGTGAGGAGTACGTCTCTCTGATCCAAGAGTTACGCAATATTTTTGCCTGGAGTTATTATGAACTTAGAGGCATTCCTCCTAGTGTCGTTGTTCATACAATTCCGTTGAAGGAAGGAAGCCGCCCTGTACGATAGAAAGTAAGGCGTATGCCTTTCAAACTGAGGGACGGGCTGTTTGAAGAGTTACAGAAGCTTCGAAAAGCGGGTTTGATTTTTCATGTGCAACACACGAAATGGTGTTTGCCAGTTGTGATCAGAAAGAAGAAAAATAATCAAATCCGATTATGTGTGGATTTTAGAGAGCTGAATAAGCAGACGGTTAAGGATTACTACCCGTTTCCATTTATTGACCAGATTTTGGATCAATTAGCGGGTAGGGAGATATATTCGTTTATGGATTGCTTTGCAGGATACAACCAGATGGAAATTGCAGAAGAGGACAAGTTGAAAATGACTTTTATTATTGTATTTGGTACTTTTGTGTACCATGTGATGGCCTTTGGTTTATGCAATGTGCCTGGTTCATGGCAACGAGCACCAGATAAGACATTCGGTGACATATCCCCTGAAGAGTTGAAGGTGTTTATTGATGACTTAGGGGCCGCTACCATGAGAGAAAGGCAGTTGATTATTTTGCGAAAATGTTTTGAGCGCTGCAGACAATTTTGTGTCACTCTAAACCCATGGAAGTGTGTTTTTGGTGTACCTTATGGGCTATTGCTGGGCCATGTGGTCAGTTCGGTAGGAATTGCGACAGATCCCGAGAATATCAAAGTCATAGTTGCCATGGGTCCACCATGCACTCCGAAAGAAGTTCATAGATTTCTGTCTTCTATTGGTTATTACCGTAGATTCATCAATGCCCTGGCAGAAAGAACGTTGCCGCTTACAAATCTATTGTCCTTTAGGTGTTTGTTTGTATGGAGTGACCCTTCTAAGGTAGCTTTCGAGGATGTGAAGCAGAAGCTAGTAAAAGCTCCCGTTTTAAAAGCACCTAAAAGAGGTGAGGTGTTCTATATATTTTTAGCAGCCACCATGCATACTATCAGCTGCTGTTTAGCCCAAATTTGGGAAGAAAAGTGGTATCACCCGATTGCTTTTGCTAGCCGGAAGCTGGGGTTATCTGAGATCAATTATATCTACATGGAGAAGTTGTGTCTTGCGATGGTCTTTGGGACCAAGAAAGTCAGGCATTATATTCTCTATGAGAGAGTTGTGCTTTATACGAAGGCGGAGGGGCTTCGATTATTGATGAATAAGCTGTAGCCGCTTGATCGTCTAGCGAAGTGGTTAATCACTTTGCTGGAGTTTGATTATGAAATCAGGAGTAAGCCACCAAGGTTACAGAGTATTGTGGAATGTCTTGTGGACTTTGGGGAGCCGAAAGAATCTGTGGTTGAAGGTAGTGACATGGAGTTGTTATTTAAGATAGATACGGCGTCTATTCCCTCCTAGTATGCTGCAATAACGCATTATTTATCGACAGGAGAGGCTGGATCCGAACTATCTAAAGCTGAGAGAAGGAAAATTAAGTAGCAAGCATTAAAGTTTGCCTTGATCGCAGGTACACTATATCAGCAAGGGGTTGATGACATCTATCGCCGATGTGTGATGCTTGACGAGGTGCCATTCATTTTGGAAGAGTGCCATGATTCCGCTTGCGGAGGTCATTTTGCTGGACGGCTTACAGCACAAAAGGATTTAAGAGCAGGTTACTGGTGGCCTGCCATCTTCCAGGATGCGTTCGTGTATGTTAAGAGATGCGATATTTGTCAACAACATGATAGTCGAGAGAATAGGAAAAGACCACTCACCCCTATTATGGCAATACTTCCATTTGAGAAGTGGGGAATAGACTTTGTGGGTCCTATTACTCCGTCGTCGACTGTGCAAAAGAGGTATATTATTGTAGCAACTGACTACTTTACAAAGTGGTCAGAAGCACGTGCAACGAGGAAAGATGATGCTAAAGAAACTACTAGTTTCCTTTTAGAGCAGATAATATGCCGTTTTGGTCCACTGAAAGAATTAGTGTCGGACAGTGGAACCCATTTCCTGAACAAGGTTATCAAAAGCTTGACTGAGGCTTGGCAAATCAAGCACAATAAAATGACTCCTTATAATCCGCAAGCAAATGGGCAGGTTGAAAGTACCAACAAGCAGCTTGTGGGTATCCTATTGAAAGTTGTATCTGAAAAGAAATGCGGCTGGGATAAGAAGCTATATGTGGCAGTATGGGCATATAATACCACGTTCAAGCAAGCCACTGGCCACACAACATTCAAACTAGCTTATGGTGAGGAGTGCGTTTTACCCTTAGAAATTGAGTTACCGACCATTAGATTTGCAATAAACCATTCTTTGGGTAGTGAAGACGCCTTATTAGAGCGATTTACGACCTTAGCGCACCTCGATGAAATTAAGTTGCAAAGCCTATTACACCAAGAGGTGGCTAAACGTCGCATGAAACAGTTGCATGACCTAAAAGCGAAGAAGTATACCTTTAAGAAGGGGCAACTGGTTTTGTATTACGATGCGCGTAGGGAATTGTTTCTAGGGAAGCTGGAATCTAAATGGGATGGCCCCTACAAGATTATTAGGTTAGGAAAGAACAGGTCTACAGCCCTATTAGCTGATTTACATGGAGTAGAGTTCAAAAATAAGGTTAATCTTAATAAGATTAAACCTTATTACTTCTAAGTGTGCTAATATAGAGAAATGCATTGTAGGTCCATGCTAGGAATGACTTGAGACCTGCGGAAAAGAGCTTAAAAGCTGGTGGATGGGTCGGTTAATCCCTTATTTGGAGCACCCATATTTGGAGCAAAGATACCATCAGGGGAAACTCATCCGGTGGAGCAAAGGATATAAAGTGATTGAGCAAGAAGACAGAACCTTTGTGTGGGAGATTAAAGTCTTCTGCCATCACTGTTTACGACTGTTGACGAGTATCCCTATTGAGTTCAATGAAGAGGGTGGGATGGAGCCGTCAATTCATCCTCTTAACATGCTAAACTTTGATTACCATAATTATGAATAGAGGAGTTTGTGATGGCCAGCTGTGCAAACCCATTGTGGACGTATACATTATATTTTGACGGAGCGTCCAAGGGCCCTAATAAAAAAGGGAGTGTTGGAGTAGTAATCCGAGGTCCCCGACGGAGAGTTGCGATAAAGCTAGCTGCTTATCTCAGGGTAGGATTCACTAACAACATGGCAGAGTATAAAGCCTTCATTATGGGACTGTATATTGCCAAACAAGGTGGTATTCGTTAGTTGTTAGTAAAAGGGGATTCCCAGTTGATCCTGAATCAGCTAGATTGGACATATGCAGTGCGGAATCCCATTCTCTGTATGTATCATCGAACTGCTATGACCCTACTTGAAGAGTTTGAGAGAGTGTCTCTTCCGCTGATTCCACATTACTGGAATCAGTTTGCGGATTCATTGGCAAATCTTGTTTATGAGGAAGACCTCTTCTTTGATTGTGGTCCTAGTCTGGATATTGTTATCAATGATGAAACAGGACCCGGTCGCTTGTGGGGAATGTTATCAGAACATGCCATATATGGCAGACGATGGTTGATGTGGGTGATGCAAAGAGTAGCCGAGACCAATCTCCCGTTATTATCTGGGACCCATAGGTTAATTAGATGACATGTTATGCGTACATCTCTTGCTATCTATGCAGGAGGGATGGGTCATAACCTTATGCATTTATTTTAGGGCTACGAGCCTATTTTTCCTCCTTAGAGGGAGCCTCTTATTGTATATCTGTGCTCTTCCAGGGAAGGGTGTGTAGGTGCTACTCTGTTTTATCTCGTTAGGCCAAGAGGGCCCGTTTCGCGAGGTTTTACTATTTGATTTTGTTAGGCCAAGAGGGTCAGTTGTCTGTTTTGTCTAAGTGCGGTTAATGGTTTCTTGTTTGAGTTCTGTGCTAGACAGGTTTTAAGAAGAGCTTGGAAGGAGCCTTTTGTTGCGTGGAAGCTTCTCGTGGCCCTATCCAAGTGATATCTTTCCTTTATGAGTACTGTGGTTTTCATGTTATATGTGTTTGGGTACTTGTTAAAGGGGGTTTTTCGTTTCTTATTGAGGACCGACGTCCAAGGCATGAAGTCCCGAGGTTTCGGTCTAGTATGTTTGAGGGAGGTCTGAGTAGTCGTTGCCTCCTGTAAAGACATTGTCAAGCATTGAAAGACCTGTTTTAGATGGAAGTCCTAGTGACCCTGTTCTGCTAGCCTGCTAGGCAGCTGTTCCAAGAGTTCTTGTTAGTTGTGAGGCAGTTAGAGAAGCCTGCCAAAAAAGGAAAAATAAGGATAAAGGAAAAGAAACCGTGAATATCCCAAAAGACAATAAATATATACAAAGGTGTGTAAAAAGGGGTTCTAACCCCTATCAAAGAAAAGAAAAGAAAGAAGAATTTATAAGCAGTTGATCATCGCCTTGCGAAGGCCTGGTAGGTTCCCGGGGACGAGTCAGGCCCGGGGCCGATGCCTTGTCTTCCTAGGGGTGGCTTCTTGCTTTGGTAGGTTCTTGGGTACCGAGACAGGTCCTGAGGCCGATGCCCTGTTCTCCTTGGGTCACTACGCTCAGCTCCCTCCTTTTTACATGCCCAAGTATAGAAAATGGAAACCCTAACAGAAGTAATGTATTAAAAGAAAATACTTCTTGATCAGGCTATAGGAGTCCTCACCTAGTAGGAACTCCTAGTTGTGTTGTCCTTAGTTAGGTAGGTAGTTCAGACCACCACTTCGGGCAACCTCTTTGACAGTTCTTTTTAGTTTGGCCGTGTTGGAGCAGTTGGTTAGTAACTAGCTTCGGACCTTTTATCAGATTATGCTAGGCCTACTCCTTATGGATGTCATGCCTTGGTTCTGTCAGGGGGTAGGGTGAGCATTGTGCTATGTTTAGTATGTATTTCTTTTGTATCAGCTTGATGCTTTCTTTGGTTGTTTATGTGCAGATATGTTCGTGGATTCGACGGGCTGAGTCGCCCTATCCCATGGTCGCCAATGAGAGCGGAATTTTGGTGCTGAGAAGTGCTTTAAAATAGCTAAAAATTACGAATATCAAGGGAAAAATATTCAACGTCGAAGGCGGTAGCTCGATCTAGGACGATTTTAAGCGCCAAAGTGCTTTAAAGGCGCCCGAGCGACACTTGTTGATTTTTCATAATTTTTCAGACTATCGTGCGGGTTGACAAGAGTGACGGCCAATCCGGGATGTCGAGCTGGATGCCCAGGATTTTTCAGAGCTCAATTCGGAGTCCGAACGAGGAAATGGCCAAGAAACCGGTCAAGATGCGAAGAGGTGGACAAATTTTGGCCAAAATGGGCAAGTGACCCTTGGGAGCCCAAGATTTAAATGTAGCATGAAATTTTTCATGCATGAAGGAGAGAAAAACTTGGAGAGAGGGTGTGGCTTGTAGGTGCCGAAAAATGCGCCCTATCTTGCATTATGCAGCCTGCAAATAACCATGGCAATTGATCATTGCCCCTCATTCCCCCCTGGATGCTGACTCTATTGCCGTGCTTCGCTCCTCCAATGGCGGTCTCTATGAAGAATTCTGATTTCAGTCTTTCTCTCTCTTTCCTCTCTCTCTTTTAAAGGCAGATTCATGTGGTGAAGAAGAAGAAGAATGAATGAATGGCGGATGCTTGTCCAATGAAGACCGGATTGCTCCTGGTGCAAGAGGAAGGAAGATTGCTGATTGTGGACTGTCATGAGCATTAATGGTGGCTGGAAATCAGTCCCGAGATATGGCAAATAAAAACCCGCAACCCGCAAAGAACGGTAATCTTATTTTTACAAAGGAAATTGATGTTTCATGTAATTTGCTTCATGAATATTTATTCCCATGGGATGATTATGCATTATAATGTTGTTTGCAATGTCTTCCAACTGTTTGAAATCAGAAAATTAGAAAATCCTAAGTGTTGTGACTGAAATTAATAGTGTAAAACCCGTAAAACACGCTAAATATGGGAAACTTGGGTGTTTTTGGGATATAAATGGAAAATATAATAAGACACACCAACTAAACTTATGTTTTTGCTACAAATGAACCTAAGGGCCACAACCCACAACTCATTTTGTATTTTTAGTCATTTAATATTGCAAAAAATACAAGAAAAATAGAGAAAAACCACTAAAAATAAGGAAAAAATGGATTTTGAGTGCCGAAATTAAGGAAAAATAAGAACCATGTTTGTGGATGTATGGGGGGTCTGAAGTATGAGGTTTAGCCTCAGTTCAGCCCTACCTTTATGTTCTAGTGAGTTTTTATGGCTTTTTATACAATAAAAATGTGGAAAATGAACCCTAAACCTATGCAACATGCACAACCTAAACGGATGAGGGGGTAGAGTGTATAAAAGGTGTTTAAATGCTGAATGAAATGATAAAAAGCTTGCTGGTTTTTTATGCATACCATTTAGGTTGGTCGATAATTAAAAATTAAGGACCTAGTAGCACGAGGGTTTCTCGGTGCTAGGTTCATGCAACGCCGCATACGAGCGATAGTCAAAATCATTGAAAGAAATGTTTTCCACATATGCACCAATGCTGATTTTCTTAATTGCTTGAGCACGTGGACATTCACAATTTGCATGAAGCATAAAATGATAAAAAGTATCAGGCAATACCTCTTGGATGCATAGCAATTGCTTTCTAGAGGAACACGACCAACGTTGAGTGAGTAAGGTTGTCCAAGCTGTAGGCTAGGCGTTGGGTCTAAGGGGGAGGTAAAGTGAGGTATGGTACATTCCTGGATACGATCAATTGGTACCTTGAGTGAAAATGTGTGCAATGTTGTGTTATATATGTTGAGCGATGCATCGAGGGGCCAATCCCCAAGGTGTAGGAGAGTCGCAATGAGGTAGCGGCAATCAGTCATGGGAGGACATCCTATGTTTGTACTTCGTGCTATTTGGCAATGTGTTGGGACTCCCTCTGAGGAGTGTTAATTGGGTTAGAGTTGGACTACAAGACGTGATACAAACGCAAGATGTTTAGGAAGATGATGTATGTGTCATCCACGCTCCTAGCTGCGAGGCCGTGGGGTTGTTGAGCGCAGGATAGAGGTCGGACTAGTGTATGAGCCAATGCCGACCCATTTTAGATCCCATCATTCTTTTTATTTCTACGGGTACCATGTGGATATGTGATCGGGCCACAATTTCATTAGGCAAGAGTCTCACAGGGTTGCATCAAGCTATGCCCTCTACCTCATCTTAACATCATGATCAATATCGGTTTATAGTACATAAGCACATCAATTCCATCTTCATCATAAGTGACAAATGGTTGGGTATAATCATCATCTTTGGTAGGCTCTTCAATATAGTGGACAGGGGGCATCACTAGGTGGATGAGTTATAATTGGGCCTTGAGGTCGTGGGATACCTAATGGTTTAATGTCAACTCAAGGAGCTTTAGGGACGTTGTTTGAAAGGAGAAAGAAGAGCCATTTGTTGATGTGTTGGGCATGGGAGCCCATGATAGTATATGATGGCACAACATAGGGAAGCCACCTAGGGGCTCGACATATAGATGCCTCATGAGACCAAACCACCCACAATTAGTGCAGGTCCTACTCTGCCAAGAGCATTCAGATGGTAAAAGTGATTGCCACCACCACAATGGACACACTACACATTTGTCGATAAGGTCGAGTGTGCCTAAAAAGATCAATAATTTTCAAGAGCTCTTGTTGTTGTTTCATCACATTGGCCATGAGATTTTGAGTTTGGGTGTTACCTATCTCAAGTTTTCCTCTACTAGATTGGGAGGCAGATTCAAGTCCTTTTCCTTTCTTGTCACATGTTCTCTCTTTGTGTAGGTCTTCTATACGGATTGCTTCATCTAAGACTCCATTGAGATTTTCTCGATTTAGCATGGAATTGCTAGCAAGTGCCTCATATATCTTTTCATCATAGCTAGTTTTTTAGCTAATGGAATTCTCTTGTAGAGGCCTTTTAATCAAGACACATAGTCTTGCATGCTCTCTTCGTTGTATTTCTCAATATTCATGAGTCGGACAATTGAATTATCCCCATAGCCTACCTTTACAAATCACTTAATGAAGAGAGTCTTAAGGGCTACGAAAGTCTTCTCAGTAGCATCGAGGCTAGTAAACTAAGTATGACCCTTCTCACCCATGCAAAACCCAAAGGCTTGAGCCTACTTGGCATCTCCAATAAGGTCATTGGCCTCAAAAACTTACTGGGACTACTCTATGAACCTATATGGTTTATCTCCAGCATAATACTTGTCAATTTTCTTGGCCACTAGGGGTACTTTAGCTTGGTCTCACCGAGAAAGTGTTTTACCCATCCCAGTCATCAACAATGTTTGTGCCATATGAGCTCCTACAGTGAGTAGATTTGTGTGATCAAAGAGCCTATGTTGGATGAGGTCAATTAGGGTGTCAGTGGATGATCCTCACGTTCTTGCATTCAACACCATGTTCTTGATCCCATCTAGTTCAGATTTCATGTTCAAAAGTTCTTGCTTTGTGTCGATGGTGTGTTCAAGGATCTTGCTAAAAGTACTAGTTCCTTGATCTTTAAGGGCCATAAGTTTTTCTTCAATGTCTGTTTGGGGAGAGTTGAACATTATCAAAGCATGCAACTAGTTGGTAGCTATCTAAGGACTCTCGAACATCTCATGGAAGAGAGTCAATAAATGCTACTTCATCCATGGTGAAAGTTGGTGGGACATGAAGAGTTTTGGGGCTAGGGCTCCGCTCCTTAGAAGGAGAGAGGATCACCTTGCCGTTTCGCAACAAGTGCATGAAACTAAATCAATGTGAGAGGTTAGCCTAGGCCTTGTTGGCTATGGTCCTTAGTGAGTGATGGGTCAGTATTGAGTGGAATTGGGATGTACCTTAAGGGTTCTTGCAATGTTGGTCAAATACAACACATTCTCCTCATCATTTCCATTTTCAAGGTGAAAAGAAACACAATGTGTGAAATCAATCTTTCTTCCTTTCAAATGCAATGTGTAGGGGTGTAAGCAATTCCTCAAAGTATCACAACCATGTCATGCTAACAATATGGCAAGTAAGGACAACACTTTGATGCAAATACATAAAGCAAGAGGTTGACATTTAGAATGTGAGTAAGACAAGTATGAGTGAACCTTGAGGCATAGTGTGTGTGTGAGTGGGAGTGTGAGTGAGTGTGCGAGTGATAGGTTAGTGTAAGTGTGTGAGTATGAGTGAGGGATAAGTGAGCTGTGAGTAAGAGGATGTGATAGATGAGTAAGAGAATGAGTGTGTGGTGATCGATGTGTGGGAGTGTGGGTGTGATGGATGTGTGTGAGTGAAGGATAAGTGAGATATGAGTGTAATGGGCATGAGTGAGTATGGATATAAGTGAGTGAGTAGAGGTCTAAGTGTAAGTGAGTGAGTGTGAGTGAGGATGAGTGAGTGAGTATGAGTGAGGGATGAGCATGAGAGAATGAGTGAATGGATGTGGTCTGAGTGAGTGAGGGATGATTGATGAGTGAGGATAAGTGGGTGGGTGTGAGTGGGTATGAGTGAGTGATGAGTGATGAGGGATGAGTATATGAGAGAATGAGTGCATGGATGCATGAGTGGATGAGGCATGAGTGAGTGAGGGATGATTGATGAGTGAGTGAGTGTGTGAATGTGTGTTGTGTGTTAGTGCTGAGTTTTATAGTGTGGGAGTGTTAGTATTTATGTGAGTGTTAGTATGTGTTAATGTATATGTTTGTGGTAGGGAGTGAGAGTTTGTGTTTATGTGCATTTGTGTGTGTGTTGTCTGAGTTAGTATGTGTGCATTTGTGTGTGTGTGTGTGTGTGTGTGTGTGTGCATGTGCGTGTGCGTGTGCGTGCATGTGCGTGTGCGTGTGCGTGTGTGGTAGGAAGTGAGAGTGTGTGTTGATATGTGTTTGTGTGTGTGTGTGTGTTTGTGTATGTTTGTGTGAGAGTGTGTGTTGATATGTGTTTGTGTGTGTGTGTGTGTGTGTGTTTGTGTATGTTTGTGTGAGAGTGTGTGTTGATGTGTGTGTGTGTGTGTGTGTGTGTGTGTGTGTGTGTGTGTGTGTGTGTGTGTGTGTGTGTGTGTGTGTGTGTGTGTGTGTGTGTGTGTGTGTGTGTGTGTGTGTGTGTGTGTGTGTGTGTGTGTGTGTGTGTGTGTGTGTGTGTGTGTGTGTGTGTGTGTGTGTGTGTGTGTGTGTGTGTGTGTGTGTGTGTGTGTGTGTGTGTGTGTGTGTGTGTGTGTGTGTGTGTGTGTGTGTGTGTGTGTGTGTGTGTGTGTGTGTGTGTGTGTGTGTGTGTTGATATGTGTTTGTTTGTGTGTGTGTGTGTGTGTGTGTGTGTGTGTGTGTGTGTGTTAGTGGTAGGGAGTGAGAAGAAAGGGAGAATAGAGAAAAAAAATTAAAGAAAAAATAAAATAAAATGAAAAGCTTACCTGTTGTTGTGGTCGCTTGTTGTCATGTCGCCATGCCACCACCAACCGTCGTCATCATGCCACCACTAGTCGTCCCCACGCCACCACTAGGCTTGCCAGTCGTCCAATTGAGAGAGAGAGAGAGAGAGAGAGAGAGAGAGAGAGAGAGAGAGCCAATGCACATATACACACACACACACACACACACACATATATACACACACATATACATATATATACATATATATAATCCTTACGTCAATTTTTTCTTTTATTTTTAAACAAATAATAATAATTCTTTTTCTTCATCTTGTCCTCTTCCTCTTCTTCCATTCATTCCTTTCTTCTTTTTACTCCTTCTCTCTTCTTCTTCTTCAATCTATTTCTTCTCCTTACCCCTTCTTTTCTCTTCTTCTTCTTCTTCTTCAACCGCTTTTCTCTCTTTCTCGCTCTATTTTCTTCTCTTCTTTTACCTTCTCCTCCTCGCTCCTTTTCTTCTTCTTTCTCCTTCTTCTCCTCTAATATTCTTCTATTCCACCCTTACTCCTCCTCTCTTCTTCTTCTTTATTTGTTTCTTCTATCTCTTCCTCTTCCTCCTCCCTATTCTTCTTCTCCTCTAATCTTCTTCTCTTCCTACTCTTTCCATCTCCTCCACCCTTCTTTCTTTCCTTCACCTTCTACATCTCTTCTCTCGTCTTCCTTCTACCTTGTTATCTTTCTATTCTTCTCTTTTTACTTCTTGTCCTCTTCTTACCCTTCTATCCTCTTCTTCGTACTACTCTTATTCTTACCCTCTTCACCTCCTCCCTCTATACCTTCTTCTACACTTCATTCTCTACCTCAACAAGACAAGAGCTTCATGGGACAAGTATGAGGGTAAGCAATAGATTTGATTTGCATTTAATCATGAACATGTAGTATGGAACCATTGATGAGGGCAAGCAATCAAAGAGCCTTGCTACACAACATGCCCAACAAGAAGAGTAACTTGAGTTTGCATTTTGTGTTTGAGATTTGAGTTTTGAGTTTTTTTTTTGTGTATGTGTGTTGTGTGTGTGTGTGTGTTTTTTAAGTTTGTATTTTGTATTTTTTCCTACCCTAAATAACAATGCCTATCTTCGTAATATCAATCCAATGGACTAGATCCTTCCAATTCGACCTTTCTAACCTAGCCGCATGGGTTTCGAAATGCTAGCCACAAACGCGAACAATCGAAACCCATCAATCCCATCCATGCCCATGCACAAGCCTCCTATTCTGCCACACAGTAGGAGTATGTGAACCTCAATGGCTAGGTCTTGACAACGGAACCAAAATGTTGAGCCGAAAGCACCAACAATTGGGACTTTGGATGATGACTTCTATTATTTCAGAAAGCTACAACTCATTTCGGCAACAATCTCTTACCTTGTCTCTCAATACTCCACTCTAACTAACTAAGCATCCTCCTCTCTAACCCAAGAAAGCAAGAACAAAAGACTAGCTCAAGTTATAGTGAGCTCACCTAACTTACCTCCTTGCGATTGATGACTCGAAGACTCGAAGATGGTTCCACAACCATGATCAATAGGATCCAATGCTTCCACTCCTTCGCATCCACCACCAAGCACACCAATGAGTTGAAGAGCTAGTAGAGAAGATGAGAAAAGCAAGACGATGGTGAAAAGCTTCACCTTCCCTCAGCCACTCGCTCAACAGACCTCTCACTCTCTCCCTCTCAATCACTCTCAACACAATGGAAGCAAGATGATAGAATAGAAAGATTGAATAGAAAGATTGAGTAGTCACACTAATAGAGCTTCCACAAGCATGCATGTGCTAAAAGGGTTCAATAAAACTGAGACCTCCCACCCTTATATAGACCAAAAATTAGGGTTAGGATTAGGTTTGTGCCCTTTTTGAATTTAGGGTTTGCTCCCTTTCCTTGGGGTTCCTACCCACTTTATGGGCTCTAGGCCAATCAATCATCATTGCATGCTTCAACTTGAGTCTAATTAGACCAAGCCTAAGCTATTCTAATCACAAATAAATACATGTGTTCAATCCAAGCAACACTTGTGGATGCAACTATTACAACTATGGGTGGTGAATACAATGTGCACAGGAGTGAGCCTAGCTCTCACAAAATAATACATTCATGATAATATAATGATGTCCATGAAGTACAAATATAATCTAGGTTCCCAAAAATAATGCATTGAAGCTCCATAATAATAATATCCACCAAAAAATAGTAGTTGGCACTTCCACTTTTGCAGTCTTTTCAAAACACCGTTAACAAAGCAATAATACACAATGAAATTATCCAATATATTTATGGTGACTTGCAAAATTAACTATCTTAACATCTTTTTATCAACAACTATCTATACTCTATCTTACAAGCAAATAACAAGGCATTAGAGGCATTTTTCTAGCACTTTAACAATTCTCTTAGCACCTCTATATCAAAAATACAAACAAGGTGAGTTTAAATGATCAAGAAAACCTTAAATGATTTTACTTACATCTTGGCATTTCCATGGGAAACCTTTAAATAATTAACTAAATAAAACTACTTGTTAACGTAATCTATTGTAATCGAGCTCCAATGAGAATTGAAAATTGTCATATATCCATAATTTCATTAAAAATATATTCTTAAAAGTGAGACAGAATAGAAAACTAATTATTTTTTATGGTATAAAATCATTAGAAGCTCCATAGTTTCAAAATCAATTGGATTGAGCCACTTCCCAAGTCCACCTACATCAAGCTCATTTCTTCTCATGAAATGGGAGATTGAGAGATCAAGCATCTCAAATTTTTGTTGTATTTATATAGAGAACTCATGTATAATGCACCTTTAAAAAAAGAAAGATAGTGAGTACATGAATAAAAAATCAATACCATAAAAATGTCATTCTTGAGAAACTGTTTTAAGTACATTGTACCTCAACCCAGCAAGAAGAATAGAGTCATTTACTTCTCTTCGTTTATCATTACGAATCTGGACACACTCTTGAGTTCTAATGGCCCAAGCTGCTCTACTTCGTTTTCTTCTACTTTTTTTCTCTTGTGTTTTCTCCATTTCTTTGCTTGTTTTTTTGTAACCTTTACCTCTTCTTCAAAGAGTCTTGTGACTTTTTTGTGTGTGATACCTTTAATTCTAGGGCCTTCATTCACCTTTTTCTTCATATATGGTGACACATTCAAAATATTGTGTTTTTATAACCTATAAGAGGTATTGGCTCAAGAACCTTAGAAAATCTATATCTTTGTCTTCTAAGAATGATCATTGTTGAGATATTTGCAATCACACCTACTTTAGTCCCTTTGTGAGAAGCAATGAGGGCTCAGGACCAGAATCCCATATGCACAGTAGGAGAAAGTACCACCACTCAATTCCTATAAAGCATTGTACTTGCACTCTTTTTCTAATGCAATGATAGTACTCTTTTCTTTCCAGTAAAGTGTCATATCACTGTCAATACACAAGATTGTGTTTATGAGTCCAAGTCTCAATCTTGGAACCTAATTCACTTGTGTAACAATTTGTCCTAGTCAGGATCAATGTCTTCATGAGTTTCTTTTTCCTCTTTCAACCTCCATAGCTTCCGCATCTGCCATGCTCTAGATCCTGCGTATTTCACATGGTATCAGAGCTCAATTGAGCATGGCCCAGCTCTCCTTTCACTCCTCTCGGCTCCTTTCCATCTCTTCTCAGCTCAGTTTGAGTATTGGACCCTATCTCCAACTTCATTTGCATTCTTACCTTCAATGAAGCTTCCATGGCAGCCAGAGACAGCAACACCCTGTCAGTTTGAAGCTTTCATATCTCTCTCCACAGGCCAAATCTCTCTTAACTTCCTTCTGGAGAAGTGTTTCTCTACTTCCAAAGCTCCTTCTTGGCACCTCAATCATTGAGATTGGGCAACTATAGCTTCAACATTGCCTCTTTTCAGAGTTGCTGCCATAACTGTGTCTGTGGACAGCACCTACCTACCTCTGTTGGAGCAGCCATATCTCATCAACTAGGCCATATCTCTTCAAGCTTTCTTCTTGAGAGTTGTTCTTCAGGTCAAGGCACAACTTCTTGGCACAAAAATCAAGGAGATTGATGCACATATGCCCGACATTTGCATTTTCCCAAATCTAGGTGCAATTTTGATAGCGACCACTTTGAAGGCTTAGATCTCTCAACTGGAGCATAATGAGTACAAACCCTCTTAGGGGGAGTTAGATCCATTAGTTAGGGGTCCTTTATCTCAAAGGGTTTGAGCAGATTCAACCTGTGGAGCACGTGGGAGCTCATTTACCAGTTGTTGGTCCCTATTTTGACAGGACAGTCATAGCCACTTACCTTTAAGCTCATTTTTCCTTCATTTTCTCTCTCCTCCCACTTAAACCAAGCCAAGGCCACTCTAATCTATAGTTTTCAGCAAGTATTCAACCATCAAATCAGCAAGGAGGGAAATCTATGAAGAGTTTTTAAAGATCATCAAGTCAAACTCAAGCAACAAACATCAAATTTCAAACTAGTATCTTTTGCTTGTGTATTTTGACACATACAAAGATCAACTCATTCCTGGTTATTCTCAGTCATTTGAAGCTAATTTTCTGCTGGTCTCTCAAGTCAAACATGGGCAAAGATTCTCCAACTGCCCGTCTCAAAGGAGTCGGGTTTCATACCTAGCAGACCCACATCAAATTGATCCTGATGAAGAAGGGTCTCTAGGCCATTACCACTGGAAAAGAAAAGAAGCCTCATGATGCAAATCTTGCTATCACTTGGCAAAAGAATGATGATAAGGCTCACGCCATTATCAAATTGGAGCTAGACGATAGCTATATCCACCATGTGGATAACTGTGAGACCTCACAGGATACATGGAAGAGACTTGACACCTTGTTTGGTGCACAGTCTAAATCATCAAAGTATGGTCTCCTAATTGAGTTTTTCAAGCTTGAAATGAAGTCCAACACATCACTTGCCACACATCTAAATTACATGGAAGGACTTCTAACCTAACTTGCATGAATCAACATTAATATTGAAGAATATGTTTGCATCGGTGTTCTACTTAAGAGTTTGCCTCCTGAATATAATAATGTATCAACAACTTTAATCAACATGCCAAATCCTGAACTTGTTGATATCCAGGCATCACTTTTAGAGGAGGAAAATAAGCTAAAAATTAAGGAAGAACCAAGTACCTCTAGAGATGAGCATGCATTATATGTTGGCAACAGGTACAAAGACAAGAAGGATCAGCTCTTCTGTGACTTCTGCAAAAGGACCAGACACACCGAGAAGTTCTGCCACGCCAGAAAGAGGTCCCAAAAGGCCTATCTAGTTGCAATCAAAGAAGAAGAAGAAAATGGAGCAAAGGAAGAAGAAGAAGACCACCAGGAGAAGGACAAACCTCATCAGTCCTTCTATTCAAATAGACTTTTTTAGTTTTGTATTTCCTAGCCCTAATGCCTCAAACATAAACTTGTAAACTCCTCAGTTATCCTTGTACTACAGCCTCTGTACACTTTGTGAGGTCCCTGCTACAGCCTCTAAATGTCCATCATGTTTGTGGTACCCACACTTAGCCTTTTCTGCGACAACAGCCTCTGGTGTTTTTGCCATGTTTATGGTGTGCCCACACTTTGCAGGTGTTGCTTTCACTAAAGCCTCTACACACTTTGTATTTTTGGTTGTGATTGAGGAGGGGTGTTGAGATATTTGCAATCACACCTACTTTATTCCCTTTGTGAGAAGCAGTGAGGGCTCAGGACCAGAATCCCATATGCATAGTAGGAGAAAGTACCACCACTCAATTCCTATAAAGCATTGTACTTGCACTCTTTTTCTAATGCAATGATAGTACTCTTTTCTTTCCAGTAAAGTGTCATGTCACTGTCAATACACAAGATTGTGTTTATGAGTCCAAGTCTTAATCTTGGAACCTAATTCACTTGTAATGATAGTACTCTTTTCTTTCCAGTAAAGTGTCATGTCACTGTCAATACACAAGATTGTGTTTATGAGTCCTAGTCAGGGTCAATGTCTTCATGAGTTTCTTTTCCCTCTTTCAACCTCCATAGCTTCCGCATCTGCCATGCTCTAGATCCCGCGTATTTCACAATCATATCCTTGTTCATTGTTAACCCTCAAATGAACAATGTGAGAAATCAAGAAAATCTAAAGCAAAAGATAGAGCCAAGGCAAAAGTGGAAGGGAGAATGAAAGCATGCCAAGAAAAATCAGGAAACACAAGAAGTGTGAAAAAGTCCTAAATCAAGGAGAAGCGCTCAAGAAAATGCACAAGTCAATACTTTTGTAAAAGAGCACAAGGCACATCGTGATTTATTTTAAGAGCGTCGGACTCTAACCTATGAAAGTTGTAAATATAGATGGGCAGTAGGAAGGAAGCTAGGAAGATAGAAGAACAATGGAAAAAATGGCCTAGGCTATGGCCAGCCATGTAAAAAGGGGTGACTGCCCATATGGGATACAAGGTTTTATATATAAAGTTAAAAAGTGATGAGAAGCTCATTCTTGTGTGTGGCCAAAAGTGGCTCTCCTCTTCTTCTTCTTCTTCTCCTTATTCTTGTTTGTTTGAGCTTGTGCTTGAGAGAGTGTAATATTCCCGCCATAACACTTCATAAAACAAATTCGGGCTTGAAATGTTTTAAAAATTACTCGTCGAGTTATCACATAAGTGGCCACGTGTAATATCAAATCTTGCATTAAATCAATTCTGCAATCCAACACGAGAAGATGCCTCAACGAACCCATCCAACAAAAAAGTAAATACGCCTCGTAAATAATATTAGGACGGCTCGATCATAATATTTCTCGCATTATATTTGATTTAGCATTCCCGATTTCATTCTTGTGTGTGGCCAAAAGTAGCTCTCCTCTTCTTCTTCTTCTCCTTATTCTTGTTTGCTTGAGCTTGTGCTTGAGAGAGTGTAATATTCCCGTCATAACACTTCATAAAACAAATTCGGGCTTGAAATGTTTTAAAAATTACTCGTCGAGTTATCACATAAGTGGCCACATGTAATATCAAATATTGCATTAAATCAATTCTGCAATCTGACATAAGAAGATGCCTCAATGAATCAATCCAACAAAAAAGTAAATATGCCTCGTAAATAATATTAGGATGGCTCGATCATAATATTTTTCGCATTATATTTGATTTAGCATTCCCGATTCCATTTAATGCATCAAAGATCTCATTGATTTTGCAACTACAAGACAAATCGCAAAAGCCTTAATCGGTAAACAAAGAACACGCAAGAATGAGCATGATATTTAGTAAGTTAAGTATCAAAGAGTATGGCATGACTTTATTAACTAGATAATTCATGAGGTAACTTGGCAAAAAACTACCATATGAAGTCATTTTAATGAAAAAAAGACGTTTTTGAAAAAATATGCCAAAAATCATGACTGTTTTACACCTGGAGGGAGAAAAAGCATTTTAAAATCGTCCCCATGCCACCATCCAATAGGTAGGCAATTCAAAAGCATTTCTTATCAAGCTTACTTAGCTCTTGACAAGTAGCCAAAAGAATGAGTGACTACATGCGTCCCCCTCATGGCTATAAATACAACTCCTCTCCTTCATAAAGAAAGCAAGAAGGAAAACCTCCTCATGATGGAAAATTTTCTCTACATCTTTTTTCCATTCTAGCTTGAGCCTTGAAGAAGGAAAATACCCCTCTTCTACCTCATTTCCATTTTCTCTACCCCCTGTTACGCCTTTTTTCCATACAGCCATATCGCTAAGCAAAACACTGGCAAAATTTTTCTAGACGACCACCGACTCTCCCTGAGCTACCACATTAATTTTGCCTAACATCCATGGCTCCACGAGGTCGCAAAAATTCAAGAAGCCCATTTGAAGCAAAAGAAGCAAGAAACACAATCGATGGAGAAAATGATGCGGTAGAAATTGGCGAAACCCCCGTTACTACAAACCTGATAGAGGTAACATCTCCTCGGTTTGGAAAAAAATAATGTTTTATAAGCTTATCGCTATATTTGGCTTTAAATGATTATAAACGCATTTTAAAGAAGATGCATATGAACTGTCGCTTAGAAAAATGGCCTAAGTAATATAATAATAAACTAGTCAATAAAAAGACTCTTTCACTTGAAAAAGGATTATATGTATATCATGAAGAAAATATCGTACTTATGATTTATTTTGTGATATTTATTGTTATTTCATTAATGAAGCATGTGATTATAATAACTAAAAAAAGGTAGACAGTGTTAGGGAAGGGAATATTTTATAATTTTTTCCTAAAAGTTACTATCTCTATTTCATTTTGCTAATGATAAATAGACCATATGAGTCTTTTAATAATTTATAGAAAATTATTTAGATAATATCATGAAATAATCAATGCATTAAATCAACAGAAAATTGTATAGAAAAATATATACTAGACGCGCATAAATTAGGTACGTAGTAATATAATTCGATGTCTGAAAGATGAAAGAAATTTTACACTTATGATTATAACATTGCTTAGAATAAAGTTTTCAGAAAAACAATTAGCATTGCATTTATGACATAGCTAAATGAAAATTGATCTTCCTAGATAATGTTGAAACTTCGATAAATAGTCGGACATCATCGATTAAACCATAGAATACGAGCATAATAAAATAAAAATTATTTTTTATTGAAAACACACACAATGTTAATATTAATGGTTATTTTAGCGAGAGCGTCAATATCATGAGTCGACCCACATATGAATCAACGAGAAAACCTTACCTAAAATATCAAAGATGTTGAAGCAAAAGCAACTATGAAATACTCGACAACCCCGAAATTATCAAGTATTAGGAAATTAAATAAATATCGAAAGTCTGTAAGACTTATTGCGCATTGATAAGAATTTGTCGATACAAATTCTAATGTCTAAACAGACTTGGAAAAGCATTTGAAATCCTGCTAAGTGTGGGTTAGGGCAGGGCAGCGCATGAATTGTCTGCCATAGGTATAAATGACCATATTATCTTTTAGGGCGAACATACCAAGTTTTCATAAGAATAAAATAAACTTCAGATTCACGAAATAACTTGCGGATCCGGAAAAAAGAGTTGCAAGTAGAAAGTGAAACCCTAAGAATAAGGTGGGACCTTAAAAGAGAAACCCTAGAATTCGATGGGGCTGCTTCCTATGCTAAAAACGCTTGCTGCCGTTTCTTTTTTTATTTGTGCACGTATTGATGGTTGCACAAGAATGATTAATTGTGCTTATAGCAGGTAGATCTTATTGTAAATATATAATCGAGATAATAAGAGGAAAGATTGAGCTATGCCTCTCCCACGGCTAAACGCAGAACCCTACTCCAAGGGGAATTGTTTTGTACCGCCATGAGGAGCTTTGGACCAGCCCTGATAGCAAGAGGTCGCTCGGTGAGGAATCCATTAGGCAGGAGGAGGCAAGAGTGTCAAGGGGCTCTGGCTGTAAATCTCTCGATCGCTCCTAGGAACTACCTGACCCTCACGTGAATCAGGATGGGATCTTGGAGTCCCCGGTACTAGTGAAGGGAGGGAAATATTGGAGGATTTGCTTTCTTCTGCATTGATAGAAAGGATTTTTTGATGAACGGAGGTTTTATCTTCTGCATAGGTAGAAGGAAAAAATCATTGTAAATAAATTTTGCAAAATAATAAATAAATATATTTTTCCAAAAGATTATTTTTCTATGTCTTTGTGTTGTGTCGTAAAATTACACAAAGGAACCTATGATAATGGGTTAATTAACAAAGCTGCTTTTATATGTCATAACTTAATGTGATAGGTAATTAGAAAACTAAAGAAAACCAATTGTGGGAAGCAGGTGGGCGAGATCACTGACGAATTCGTCCTACGGAAAGGTGGTCCCGATAAGTTGGGAGCTTCTTTCAAGAGATTTAATGAAACGTTAATTCGGAGAAATTAGGTAGAGCCAAGCATTGACTTACCTAGGGCCGAGTCTTAAAACCTTGATCAATAATTATCTTAGGGGAAAGGTGCAATGGCTGTGCCAGAACTTTGCTAAGGTTCCCTAAATCCTAACTAGTTGCTGGAAAAAAGCATTGCACTCCATGAACCAAGGGTAACTACGATCGCTCCAATCAGACAAGAAGCCCTTGTGGGACACCTCCGATGGAGCTAGCTAATGCATCAAGACCTCAGTTGTCAAATTAGGACCCCGAGCTTGCAGGTTGATCCTCGTGGGGACGGCTGGTATTTTCCGTTACGAGGTGGACTCTAGGAAACTTAAACGATAGACCCTATGCATTCTCGCAAGTGCCAGGCGAAGCCATCTAGCATAGTTCCCTGATGGACCACTAAAATGTGCTACTAGGGAATTGTTAGGTAGGCACGTGACAAAGAGGGAGTGTGAAAGTGTGAGGGAGTGAGTGTGTGAGGGTGAGGGACCATGGTGGAGAAGCTCTCCATCTTCTCCTCTCTTCTTCTCTTCTCTTCTCTTCTCTTCTCTTCTCTTCTCTTCTCTTCTCTTCTCTTCTCTTGCTCGTGGCAATGGAGCTTCGAGTGTGGAGCTTGAGGATGCAACTTGCTTGAATCTTGCACTTGGATCGTGGAGCTATCGGAGTGCTTGGGAGAGGAGGTAACTCGATCGGGCATAGAGGTAAGCTCACTACACCCGTAGAGATGGATGGCGTGTCGGCTATGTGAGAGGTAGTCCCATTGGTGCTCAGCTTGGAACGCTTGAAACAATAAGCGGTCTGTGGGTCTTGGCGGTTGATCACCTCTACATTTTAGTTCCCTTGCCAAGACCAACGGATTCAAGCTTGAGCACTTGCACACTTCGAATCGAGCATCAAAGTAAGGGTTTCATCCTCGAACCGAGAGCTTGAGCTAGTAGGTAGGAAGCAAGGGAGTTTGAAGAGGTATTTGATCTCCTTATAGCAAGTAAGTTTTTGGTCTTTTTGGATTTGGAAAAGTAGGATGGAGTAGTGTAGGTATTTTCTTTATGAATTCTATTACATTTAGGCAAGGTAGCAGCAAAACAGTGTGAGCACATGGCAAGGATTTTGCTAGTATATAACATGTTGAAACAGGGAAAAGAATGGCAAAAAATGAAATCATGGGTTAAATGCTAGTAAGAAGAGAAAGACTAAGGTGAATGCAGACCTGGGCAAGGTAATAAGAGGCTAGGAGTGACAAGGGAGATCTCATTTTGCATTTGAGAGATTAAGAAGAGCCTGAGAGAGAGAGAGAGAGAGACCTGTTGAGCAAAAGAGATTGGAGCACTCAATTTCGGAGCTATTCCTTTAATCTAGGTATGCACAACCCTTCCTTGATTGGCATAGATGTGATCTGGAGAGCCTTCCAGGCTGCTCTAGACCAAGATTGAAGAAATCAACCCAAAATCGTCGTGTGCACCCCATTTCCGGACCACTATGTCTTGGTCCGACTCCCAGAATCAGGCAATCGGACCATCCAACAAGCAGCATCGGACCATACATTTTGGGTTGATCAAATTGTCGTTTGTCCAGTCCGACGTGCACAACGATCGAATCACCCTATAGTCGGACCAACCAACTCCAATCGGACACACAACCGTCCAATTGGACTACTCGAACTGTTTGAGCGTGACAATTGACCCTCATAACCGGTCCAACAACATTGTCCAATCGGACATATCCAATCAGACCTGTGTCAATCGGATAGTTGGACCTGGCACAGCAATTGGATCATCTTAGGAATCGAACCACTCGTCAGAGTCGAACCATCCCAATCGGGGACCGTCCAACTCTAAGAGTCGGAACACTTAGAATCAAACAGTCTGATTTTGGGAATCCGACCAACAAACCAGAGTGAGAAGATACAGATCCAGGACTAGTTCCATGGCTCAAAGCCAGCCAAGATCGAAACCAAAACACCCCTAGAAACCCACCCTGGCTCACCAAAGCTAGTAACTAGAGGAAACCATGACTATGCAGCCTAGAGGCAAACTCTAAGAGTCCAGTCACATAGCCGACTAGACGTGTAGGCCAAAGGTTGGCCTTTAGACTGACCTTTAGACTGTAACCCAGCCTTGATGGAACATAGAGGGAGTCTCACGGACCCCTGACCAAATACATTCCTTGCCCTGATGATGAGCGATATTGGATGCACATACTAGCAACCACCTCTTCCATTCTTCGACAAAGAGGAGACATACAAACAGGCTACAAAAACCACAAGTGTCTCAAAGAGGGAGCCCGTAATGACCCTATGTACAATGGCCAGGAGCTCAAGTAGCCGACCTAAACCTATCCCTTCCCACGTTCCTAACATCAAGCTAGAATTGCACGAGACCCTCAAGTATCTGGTGTGCAAGTTGACTAGCAATCTTGCCGCTAATCTCAAGCCCCTCAGAGACCTCCTGAACACTCCTAAGTGGAGATGGGCTAAGGTGCATAACCCAAACCTAATGTACAATTGGGCCTTGGTTACCAATGAAGGATATGCCAAAGAAGAGAGTCTAGGGGATAACGAGTAAAAGGAGAAGTCAACTTTGATGATGAGTACGAGGATTGCTACTCTAGTAGTGAGGAGACCAGGGAGGAGGTAGACACTATAGAATCCGACACTGAAGCTGAGGGTATAGGCTTCTTTAATGGCAGTCGTGTAACGAAGTACTATCCTCCCACACACCCACGGCATAAGCCCCCTATGCTTGAAGCATGTGCCAATGTCCGAGTAGCCACCGTCACCGAACTAGAGGATGAGGATGAAGAGGTGGTAGCACCAAGATACCTACGCATCACGGTCACTGCTTGGCACACGCATGCTTTTGATGTCCTGATTGATGAGGGAGCTGACTTCAATGTCTTGATCTACTCTCATTGGACCCTTATTGGTCAACCACAGTTACAGCCCACCAATGTTAAACTTAGCCCATTCGAGGGCAAGTCATATGCACTTCTAGGAAAGTGCAAGATTGCAGACTCTATCAAGTCTGAGAGCCTACCAGTCATCTTCTACGTATTGCCAAATATGAAGGATGCAGGTCAAGAAACACTATTAGGACGCACTTTCAAGAAGCAAGTATATTGCGACATGGATTACAATCTGTAGCACATTCACTGTTCTATTGGCAACATTTGAATCATGACAGCTTCTACTAAGGGCATCAAGGCTCCACCAAACCATGCTATGCCACGGATAGAGCCACCTAGGACCAAGCCTAAGGAGGGGGTCGTGAGTTATTACAACCCAACCAAACCACAAAACCACCATCAACTAAGGCCATTCCCAAGGCCACAAGGCCCACACTGAAATGGATTCCAAGGCACCAAAAATGGCCTACACATAGCAAGCAAACACGGCCTTGTAGGGCCAATAGCTATCATTCGAAACCTAAGCGATTGAGCCGATGATATCGGCATAGATGCACAATCAAGCCGCGATGGATTTTCAAAGTTTTTTTGCGAGTCCAAGGATACTACCAAGGCAACCCCTAGATATGGGTACCCAAGATGAGAGGTCCTAGAAGCATAGCCCAACCATGACCATCGACTGCCACCCCATCTCAAGGAAGCCCTGCTCTTGCTACTAAGGCAAGGAACACCCAAAAAACCCGAGTTGTAAAGCCCACGGAACCCGTGACAAGTGCAGTAAAAAAGAACCAACCAATATATCAACCAAAATAGCAACTCGATATCCCACAAACATCCAAGTCCGGAGAACTTGGCACCCCTAGTGGATGCGCAAGAGGGAAGCAATGCACCGTCCATGCCACGGAGCCACCCTCAGTACCCCAAAGTAGCATCGGACTACGTAGTTATCCTTAGATCCAGTGCTACCTAGTCCGCCACCCCTTGAACCATTACTGTCCAACTCAATTCCACCCCAACCACCAACAGGTCTTAGGCCTTTCTATGAGCGACGTTCATTTCTAGCGATCGCTTAGGACCTTGCTGAAAATATAGGAGATGACTTGGTGACTTGCATCAAGCTCTTGGATGACACCTTTACCAAGTTCACTAGGAGCTACGAAAGACTTGACCTCGGCTTGCTTAATGAACCCCTTGCCTCTGAGGTTTGTTCCTTGTCCTGCACACTACAAGATATAGGCCTTATACCGATGTTAAAAGTGACAAAAATGTAAATAATAAATTTTCCCCCATCGTAGCAAAAAGTGTCGTTATTGGCGATGCCATAGAATAGTCAAAATTAGCGTTAGTATCAACGTCGTTATTGGCATCGGTATCAGCGTCACATTTGCAACGCTGATACCGACGCTAATAACGACGCTGATGCCGATGCTCTGCAATGATAATAATGATGCCAATAATGATGGGAGCAATAAATTTACGATGGTAATAGCGATGGTAACATGGAAAAAAAAAATATGCATACAAAATAGTTTCTGCACTGTGTACAATGCTCGTGTAAACAAAAACAAAGTATACTGAAATCATAACACTGATACATGAAATAAATACATGATCTCATAATGAAAGCAACTGATACAATCATGACAAGATATCACTACTACATGGAAAATGTCTACACAGATCAGGCAACCAAAAAAGAAAAGTGTGTGAGCTCCAAGGATCCAAGGGCGAGCTACATATCCTCGCCATCCAAAAGCTCATCTCGCCGCAAAGGAGCATCTAATGGACTCTGCAAAAAAAGAAACAATAACACATCAGTCCACCATACAATAATGCATTCTAATTAAACATGGTAACTACGGACAAGAAAGATAAGTGACTTACACGGCCGCCGCGTGTATACAATCGGTCGATCAATACAGTGAGACCATGTCTCTCTGCATATCGAGTCTTAAGGCCAGTCGGATCACGATTTGTAATGGAGTGCTGCAAAGAAAACAAAATACTAACTGCTAGAAACATGATTGTCAGTACAAAGGATATTGCAAAAAAATAAACAAGCAAAACAAAAGAAAAACTTACAAAGTCCTCCAAATATGTCCTATGGCTGCCACTCCCAAGATGATGGACCACTCCAACCTCTAGTTGTGCCCTCGCCGCCTTGCACTGTTGACTCCAATGTCCTAGAGAATCTGTAGTCTCCTCCCTCAATCGGCATCAATCGTCCACGTCTAGCCACTCTGGCTTTGCAGTCCCACTCTTAAGTGCCTTGCGTGCATCCAATCATCTGTGTGACATATATGCACGCATACAGTCCATCATCTAGCCCGTAGAAAATCTATCTACTGAGGCTGGAACTAGAAACTCCTCATGCAAGGATGCTACTATGTAGTCCTTGCTCCCCTCCGGTATGTTCTTCCAATGATCTAAGACGTTGTGCCGAAAAACTTGTTGGCACAACTCTCTCATGCGAGCCATCACCCTCCTCCCCTCATCATTCATGATGATGGCTCTTGACCTACAATCGACTAGATAGGCATATCCCCCTGGGGTATGCCTAATATGGGTCCTCTCCCACCTACGCCCACGCTCCTGGGCATATTCAGGAGACCCCTGTGCATCCGGTGTACCGATCGAGGTAATATTTGTCGGAGTGGCACCCATAGGGGTGCCACCCGCAGATGGCTAAGCAAAAGCTAGAGTAACTGGAGTAGATGTCCCCACAGGTGTGACAAATCCTGGAGGTGATGCAACTCCAGCTGAACAACGAGATGGAGACACCGTGTCCTTGCCTCCACAGCATCCACCTAAGCTTGAGCCACGCTCCCTGGAACCGCCATGAGAGCGAGGAGTTGCACATGTATCCCATGCCGATCGCGGGCTCACTCCCTCTGTATCTTTGCAGCATCCCCCTGACCCTGAAGCACTCCCTCCCTCTGGCCCAAGTCTGGAGCGTCAATCTCGTCTACTCAAAGCTGAAGCATCCGATCGCACTGAAGTAGACCTACCAGAGTGGCCTGATGATGTCTGAGATAGCTCTTAGTCTGCCATGTCTCTGAATCTCGCGATCTGGTTTGGAGACATGCGTGTGAAGATATCCTACAACTCATCATCGCTCATCCCTCGACTCATCCTAAAAATGTCACCTACACAGATAAAAAATGATATTAGGATAATCAATTTAAATCATACAAAGCACGGTAATATAAATCCTAAAAAAATGATCTCACTTAAAATGCATATCTTATGTACCCTTATAAGCGATTTGTCAATGAATTGAGTAAGTGGATGCTCCAAGTATGAAGTATTCTATGGTCCCATGTCAATCTCCTGACACAACTCCGCATACACTAGAAGGTCGATAGACATGTCACCACAAAAGGATGAGTCCACCTCGTTCTCAATGAATTCTTGGACTCCTATATTTCCATCATTGTTAGCCGATGTTGGCTCCAAGCTTTCCGTGGCCTCCACCCCTTGCAATATCGACCCCTCTATTTGCATATTGTCTTCATATATGCTCGGAACATCACTTTGATCATATACTCTCGCACTTCGGGGAGTTGAAGTTATAACATACCACCATTAAGGTTGTCGGGGGTTTGGATAGAAGATTACATGTTCACAAACACGTACAAGAGAGTTTAAACTATTGTGACATGTACCATGTCGTAATACAATTAACAAACAAATGAGTCCATGCACCTATTCATAATGGGCCGGCAACACAAAGGTGTCGCAAAAATCTATTCTTTTTTTTTCGAAATCTATTTCGAGAAATCCAGATGGACCTTGTCGAACTGTTGCTCCAGCTCCTTCAAGTACCACTTTGAACAACTGCATATCGAATAGTATCATGGAGAAGTTACGGTAATCCACCATAACAATACTTTGCAAGTTCCCAAAATACTCCATCTCATCTATAACCGTGTTTGGATCCGTTGCTCATCGCCAGCTCTCCTGCTTGAACCTTGCCATGATACCACAGTCCATTGTGGAGCTCATTTTGTCAATACACTCCACGCGAAAATGCCATCTACACAACCATGCTACACTATATATTTTGTACTGTACATTGAAATACTCAAATTAGATCTTGCATATAAAATATAGATACGACAAATCCTAAACACCTCATCACCTTTGGACTGCATCCCCTCGAGAATTCCCACTCCTCCATTGAGACCTCTGTCCCTTCGCAAGACGTTGCGGTCAAAGCTCCATGCAACCATCGTGTTGACATGAACTGCGACATCTCCTCCATGCCTCGGGATATCGAATTGGTCGATGATGTGTACTACGTCGGAATTCAGATTGTGCTTCCTCTTGATCTTGCCTAGTGATCTGGTACTTGGCGAGCCACATCTCCACAGAGGCATGGTGCAACATACAAAAGCAATTCACCTTCTCCTCCATTGTAGCATCCATTCTTTTTTCTACCCCATTTCCAACGACCACATCTCCAGTCAGTCTATCATCGTCCTTCAGCGACTAGAGCATTTTGTTGTCTGGATCCACCGTTGATAGCCATTGTGAAATATGCACTAGCACCTCAGACACCAACCAACCTTCAACCATGCTACTTTCTGGCTGAGCTTGTTGTCACACAAAGCCTTTCAAGGTTTTCATGAAGCACTCCAAGAAGAACATCCATCGCGTATGGACAGGTCCAACAATCTCCATTTCATCTACAAAATGCACAAGAATATGGATTTGTATCATGAGCATGCTGGTAGGCAGGTATTTCCGTCACCACTCCTCCCTGCCTCACGGATTCAATAGAGGACGTCTTAATCTCCTTCTGTATAAATAGTGTAATTAGAGATCGAAAGATTGAGAAAGATTGTTTGTAATCGATATATCTAATGAGAGAGAGAGAGAGAGAGAGAGAGCGAGCTCACTAGATCATCTCTATGTCTAGGATAGATCGAGATAATATACTCATGGCAGCATTAAGAATTGAAGTACATTTCGAGAGCAAAACTCCTAGGTCAAGTATCTTGTATAGCTTCTCACTTTATTTGCCTACTTAGGGTGTACTTAATTGATTGTGGTGCTTACATATAATAGTTAGTAAGTCTAATATAACCATAATAGAAAAGGAGAAGTGGACTAAAGAGAGTATGAGATATATTGATCTAGATTGATACATTGATCTTACATCATGCATTCACTTAGCTTTTTAAGCAATTTCTTGACCAACTTATATAAGTTAGATAAGATTACATTTATTGGACTATTGCTTCTACAATCATAGGGAACTATGAACACCTTTTATGCAATTGCTATAAAGTACCAAGATGATTAAAGAAGGTGCATGGATGGTAGTTGGAATTAGAGTTATTTATTGATTTGGTTTCCTTAAACATTACATTTAAGATGGTCTTCTTTGTATGGCATTTATGTTGGCATGGGTTGGAATTGCCCTTCTTATTTGAATGGCATGATATGCATAAGTAATAGCACCACACATTTTGATATACAATTGCATACTTCATTGCTAAGTACTTGCATGAACATAAGCACACTTGAGACCGTTGTAATGTCTAAGCTCACTTGAATGAAAAAGAGTGACTTTGAAGTTGATATTTACAACTTTTAGCTATGGACAAAGATGGCCAAATAATGGAAGCTTCAAGAATCATTTGAACATGCAAGCACATGCTCTTTTCAATCCAAAAGAATGTATCTACCATCAATAAACCAACATTCCAGGAAAAAGAGGAGAGAGAGAGAGAGAGAGAAGGAAAAGAGAGGAGAGAGGGAGACACACACACATATATATCTCCAGAGGGCTTCTTGAACCTACCCCCTTCCAAACCTCCCCTTTTTAATTAAAACCCCCTTTTTCTCATGTCTAATCATTCCCTCTCTCTTCCCTCTCCTTTTTTAATCAAATCAAACTTTTCACAAACGTCTCTTTCTCCCCCTTTTTAAATCAAAAGTTTTTTTTTCTCTCTCTCTCTCTCTCTCTCACACATTTTAAATTAAATATTTTTAATATTTGTTTAAAATTTTATTTTCTTTTTAATTAAATATTTTTAAAATCTATTTTTAATTTAAAATACTTTGACATAGTTTTTCACATGTTTTCATAGAGAGAGAGAGAGAGAGAGGAAACAAAGAGAGAGAAAATACAAAATTTAAAAGATAAAGAGAGATAATAAAAAAGAAAAATTAGGAGAAAGAGAGAGAGACAATAAAAAGAGAGGAGAGAGGGGGGAGAAGAAGAGAGAGAGGAAAAGAAGAGGGAGAGAGAGAAGAAGAAGAAGAAGAGAGAATTATAGAGAGAAAAATTTTAAAATTTAGAAGAGAGAGAATCAAAAAGAAAAAAGAGGGGGAGAGAGAGATAGAGAGAGAAGAAAAGTGGGGGGAGGGGGGAGAAAAGAAAAGAAGAGAGAGAATTTTATGTTTGACGAGAGAGAGAGAGAGAGAGAACAAAGAGATGAGAGAAAATAAAATAAAAGGCAGAGGGAGAGGGGGAAGGAAGAGAGAGAGAGAGGAGAGAAGAAGAAGAAGAGAGAGAGGGGGGAACATAGGCATAGAATTTTAGAGAGAGAAAATATCAAATTTAAGAGAGAGAGAGAGAGAGAGAGAGAGAGAAAATAAAAAATGAAAACAGAGAGGGGAGAAGAAAAGGTGTGAGAGAAAAGAAAAGAAGGAAGAGAGAGGAGAAGAAGAAGAAGAAGAGAGAGAGAGAAAATATTAAATTTAAGAGAGAGAGCGAGAGAAAATAACAAAATTTAAAGAGAGAAAGAAGAGAGAGAGAGAGAATAATAATAATAATAAGAGGAGAAAGAGAGAGAAGAAAAAGAGAAGAGAGGGGGGAGAAGAAAATGAGAGAGAGAGCGAGAGAAGAAAAGCGAGGACTAAGAAGAGAGAGAGAGAGAGAGAGGGGGAGAGAGAACAAGGAGATGAGAGAAAATAAACTAAAATAAAAGGCAAAGAGAGAGAGGGGAAAGGAATAGAGAAGGAAAAGAGAGGAGAGAGGGGGAGAAGAAAAGGGGAGAGAAAAGAAGAACAACAACAACAATAGAGAGAATATGAACACACACACAGAGAATTATAGAGAAAGGAAATATAAAATTTAAAAGAGAGAATATATATATATAGAGAGAGAGGAGAAGAAGAAGAAAAAAAAGAAAAAAGAGAGGGAGAGAGAAGAAAAAGAGATGAGAGAGGGGGAGAAGAAAAGAGGAGAGAGAGAGAGAGAGAAGAAAAGCAAGAAGAGAGGAGGGAGAGAAGAAAAGGAGAGAGAATTTTACGTTTGATGCAAGAGAGAGAGAGAGAGAGAATTTGGACATAGGGAATCAAAGGATAAAGGAATAGAGAAAGAGAGAAAGAGAAGAAAATTTTTGAAAACTAAGTGAGAAAAGAGGAGAAAGGTAGCACAACAACTTCACTCTCTTTGTTCCCTCTCTCTCTCTCTCTCTCTCTCTCTCTCTCTCTCTCTCTCTCTCTCTCTCTCTCTCTCTCTCTCTCTCTCTCTCTCTCTCTCTCTCAAAGTATGTGAAAAATATATCAAAAATATTTTAAAATAAAAATAGATTAAAAATTTTTAATTAAAAGAAAAAAGAAATTTTAAAAGAGAAAAAAAAAGAAAAAAGGGAGAGAGGTTTAAATTAAAAAGTTTAATCTAACACACACACACACACAGACTTTTGATTTAAAAAGGGGGGGAAAGAGACGTTTGTGAAAAGTTTGATTTAATTAAAAAAGGGAGAGGAAAGAGAGAGAGTGAGAGCCTGCACGTAAAAGAGAGGGGAGGATTTAATTAAAAAGGGGAGGGGAAAGAGAGAGGGAGTGATTAAACTTGAGAGAAAGGGGGTTTTAATTAAAAAGGGGAGGTTTTGCAAGGGGTAGGTTCAAGAAGCCCATTGGAGGTTTGGGGCTTTCAGAACCAAAATGAAATAGTAATAGATGTATCCAATCAATTTGAGAATTTTGAAAAGTATTTATTTTGGATGGATGAATTGGTTTAATGTCCTATAAATGAAGGGTGTCAAATGGAGACAAACTGATTGTTTATGAAATTCATTTCATATCCAAGTACCCCAATAAAAGTCCATGCACTTTTTTGTTTAGCACCCACACTTTATGCATGACATGTCCTTTGTGCACATAAAGCCATATGTGTACGATATCCATGACATGTAAAAATTGTTCAAATAGTGAATATAAAAGTTTGTGGCTATAATTACTTTACATTTAGATATTTTTTCCTTTTCACAATAAGAAAAATGTTTATGGCCATGGCATATGCTCGTTGGCCATGATAAAGACATGCATGGGTGCAATTCATTGAGTTGGTTGTAGTTTGGTTTGGACCATGTATACCTTTTGTACTAAGAGCTCTCTCTCTCTCTCTCTCTCTCTCTCTCTCTCTCTCTCTCTCTCTCTCTCTCTCTCTCTCTCTCTCTCTCTCTCTCTCTCTCTCTCTCTCTCTCTCTCTCTCTCTCTCTCTCTCTCTCTCTCTCTCTCTCTCTCTCTCTCTCTCTCTCTCTCTCTCTCTCTCTCTCTCTCTCTCTCTCTCTCTCATAAATACTCTAGGGCATAAAGCATCTCTCATTAGAAAATACTCTGCAGCATAAAACATCTCTCTTGATGAAAATGTTTAACCACATATAGAATTGTAAGTACTAAGGCCCTTGAACTACTTTACTAGATGCAATTTGATATATTGTTGAGAATATCAAAATAAAGCCATAACTAAATGTTTAGACACAAAGCACACAAACCCAAAATTTATATTGAGGTTTAACCATGTTACAAAGACCATTATGCACCAAAATACATGTGTATGATTGCAATGAGATTGGTTCCACACTGTCATTGCCCGCCTAGTTCACACCCAATTTGTGGGCACATTAGTCATTCTTATGTTATTGATGCAATAATCCACACTAATTGATTATTGACACAATAATTAAACAAAAATATATATAACATAATAAATATGATTAATAATAAAAATTAACACACTAATTTAACATGATTAACACAAAAAGTACATTAAATTAACAAAATTAACATAACTAATAAAAAATTGACACACTAAATTAATTTTCATAGATAACAAGCCAAATTGACATTGACTGATTGACAGCTTAACAAAACATAGAGGGTAGAGGAGTTGAACCCCTTCACCACATTATTGAAGCATGGGTCTACCTAGCTCTTTATGGGAAGGCAAAAAGATGAAAATTTTATTGATACACCATATCCCTTTCCACTTGCAATGTAAATGGAAAAGATTTTTAGCCATTAGTATCTTCCTCATTGATCTCTTCTATTGAATTAATACCTCCAAATATTGTTCTCACATTTGCATTCTCTCTTTCTCGAAACATGGTTTGAGTGACCTTGTCTCTTCAAGCTACTCCTCCGAAATGATGATGCATCATTATGAAATTTTGAGAGTTTCATACTGCATACTCATTTCATTTGTAACATGTTAAAGTTTAAGGCATTGGGGTAATAAAATTTATAGTGACTCATGATTAATTCTCAACCATACATGATGCTTAAATCAACTTATGTAGAAAAACTATTGATGCTTCTTAAGGACAAAGCATAATCCTCTAAATGTTTCACTTGCATAATCCATTTTAAATTCTTGGTTCTAAATAATGCATAATCCTCTACCCCTTTCATTTGCATATTCCATTTCAAATTTGTAATTCTAATAATACATAATCATTTGAAAGGTTATTTTGCATGAACCATTTCATAAACGGAAAAGTAGCAATATGAAGTCTAAAACTTTTGAATTCTATAAGCCATTTGATTTGTAACATTGTTCATGTTATGTTTTATCTTAAATTATCATCTTATATTTTCATTTGTATAATCCATCTCATTATTAATTGTAGCAAATGAAACATGGATTATGCATCATTTAGAGTCAACCATGACCATTTTAAAGCTCCATTTAGAGAGAGAGAGAGAGAGATGATAATGAATCTCCCTCCTCCAAATCTACCAAAGAAAATATCCAAGTGATTTTGTACAAACCTCTGTGGGCCCCGCCCCCACAAAAAAAAATATATATATATATCGCTAAGATTTGCATGAGTGCTGACTCTAATGCAAAAACAGGCTCCATATAGTAATCATTATTTCCCAATTTAAGGTTCCAATATGATCATCACAATGTGTCATGGCATGTTTTGTCAATGATATTGAGTATCCTCTTGGCAATGATCATTGTGTGTCCGCAAGCTCCATAATGATCACTAACTAGAAAGTTTATTCCTTGTGCTTGGGTATAAATCTATGGTCATTGTGTATCCAATAGTCGCTACATTTGGCAAAGGGGAGAGAGAGAGAGAGAGAGAGAGGCAACCTACTTTTATGCATGACAATCTCATCATAGTTGATGCATCGCTTTGTGGATCTTAGTTGAAGGAATTCATGCATCAATTTATAGATTATGCTAGGAGCATTTATGCATGAATCACAATATATACATATCAATATATATCACTTATTTATTTAGAGCAGCTTTGCTAATTCATTGATGGCGGTTGGACTTCTGAACAAAGAGCACAAAAAAAAGCATGCAATGCCTTCAACCAGCAAAGAGATGCACTATAATATCCCCCGCGGACCATAAATCCCCTCCCCCTTAATCAATAAAAATAATTGAAATCAATGGCAAGTCCAGGGATGAGTGGGAGGTGACGTGACGTCAACAGCAAGTTGGAGACGGCGCTGGGGATTACGGTGATGAAGATGGTTATGAGGAAGTCAATGATGAAATCGAGGGGGGGGAGGGGCACACGTGTGCCACCTCCAACCCCCCCCCCCCCCCACACACACACACAATCTTTTCTCTCCCCTTAACAAGCGTGCATGGCGATGGCCAAATTTGGCTGCCTAGATGAGTTAAGGGCCCCTTATCACCATGTCCCCCCAATAATAACCACCCCTCCCCGTTGTAAAGGAAGGCAGGGAAGTACCACCTCTTTCCCCCCCCCTTATGCCGGCCTATGAGAGAGAGAGAGAGAGAGAGAGAGAGAGAGGGTGAGAGAGAGAGGGAGTGACAGAGAGCAAGAGAGAGAACCTTCCAAGAAGGTTCTCCTTCTCTTCCCCTCATTAGAGGGTGATCACATGTGTTGTTCTTCTCCCCCTTGTTCCGCCTGGATTATCCATAGTGTAATTTCTCTCACCAATTGCCCCCCCTAATCGAGGACAAGGCGTGGAAGTCTTGTGTGATTCGCATCTAAGGGAGACGAAGATCGAGAACGGCCCCCAAGCGAAAACTGTCACTCGCGGATGGCAATCCCGCAATGAAAGCCTCGAGCGAGGATATCACTGCCAATCCAACTGTGATACTGGTCTTAAGTAATGTGTTTCCAAATTAATAGATGCTTGCTTCGATTCTTGCATGAGGAGCATTAGACTCATATTATGCCACATGAGAATAGGACATTGAAAAGGATAAACTGCATCACAAGTATTCGAAGGATTGAATTCCCCAAATGCGTGTATCAAGAGAAGTTAATTGTATTGAGATGCTATGTGATGAATTCATAAACAACATATAGGGCTTCAAGCATTGTCAACTTCCCATCCTCGCAATAGTAGGTGTGTTTTCATCACTTTGAAGGTATATGTTGCAACTTGCATGCCTGATGAATTTGCATGGCAAGCAACTTAGTCTAGAAGAGAATCATTTTCGAAGCTCTAGACTTTTTCCCAAGCTCTCGTTAATAGCTCATGTTTGATAGATTGGGAATCTTGATGTTGTGCTTAGCTAGTACAAACAATGATCATAAGGATTAAAGACTAAGATGCCTTGGGATCCGTCTGATAACCACTACGTTTATCGTTCCGAATTCGAGGATTGGACTAGATACAAACAACAACTCCAAGCCTCAAAGGCAAGTAGAGAGCTCAAGGGATTAGGAAAACCTGAGTCAAGTAAAGACCACTACTTTTGGGGAAGAAGGTTGGGTTATCGAACAATGTAGGTGATATATAGGACTTACGTCTTGTACAGTGTTAGAAACCTTAACTTATGCCCTAGTTGAAGGAAGGGAGTGTTAAGTAAATTTTGCATAATATCGCTCTTAGATCCCAAGGGGGAGAGCAAATATGTGATGGAAAGGTTATCGCAACTACTCTTACAAGGTTTGGAAAAGAATAGTGTTGATTTTGTTGGTTGATCGAGCAATGCCCTAAATGCTTTTGCATTAAACTGATTGTTGGAATGTGATTTGGATGATTATTCCAAGTGCTTGTGTTTGATGGTAAATGCATGGCAAGGGTCAATGATGATAAGTTGCCATGGGGAATAAAGGAATGTTTTCTTGGAAGATGATATTAGGCTGATTGCCTTGATTGTCATTGATTCTTAATTGGATTAATTAAGGAAGGATATTTTGCACAGGTGGATCATCTCCAAGGTCACTCCATGTTTCAACCCGAGAGGGCACTGCTCGATTCACGGGGCGAAGGTTGAGTGGTGAAAAGGCCAACCACGGAAATTGTGTCTCACTCCTAGGTCGCTTGGGGTTAGGTGGAGGTCTACCTAGTCCAGGATGGAGTTGAAGACTGCCATGAGCCCAATGTCTATGGCGTTGAAAGATCCTATTTTAGATAATTGATGGAAATTATGCTGCCATGTGATTTGGACTAGGTACTTCTGTTGGACAGAAGGGATACATAATATTTCCTGTATGGACAAGAGACAAAGATTAACTTGAAGATAAGTTAAGGAACTTGCTTTCCAAAAGGATTGCTCGCTCTATTTTCGTGTCTGTGTTGTAATTTACTCAAATGAACCCTATTCCCTAAAGGCTTAATTAAGGAAGCTGGTTTTAAATGTCACATGTAATTGTGGTAGGACCTAATTAGAAAACTAAAGCTATCGAGGGAAGTGGGTGGGCGGAACCCCCGACGGGTCTGTCCTACGGTAGGGTGGTCCCAGAGAATTGGGAGGCTTCTCACAATGTTTTACCTTTAGGTATTGATAGGTTAGAACCCGATTCATGCCATTTTAGGGGACCAAAATGGGATTATGCCTCACGAACAAAGGGGTTGAGCGACACATCCCTCTCGTTTCCCATTCTCTTTGAACCAAGTGTGACATGGATCTGCTTTAGCTTGGGTATCTCTGCATAAAGTAGGATGTCCAAAACCCAACGCTAGAATATTGTTAGGAGACCTTGAAACTAGATTTCAGGTCCATCCTAATGGGTTCGACCACGAACGCTCTATTCCAAGGTGGACTTGAGAAACCCTAGGTGACAAACCCTGGAACATTCCATGGGAGTACCAAGCAACGATGCTTAGATTCGTTTCCCAATGAATTGCTAAAACGCGCTTGGATAGCCGATAGGTGGGCACATTAGATGCACCTTCACATTCTCAATGGAAAGAGGGGTGAAGAGAGGATGAATCATCAATTGATAGAATGAGCAGGGGATATCAAGCAATTGTAGTAAAGCAATTTTCATGCTACCTTAGTTAGGAAATTAGTCTATTTTTTATCCATCCCTGCCTAAAAGTTTTGTCCTCAAAACTTTGAAGACTGAAAGGACAAGTGGATGGTAAATGTTAAAAAGTGAGAGGCCAATGCTAAATATCCTCGTTGAAGTTGTCCATTGAAGAAGATAATCTTCCATTGAAAAGAATCTCAAAAATAAGTTCAAAATAGTGGAAATCTGGAATGTTGTCCTGAATAGAGTAGTGATAGTAAATGACCCATAACTTTAAATAGAAATGTCAGAATGACACATAAGAGATATAGAAATGAAGTATACTTCATAAGGTATCCATCCACATCATCAAAATCCAAGTTTGATGTCAATAGATCAATTATTTTCATGATAGAAAATTATAACAGCAAGCTGTCCACTATGCAATAAACTAATCATCTTCTTGAAGAAGCCATGGACGCTGATCTAAATATGAAGCATGTTGCCAAGATGATTCTTCCATAGGCAATTCTTTCCACTTGACAAGATATTCCATAACAATACGGTTCCTTAGAACCTTCTCCCTCTTGCCAATAATCCTTTCGAGCTTATAGATGATTAAGCCATCTTCATCAAGAGGAGGTAGTTCTTCAAGAACTTGTATGTTAGGGCCAATGTATTTCTTGAGTTGAGACACATGAAAAACATTGTGAATGCATGTGGTTGAAGGCAAATCAAGTTGGTAAGCAGGATCTCCAACTTTCCTTGTGATTTGATATGGATCATAATAACGATGAGCAAGCTTATTCTGTCCACCCTTGAGAAAAGCATAACGAGACTTAGGTACTTTCAAAAATACCCATTCTCCTTCTTCGAAATCCACATGCCTTCTTTTATCATCCGCATATAATTTTATTGTTTCTTGTGCCTTTCTAATGCATTGCTTCATTAAGGCTTTCATATTTTCCAACTCTTCTTGAGCAAGAGGATTCACTTTATCATGAAACAATGCTGAAGGTACTTGGACTTTATATCCATACAATGTCTCAAATGGTGACATACCAATACTCATGTGATGAGTATTATTATAACAGAACTCCACAAGATGAATCCAATGATCCCATGCATTCTGTATATCATGGGAAAAGTGTGTGAGGTAGATTTCTAACCATTTATTTTAGTTTGTCCATCTATTTGTGGATGGTAGGCAATACTTGGAGTTAGTTTGGTGCCCATGGAAGTAAAAAGGGTTTTCCTAAAATTCCCCATGAACTTGGAATCCCTATCAGAAACAATGTTCATAGATAATCCATGAAGTCTAAAAATTTATTCCATGAACTGGTTGAATATTGGACTTTGGTAGGTAAGAAGTGGGTTGATTTGTAAGACGATCAACCACAACAAAAATGCTATTCTAGCCTTGCTTAGTGGTAGAAATTCATGTAGTAAAATCCATGTTGATATCAATCTATTTACCATGTGGGATAGGAAAAGGCTAAAGTAGACCACTACGCAATAAATTTGAATATTTATTCTGTTGGCATAGTAAGCATTGCATCACATACTCAACATCTTTCCAAAGTCCCTTCCAATAGAAAGATTTATCGATCTTGTCAAAGGTTTTAAACAATCCAATATGTCCTGCCAAAGGAGAAGAATGCATCTCCCATAAAATTTTAGACCTTAATTTGACAGAGGGGTCAATTCTACTCTCCCTTTAAACCAAAGGAGTCCATTTTGCCATTTGAAATTGGGAAATTCAAATCCATCATATTGATGTAATTTCTTCATAATATTGGAAGTGTGCTCATCTAAAAGATATTCTTCTTGAATGTCCTCGATCCAATCCTTATGTATGGTAGAGATGCTAGAAATAGAACATGCCCACATCCTGGATAAGGCATTTGCCACTACATTATCCTTACCTGCCATATAAGAAATCTCAAAATCATATCCCTGAAGTGTAGCTAACTATCATCTTTGTTTGGGAGAGAGATTTGGCTGAGAGAGGAAATACTTTAGCACACGATGGTCACTCTTCACCTTAAAATGGCTGCCATAGATGTAGTGGTGCCACTTCTTGATTGCATGAAGAATAGCTAACATTTCTTACTCATAGACGTGGAGTTCTCTTTATTTATCATCCAACTTCATGCTTTCATAAGCAATGACACCATGGTCTTAGCATAAAACAACCCCACTACCTCTGCCACTAGCATAGAGTGAACTCCTTGGAAAAGTATGGGCACACTAAGATATGTGCTGAGATGAGAAGACTTTTCAGCTCATTGGAACTCTTAGTGGCTGTAGCATCCCAAAAGAAGGCTTCCCTTTTCAATTTGTCAGTGAGAGGAGCTGCTACATGGGCATAATTCTTGATGAATCTCCTATAGAAAGAAGATAATTCAAGAAATCCTTGCAATGAAGTAGAATTATGTGGTATGGACTAATCCTTGATGCACTGGACCTTCTTTGGATCAACCATAATTCCTTTTTCACTAGCTATATGACCCAAGTATTCTACTTCATCAGAAGTACACTTACTTTCCTTTGCAAAAAGCTTGTGTCTTCTCAAGGTAAGAAGGACTTCTCTAACATGTTTCAGATGTTTCTCTATGTTCTTGCTATAGATGAGAATATCATCAAAGAATACCAAGACTGATTTATACAAGAATGGTTGTAAAAACTTGTTCAGAAGAGCCTAGAAAGTCGCAGGTGCATTTGAAAGTGCAAATGGCATAACTAGGAAGTGATATAGACCTCTTTTTGTCCTAAAAGTTGTCTTGTACTCATCCCTGGCTTTCATCCTGATTTGGTGGCATCCTGACCTTAAATCAATCTTAGTGAAAACTCTTGCATCCTTGAGTTTATCTACAAATCATCAATGTAGGGGATTGGATACATGTTCTTTATGGTGCTCTTGTTTAAGTCTCTATAGTCAATACACATCCTAAATGACCCCTCTTTCTTTTTGACAAGTAGTACGGGAGAAGCAAAAGGTGACTTGATGCCAGGAGGCATATTCACCGTGAGGTTTTTTGATCGATTTCGTAAAACTATTTATTTGTCGGGGCTCGTACACAAGGAGGATTCCTTATGCGAGAAGTTGACGGGGACGCTTGTCCTTTTTGGGCATCATATTAATTTAATGTGCATGTGGGTGATTCCATAGCGGGTAATTCTGTAAAATACATATTAAACTAATGGATGTTTACGAGTTTAGAGTGCGCACTCGAATTAAATTCAGGTGAGGATAGAGTTCCAACCCATTTAATTATTTTGTAGCTAAAGACTGCTAGGTATTCACTTTTGTTGGGTTTAATTTAATATTTTCTAACAATTGTGAATGCTTCATTTGATGTGTAGAGCAGGCGGCAATGGCATTGGGTAGCACCGGGTGATGGCATGAATCCAAATGTCTAGAAGAATTACTATTTTTGATGGGTGTGCGCCTTATCACTAAAGGTGTGTCACCGATATTTATTTAAGCGCACTTTTTTATTGAAGTGCTTGACAAAACATTTATTATCTTGTATGCGCATAGGCACTTGGTTAAATATTTCATTATTTGATATTTGTAGTTGGGCACAGCCTGAACACCCAGATGCCTTACTTTATATTTGGGCAAATGCAAATGCAAAAGCAAAAGCATGCTTTTTATAAAGTAGGCTATTCTTGAGCTTGAAGATAAATAAATATATAAATACATGCCTTGTGAAGTGCTCACGCAAGGCATGGGGGGAGATTGCACCCAATTTGTCTCTTTTGTCTCATGTCAGGCAAATTTGCTTTTGCTTTGTACTTGAAATTATGAAGGTTTGTAGAGTTCTTTGTTCTTGGGGACCTTCCGGCATTCACTATGCATGCGTCCAGCATCCGATCTGCACACCATGACTGACTAGGCATAATAAACCCCATTTTCAGCAAGTCTTTAACATGTTTCTCTGCTTCTTCTCTCTCATACTTGGATAATTTATAAGGAGATTTGTTGATGGGTTTAGTGTCAGGCATTAAATCAATAGGATGATCCACTTCTCACTAAGGAGGCAATGATGTAGGTGGCTGAAATATGTCCTTAAACTCTTCCAAAAGTTTACATAGACATGGATCTTGCTCCTTAGGTGAAGTAGAGGAAGTGTGAAAATGCAAGACATAGCATTAATTTCCTTCTTCATCTTCTTCTTGCTGATTATTTCCACTTGCTTTCTCTTCATGCCATTAAGTTTTACTTCTTGCCCATTCCAAGTAAACTCCATGAACATCTAATTTAGGTCCAAAGAAAAATTTCCAAGTTGTTTAAGCCAATCATAGCCAATGATGATGTCAATAGGATGCATATCTAGGACAATCAAATCAGTCATAATAGTGCACGATTGTGATAATTCAATAGGAGTCTGCCATCATATCTCTTTGCTCAACTCTTGAGCACTATCAGCCACTCGTACCTTCACTGAGGCATCGATTTCTTAAGGTAGTAGCTTCAGCTCATACAATGATTTTGCATTGACAAAACTATGTGTGTTGCCTGCATCAATGAGAATATGAGCAGCCTTTGAATTTATAGTACCCTTGAGTCGAAGTGTATTTTCACCTTTACAACCCATCCATGCATCTTGAGATATGGAACATAACATGCGCTGACAAGAAACCATAGAAGGATCATCAATCTCTGACCCACCAGGATCAAATGGACCACCTGGATCATAAGGGCGACGGCTCTAATTCCTCCTTTGTGTCCTGATCATCATGCTTATGCACCTCATCACAAGTAGGAATTGCCTCTACTTGCAAAAGATTTCCTTATTGTGTCTCCTCTTCATTAGAGTCTTCAATATTCATCATATTAGACTTTGTCATATATCCTTTGCACTTCTACTTGTACTCAGGAGACCATTTCTCCCCACATTTATAGCATAGACACTTGGATTTGTCATTGGGAAAAGTGCCTTGTTGCTATTGTTATTGGGATATTACTTAATTGCATCGTTAGCCCTCTTGAATTCTCCTTTTGGATCAGCATTATATCTGAAATTATTGCCTTGTTTCGAAGCATATGCTATAGGGTAAGTTGGAACCTTGCTGAAATTATTTTGAAACCTGTCTTCAATTCTAAATCCTTCTCTTTGTCGGCTAAATTGCTGTCCAAATATCGTAGGCTGATTTGATTGATAATTCATTCCTGTTTTGGGCTAAAATGAAGTCAAATCTCTTCTATATTTTTTGCTATACCTTTCAACATATTGAATGGCTGCATGGACATTTGTAGGCTTGGCTACCCCAACTTCAGCTGAAAGGTTTGGATCAAGAACAAAAATATATTTGTTTAGTATGGCTGAATCGGAAATGCCTTCCACATATATGGAAAGGTTTAAGAACTGGCTGGAATACTTCCTCACGATAGAATCCCTTTGCCTAAGATCATACTATTTCCTTTCGAGCCTTTATCTTCTGCATGGGTGACACGAACACTTGAGTCATGGCTAATTTGAAGTCCTCCCAAGACTGAAAATTCTCTCCAATCTTGCTCATGTATCTCCACCACATATGCACATATCCCTCTAGGTGTAGGGCTGCATAACAAATCTTTGCTTGATCATTGCGTCGGTAAAGAGTGAAATACATTTCCAATTTGTTGATCCATTCCTCAAGTTCAGTCGGTGAAGGGTTATCTCCTTTGAAATTGGATATGTTGATCTTGTCCTTGTACTCCTTGTCATAATGATAGTGCTGCCCATTATGATTGGTATATCCAAAAGACTGCTACCTATTAAAATGATCACTCATTGCTTGCTGTCCATGATTAGGGGTAAATGAATGCTGCCCATTTCGATTATTTCCAAAAGATTGACGACCAAACAATTTCCCATGCAATTGTTGGTTATGAGTGGATATCCCATATGGCAACTTATCATCATGATCTTCAACATGCTAGAAACTATCTCCATTCCTTGCTTTATCATGTGCATACTGCCCTTGATCATCTCTTACATTATGAACTTGAGTATATTGAGAATCGAACTCTTTATAGAAGGGATGACATCCATGTACAAACTCATTTCTATCATCATGCAGGTAATAATCTTGATGTCCCTTATCTCTTGAATTAGTGAAGTTTGGCATGTTTCTATTCCAAGAGTTGGTATGAGTCTGAATTGTTTCATTCACCTTAGAAGGTCCTCCATGTTCAAAAGTGGATCGTATATGCTGGTGGGCTGCCGTGGGTCTCACAGTGCCATGAATAATAAGTACATCATCAGCATGGGAAGGTGGATTGCTTTGTAATTTGTTACCCAAGTTGCTGATTATTGTAACCAGTTGTTCAAATTTAGCATCCAACCTATGGTTTTGCTGCTCCTTGAGTGTAATCATCTTGCCAAACTTGTCATCCATTGAATGGGTAAGTTGGATTAGACCTTCATTCATGTTACCAACTTGCTTTGATAGCTGCTGGAAGTCATTGGAGTCATGAGTAACATTTACTTCAATTATAGGATCACTATCATAAGGAACCCTTGGCCATTTGATCTCTTCATTAGTTGTACTATTGCCCATAAATTCTTGTCCTTGATTTGTGGCCCTTATGGTAGGATTTGCATTAGCATTGTAATCTTCTAAGCCCTCATTAATGTGCTCCAATACCTACTCCTTCTTATTCCTTGCCATCATGGAAACTGTAGTAACTCAGGACTGCTTGTTAAAAAATTGTCAATAATTAGAGCTATACTCCTCCAATCTAAGTGCTTGATAGCTCTTAACAAAGCTAATAACACTTAGTTATACCAGATTTACTAAGGTTACAAGTTTGGGAGAGGTATATGGTTGCTTCAGATCAAAATAGTGTACCCTATCAACATGTCCAAGTGCTATCTACAATGACCAGCTATTACTAAAATGACCAAAACTTTTGAATCGTAGATCCAAATGAAGTGCTCTATAACTAAGGTCGAAGCTAACTTTGTCCTCTACACATAGAGCATAAGAACCAATTTTTTCAAAATGAAATATCCCACTTCTGTATTCTTTATGACTATCCAGGATGAGATAGCAATCTGTAATAACATGTAAACTCATTGTTTGGAACCTGTTTCAACCCATTTGGTCATAGATCATTAAGAATCCTATGTGGGCACTAAAGTATAACTCGTAGGCTCTATCGCCAACCTGTGATCACCTTCAACGTACCTGTAGACTTGTATATCTGTTCAAAACTGTCACTAACTGCCATGTTTGGTACCATAAGTCTTCAAGTCTTTCTCCACTCTTTCCCAAGTTGTCTTCCATGGTCCACCACCTGTGGTGAGGGATAAAACGGCAGGCGGGCACCTAAATGGGCTCTGGAACTCTAGAAGGTGTGCAAAGTTCCTTCCGGTGTCGGAGGGATTTTTGTCAAAAGGTCGAATCCACTGGGGATCCGAAGTAGAAGGAAGTAGAGATAGGAGATGGAAGAGAAGATAGAGAATACCCAAGTGGTAAACACTACAAAGACAAATCACAATGAATTGAATCAATATGTATTGAAAGAACCTGGAATCTTCGCACTACTCTCAGAAGCAATCTCCAGGCATTAGATCTCCTGGAGCTTCTTCGTAGAACAAAACATGCATAAAAATTATAGCTCCTCCTCTACTGCTCAGAACCCAAATCTCATGGCTCCGTTGGCTCCAAAAGGGGGGTAAAACCGTAGGACACTTGAGCACGGATCTCCCAGATCACTCCTTCTTCTTTTAGTTCAATCTGCAGTTTTCAGCCTATTTACAGCGATCGCGAAGTGCGCAATTTTGTCAATCTGTCTTTTTTATGAAAAATCTCCTAACTGGCTGAAAAAGCAAGTTGTTTTTTGCATGCCCATCCTAATCTAGAAGCTTTTCTACCTTTTTTGAATTTTTACAATAAATAATATCAAATATAGGCTAAAATTGTCCAAAAATCTAGTATCATGCAACTCACACTAATACTAATGACTCAGATCACATTGACTCTCTTGATTAATAAGAAGTCAGATGATGATGCATTCCATGCTTTTTCACACTGTGTCTGCATAGCATCACAACATCCACTCCCTTTGAACCTGCACATCCTCCGGTATGTGCCAAAATCCTAGTTGTCACCGGATTCTGAGTCCTCCTCATCCTCTACAACCATATCCTTTACTTCTTCATCTTCCATATCTTCCTGGCTAGCCCCTGTATCATGGCCACTATTTTCTTCCAATACTGGCAACTCATAGGCAATAGATTCCTGCCTTTTGAATAATTTGATTCTTTTCCCTACTACCGAAAGTTTTAGGGCTGTCCCATCCAGCTCATTTCATGCATAAGTAGCATTATCAAACACCTGTCTTACCACATAGGATCCAAACCATCTTTTTGAAACTTTACGCATGGCACTATGCTGGTCGTCTAAATTGCTATCATAAACTAATACCCAATCCCCATCTTGTATGGTTCTTGATCTCAATCTATGTCTTTTGTCAAACCGTTTCTTGTTATGTATCCTTGTTGCCCTTAACTTTGCAGTTGCTGCCTCTATGTCTTCTGACTTTCTTTCCAACTGTCTAATGCATAAGGCCAACAACTCCTCTTGATTCAACTCATCCTCCCAAGGGAACACACTCCATGTGACTGTCATCTCTTCTATCTGCATGATAGGTTTTTGACCATACATCAATTCTGCAGGCATATATCATGTAACAGCACTATGAGTTGTTCTGTCGGTCCACGAAGCATAAGGGAGCAATCGTGGCCACTCTTTTACCTTCTCTCCACATGCCTTTGCCAATGCCTTCACAATAGGTGGGTGACCTCTTTCACTTTTTCCATTTCCTTCAGGGTTATAGGCTGAAGTTAAAGCAAGCTTTATCCCCAACCGTGCAAAGAAATCATGAGCTTCATCTGCATCCAACTCACCCCTATCTGCTATAATTTTTCCCACACAGCCATACCGACAAAAGATCTCTTCTAAGAGAAAAGTACATACGGCATTTGTCATTTTAGTACGTAGAGCTCTCACTTCCACTTGATTAGTCAAGTCTTCACGGGCAAGCACAAGATATATCGTTTGCCAAAGACTTTTAGGCATTGTGACTAAATCCACCACCCACTTAAAATGAAGAGACAATGGATATGTGGGTTGCAATCCATCCCGATGTCTCACAGATGAATACATTTTTGACATGTCCTACATGTTTCCACAAAGTGAGCAACATCCTTATACATACCCTGCCACCAATATCTTTCTTTGATATTTGCAAAAGTACCCCAAACACCTCTATGACCAGCCCATAAGCTTTCATGAAATTATTGCATAACAGCTACTTGTGAAGCTCTATTACCCAAAACTCGCAATGGCATACCCTGTTTCTTTTTAGCATGTTTCCATAAGTATCCATCTTTTAAGAAAAATACATAGGCTTTCCTCTTGATCTTCTTAAACTCCTCATCTGACCATTCATCTCTCTTTGTTAATGTACTGAGATATTGACCAATTCTCAGCCACTCTCCTGCATATTTGTCTTCCAGAAACACTTCTACACAAGATGCAAAACATCTAAAGTGTCTTCTCTTTATTGTCCAAGCTTCTATTAATGCTGTAGCAACACCTTGCATTGCTAAATTCACTCTTGCAACATCATTTTCAACCATAAGAAAGTCATCTTCTTCCTCCTCATCCATCATCCCATCTTCATTCTCATAACGTGCTTGAGATAACATGTCTACCACTGGGTTATCTCTTCCTGCAATATGCTGAAATTCAGGGCTCAAAGATTTGATGTATGCAATCCACCTGAGCATAGCAATGTCCGGAGTAGCACAACTAGTAATCATACCCAATACCGGCAAACAATCGGTCTCAATGACTACATGAGCACCCATAAAATACTCCTTATCACATTTAAGGGTTGTCACAATTCCCCATAATTCTCTTTTAACCTGTGGATATCTTCTATGTCGTTCAGTCAATACTTTAGCACCAAAGCGAATTGCATATCTTTGTCCTTCCTCATCATCTTGCCCAATTGCCCATCCAATCCCGATTGGGCTTGTATCAACAGTAATAATGATAGGCTTTCCATGTGAATAGTCAATTTTTCTCAATGTAGGAGCAAATTTTAAGAGTTGCTTCAATTTCTTCATTGCTTTCTAATTCTTCCTTTCCCAATGAAATTTCTGACATTTCCCTAGAAGCTAATAAAGAGCATCGGCTACATGTGCAAAGTGAGAAATCCATATCAAATAGAACACACATGCACCCAAGAATCTACGCACCTCTGATACATTTGTGCATACATCTTGCATTCTATCAATCCCATCTATTTTTGCTGGTGATGGCCTTCGCCCATAAGGCCCACACATATGCCCAACAATCAAAACCTCTTCAACTCCAAAGACGGAATTTTGTCCAGAAAGAGTTAAATGCGCCTCTTCTAGACATGTCAAAATCCTCTCACAATCCACAATATGGTCTGCAACAAACTGTTTGCATCCATGAGCATCCATCTCTTCATTCTTTTCATCCATTGCACACCCTTTGATTGGAACATCATCCAAGAAGGGCATAGTCAATTGTGGTATAAAATCCATGAGTACCCTATTCATAGCATTTGTCATATGTGCCACTGAGTTTGTTGCACCCTGTGGGAGAGTACACATCCATACTAACCCCAAAGGAGTCTTCATGGTTGTGATATCCTTGCTTTCAATTGCAAGCTGAAACTGATCATAACCCGAGTAAAGATCACCCAAAGAATAGATCGCTCTGCCTGCAAAAGCCTCTGCAAATTCATCAACCATAGGATCTGCACCCACATTTCTTATGGTCACTTTATTGACTGGTTGTATGTCTTGAATAAATCTCAAAGCCCCATTATTTTTGGGCACAGTAAACCAACGATTTGAGTATGGGGCTGAAGAAGGCTCCAAGATCTTCATGCGAATCTTTTCATTTAGCAAATCCATCAGCTTTGGCAAGTAAGCTTTAGGCACTGGAATAGGCCTCAAGTTCCATGGTACATGTGGTACAGGAAATATGACCATAGGAGAGACAACATTTGGATCCACACAACCTATTCCACTTGGCTGAAATGCAAATGCCTTCCCATGTCTAGCCAACATCTGCATAAAATAGTCTCTCTCAAGAGGCAAAAGAAACCCTTCCGCACCAACTTTCCATTCTTGTAATGTTTCAGATGTAAACTAATGACCTATATCTTTAGGATCTCGTAAGCTTGGTTGCCTTGACACTTTTTCATACATACCCTCACTCTCTAGTGGAAGTGGCAAAGCAATTGGTTTCACCTTTTTGTCAATTGTCTTATACTTTGTCTCCACAAGTGCTTCAGCCCATTGTAATCCTTCCTGCTGAGCAAGCAATGCTATAACATCATACATATCCAAAGAACATACTAACAACACTCTGTTTTCAGCCTCATTTTTTGCACGTATAGTTGCTGAAATTTCAGCCATAGTGTCAGTAATATTCAGCCCATAAAAGATGCCTGAAATGCCATCATTTTCAGCTAACAACGCCAATGCTCTCAGTTTCTTAGTAGCCCATTTCATAGATATGCTTTCAGCCCTACACATAGCTTCCATAGGCTTAAACCAACATGAATTGTTTGCTGTAAACTGAGATTTACCAATAGTAAATACATGCTTCATTTCATCAAGAGGCGAGTACACCCACTGAACAACACTACTGTAGCCCTGCATTACAACAGTGCTTAATGAAAATCTAGGTGTTAGAATTCCCTTGCATTTGGAACCAAAGGAGACTCTCGAAGGGTATCCCGATTTCTAGGATGATTAACACAAACAGTAAGAAATTGGACTGCTTTTCTCCCATCCTTGCTTCTGACTCTTGCATAAGCACAACCATCATCAAGCACCTTTGTTTCCATACGCATACCTGTAATATAGGGCTATCCCAAAATCACTGCATATGAGGAATTATCTTGCACAAAGAAGTATTGGTCTTCTTGTACATCACCAATCGTCACTTTTACATTAGGACATGCAACATAGAGCTCCCCTAAAGAATTATTTGTAGCCCTCATTCGCCAACCATGATCAGTGTCTACAGGCCATGCACCATTTTCATACAATCCCCGCTCAATGACATTTATCTCAAACCCATGGTCAAGTAAAGCAACACAAGGAGTTTCACGTTCCCCTATTTTCACTACCGTTTCAGTGGTAGCTCTAGCCCAATGATTTCTTATGTAGTGACTTCGAGGAATAAATCCTAGAGTCTCTTCTCCATATTGTTGCATTTGCCTTACTCCACCATGCATATTGCTACAAGACAATGCATTTTCAGCCACTTTCTTCTCTTTTCCACATGCTATCCATTGATTAATAGCATCCTGCATAGACAATCCTGTACTTACTTTATGCTCATATTCAGCCCGAATACCCAACAAACCAGTTTCCTCTTCAAATTGCAGCAATGGACTAGTGGTATCACCAAGAAACTGATGCTTCCTTTTAATTATGTCAATGATCTCATCATGAAATTCTTGCTTGGCAATGCCAAGCACCTCTCCCAAGGTAAATTCCACCCGACTGTTTAAGATCTGTTCTTTAAGAATCTTCTTAAGATCTGTGGCTGTCTCAATATTAGATTGCAACTTATATCCTGGCTGCTTGCCCTCTTTTTGCCCTCTCATTTGTTATACTGTTTTTGTTCCTAACTGACCTCTTCCATAACATGCTCAGGAGGTGGCTGATTTGCAACTTTAGGCTGATCCACACTTCTTCTTGTCATTCTTTTAGATGTCCCTGCAATATCTTCATCTCTTTTTCGTTTTTCTTCCACAAGTACATCCATGTTTTGTACCTTTGCTAAATATGCATACACTGAATATGCATCTACTGGTGATTCCCAACCAGTTATGCCACGAATGTCTTGCCCTGCATGAGACATTTCACTATCAGTGACCTTTCTCTTTTCAGCTACATGTAAAGCATGTGTCCATATTTCAGTCTTTGAACCAACCATCACTTGGCCATGCATTCTATCCAACTGTAGACCAAAAGTAGAAGCATGTACTACCGCATAAGCATTTTGGACAGCCAAGTCTTCCAACAACTTCTGCATACCTCCCCGTTTCTTGTGCATGGATCTTGCCATTTTTTCAAAAGATAAGCTGTCGTGCCAAGGCCTCCTGATAGGCAACACAAACCTTTCTCTCGTGCTGTAAACTATCACACCACATACATCTTTTTCCAAGCTTAGGGGCTATTGCCCGTCCCTTTTCCTCTTGTCCTTTTTTGTCCAATTTTGTAACCTTCAATTGAAAATCTCGCATGCCTTTGACCAATTCATCCAAGACATCTTCCCTAACAGAGGGAACAATAGCAGGTACAGCCATAGGGTTAGCCATAGAAGTAGGTGGCTTACTGGATACATCAACTATCTTGCTCGTAATAGTGGGCAAGCTAGAGACATGCAATCTTTCTCTTCTTCTATGCTTCTTCACAAGTGCAGTAACAACTTCCTTGACATGTCTCCACTCTATTTTCAAACATGTCTCTGTAGTCTGATCCTCCAGCAAATCATCAAGCTTCTCTTGAAGCTCAGGATCAGCTACATGTAGAAACAATTCAATTTTCTGACTTGCAAGAGCTTGCTGTTCTGCAAGATCCAATTGCTCAAATCAACTTTCAAATTCTCTTAACAATTCTGTAGCTACAAGACCCTTATTAGGTTGTAAAACCCACTCTTGAAAAGTCTTTCGCGTAATCAAACCAATGTCCTCAATGTAAAATTCTTCCCTGAGTGTCTTCTTGAAGGCTACACAGTCTGCATCCTACAAGTATAATTCAGTAATCCGTGCTTTCAGTTCGTGAATGGTAAAACGTATAAAATACTGGCTCCATGCAGATTGAGCCACCCCAAAGAATTCCATCTTCTGAGCATAGGTATATACATATGCAGATACATTCCTGCCATTGAATAACTTCACCTTACACTCAACTGCTTTCAAAGCATTCATCAGAACACTTTCTATTTGAGCTGAAGCTTGCATCACTTGTTGTTGTTGTTATACATGCATAAGCATATTCATATTTTGCACCAACTGTTGCAAAACATCATTGGAGAATGTATTCAAAGATTCTCCCATCTTGTCTTTCCTTCTTTTGTGACAACCTTTCACATCGGGTTCACAAATGTCGAAGGGGTTTTTGTCGAAAGGTCAAATCCATCGGGGATCAGAAGTAGAAGGAAGTAGAGATAGGAGATGGAAGAGAAGATAGAGAATACCCAAGTGGTAAACACTACAAAGAAAAATCACAATGAATTGAATCAATATGCATTGAAAGAACCTGGAATCTTCGCACTACTCAGAAGCAATCTCCATGCATTAGATCTCCTAGAGCTTCTTCGTAGAATAAAATGTGCATAAAAATTACAACTCCTCCCCTGCTGCTCGAAACCCAAATCTGATGGCTCCGTTGGCTTCGAAACACCTGGTCACAGATCTCCTAGATCACTCCTTCTTCTTCTTTCAGTTCAATCTGCAGTTTTCAGCCTGTTTGCAGCGATCGTGATGTGCGTGATTTCGTCAATCTGTCTTTTTTATGAAAAATCTCCTAACTGGCTGAAAAAGTAACTTGTTTTTTGCATGCCATCCTAATCTAGAAGCTTTTCTAACTTTTTCGGATTTTTACAATAAATAATATCAAATATATGCTAAAATTATCCAAAAATCTAGTATTTTTGGATAATCCATGCAACTCACACTAATACTATTGACTCAGATCACATTGACTCTCTTGATTAATAAGAAGTCGAATGATGATGCATTCCATGCTTTTTCACACTATGTCTGCATAGCATCACGACACCGGGCCAGGTTGTGCACCCCTACAAAGTCATAAATAGCAAGAGAGAGTCACCTCACTATTGTCTTGCTCTGTCACCTGGCTTCAACCTTTTTCCTCGGTGTCGAAATATACATGGCAGAGCTAGTGTTCCAAAAATTAGGGCATGATATGCATGGCTAAATCAAGATTTTGATATTTCCACGATATGCAAGAATTGGAAGGTAAAATGTATGTAAATGAGGATGAGAAAGGCTTACCTATAGTAATCAATGACTCACTAATTTACTATACTCACCTTTTACAACATTTCTTGGGTAATCTTAGTAGATTGAATCAACAAAACATCTAAAAGTTAAAGGTTAAGAAATCCTTTAGCAAAATTGAAAGGAAATTGCATGGTTAATGCTTTGGACTGATCAATCAAACAATGCAAAGAGTAATGATACCCTCAATTTCAATGGGCTGATTCATCAATCAATTAATGCTTGGGATTCAAGATTCAATGCCTCAATACTTGAGTATTATGGTTCACTCAATCAATGCTGAGATTGAAGCTCAATGCAAGAGTACTCTACTTAACCTCTCCTTCAACAATAGGAAATGCAACAACAATTGAACAAGGAATTGGAGAGATTAAAGAAGAGTAATAGAAGTACCTCTTTCAATGATTGAAGAAGAAGATGTTGCTCGAGTCAAACTTCAGCTATATCTCTTCTTGAATCCAACAATGATCAAGAGAAGAATAGACTCCATAATCCCAAACATTAGCTCCAAATATGATCCAAGAATGATGTTTAGATCAAGTCTTCAGCTCCAATGAGTAGTATAGATGAAAATCCTTTGAATTTGAAGCCTCTTTGATGAAGATTTCAATGAAATTCTTCAATCCCTGTCATACTTGTAGTTCAAGAGAAGATTGGCCTTCAATCTTGAATGCATTGCTTGAGGAAAGATCCAAGATCCACCACCATGAAAGCTTGAGGAAAGCTTGAGAGAAAGAAGAGAGAGAAGCTGGCCCCAAAAGTAACCAAGGTTTAACTCCTGCAATCCCTGTTTAGACTCTAGTTAGAGTCAAGAACCTTCAAAATGAGCCTCCATTTGATCACAACCCGCTATTTTGTCCAAGAACCTTCATCTTCCTCAAGATCTCCTTCAAGAAACCTCCAAAATTAATCCCGAATTGTTGTAGAGAACTCTGACTAGTCATGGTTTGAACTGTACCAAACCCTATGACCAAATCTTGGTACTCCAGTTACTTGCTACCTATCCCTGGGACTAGATTCTCCGTAAAAATGATTCTTCCAATGGATCAAAGTCCATGCTCTGATACCAATTGAAATGAAGGTTACCTCTTCAATGGAAATTTTACACAAAGACTAACAAGAAATGCTGGAAACCATAGCTTGCCATTTCTTAATTCAAGATGTCTTACAACCAAGAATTACAAGAGATGTTGAAGCCATGGAAGCTTGAGAATCATTTGATGACAACTGCTGCAAGGAACTCACCCCTTACAGTGGTAGGGAAGGAATCACCTTCAAGCTCCAATAAGTGGAGATGTGCAAAATGATTAACAAAGATGATTTACATTAGCACCCTCTTACCTTTTATCCTCCAGTTTAAAATAGACTAATTTCCAAATATAATCCTTCTATGGTTTCTTGTCAGCCCATGTTATGTTCCATATCTCAGGATATATGGATGGGTTGTAAAGGTGAAAATACACTTCGGCTCAAGGGTACTATAAATTCAAAGGTTGCTCATTTTCTCATTGATACAGTCAGCACGCATAGTTTTGTCAATGCCAAATCATTGTATGAGCTGAAGCTACCACCTCAAGAAATTGATGCCCCACTGAAGGTATAAGTGGCTAATGGTGCTCAAGAGTTGAGCAAAGAGATATGTTGGCAATCTCTTATTGAATTATCACAGTCTTGCACTATTATAACAGACTTGATTGTCCTAGATATGGGTCCTATTGACATTATCATTGGTTGCAATTGGCTTAAATAACTTGGAAATTTTTCTTTAGACCTAAATCAGATGTTCATAAATTTATTGCCTAGTGGTCTACTTCAACCTTTGCCTATCCCACATGGTAAATGGACTGATATCAGCATGGATTTTATTAAAGGACTTCCTACCACTAAGCCAAGTTGGAATAGCATTTTTGTTGTGGTTGATCATCTAACAATATCGGCCCACTTCTTACTTACCAAAGTCCAATATTCAACCTGTCAAATCAATTCATGGAAGAAAATTTCAAACTTCATGGATTACCTATGAAGATTGTTTCTGATAGGGATTCCAAGTTCTTGGGAAATTTTTGGAAAAGCCTTTTTACTTCCATGGGTACCAAACTAACTCCAAGTACTGTCTACCATCCACAAACATATGGCCAAACTGAAAGGGTCAATAAATGGTTAGACATCTACCTCAAACACTTTTGCCATGATACACAGAATGCATGGGATCATTGGATTCATCTTGCAAAGTTCTGTTACAATAATACTCATCACATGAGTATTGGTATGTCACAATTTGAGGCATTGTATGGATATAAAGTCCAAGTACCTTCAGTATTGTTTCATGATGAAGTGAATCCTCTTGCTCGAGAAGAGTTGGAAAAGATGGAATGCTTGATGAAGTAATGCAAAGAAACCATTAGGAAGGCACCAGAGACAATGAAATTATATGCGGATGATCAAAGAAGGCATGTGGATTTCGAAGAAGGAGAATGGGTATTTTTGAAAGTATTTAAGTCTCATTATGCTTCTCTCAAGGGTGGATAGAATAACTTGCTCATCATTATTATGGTCCATATCAAATCACAAGGAAAGTTGAAGATCTTGCTTACCAACTTGATTTGCCTTCAACCACACCCATTCACAATGTTTTTCATGTGTCTCAACTCAAGAAATACATTGGCCTTGACATACAAGTTCTTGAAGAACTACCTTCTCTTAATGAAGATGGCTTAATCATCTATGAGCTCGAAAGGATTATTAGCAAGAGAGATAAGGTTCTAAGGAACCGTATTGTTATGGAATATCTTGTCAAGTGGGAAGGATTGCGTATGGAAGAATCACCTTGGCAACATGCTTCATATTTAGATCAGTATCCATGGCTTCTTCAAGAAGATGATTAGTTCATTGCATAGTGGACAGCTTGCTGTTATAATTTTTTGTCATGAAAATAATTGATCTATCGACATCAAAATTGGATTTTGATGATATGGATGGATACCTTATGAAGTATACTTCATTTCTATATCTCATATGTGTCATTTCAACGTTTCTGTCCAAAGTTATGGGTCATTTACTATAACTACCCTATTCAAGATAGCATTCCAGATTTCCACTATTTTGAGCTTATTTTGGAGATTCTTTTCAATGGAAGATTATCTTCTTCAATGGACAACTTTAACAAGGATATTTGGCATTGGCCTCTCACTTCTTAACATTTCCCATTCACTTGTCCTTTCAGTCTTCAAAGTTTTGAGGACAATGGAGTATAAAAGGCAAGAGGGTGCCAATGTAAATCATCTTTGTTAATCATTTTTCACATATCCACTTATTGGAGCTTGAAGGTAATTCCTTCCTCACCATTGTAAAAAGGGTTGACTTCCTTGCAATAGCTGTCATCAAATTATTCTCAAGCTTCCATGGCTTCAACATCTCTTGTAATTCTTGGTTGGAAGACATCTTGAATTAAGAAATGGCAAGCTATGGTTTCCAACATTTCTTGTTAGTCTTTGTGTAAAAATTCTATTGAAGAGGCAACCTTCATTTCAACAACAAGATGGAGCCTGCATATAATATCATTGAGAAGCATAGGTAAATAGTTAGTGCAAGGGGAACATGATGAAGAGGGCTTGCCAATACTTCCTCATTCATGCAAGGGGAAGAAGATGAAGAGGGCCCACTAGTGCTCCTTGAGTAGTGTCAAGCAATGGCAAACATAATAGAGTCGAGGAGCTCCCCTACCATATTCAAGCCCAACACAAGGCAAGTGAAGCATTTAATGCTCCCTAATTTGCACTAAGGTGCCTATGGGAAGTGTGTAAAGGGGATGCACCCATTTTTGGTATTGGAGGCTTCTAATTGGCCCTTTTTGAAGGGGCTACGCATCCATGGCTTGGTGTGTAACTAGCCAGAAGCATGCATATGTGCATTCTCCAAGCCCACTCTTTAGGATTCCTTGAAGCCCCTGCCTACATGAACAATTAGTATAGAGAGCATTCTACATTTTTTGAGTCATCTACTCCCACGTGAGAGTGAAAATTTCAAACAAAGTGAGTATCATACATCTTGAGAGCTATGCACCTACATTAAAAGAAAGCATGTTAACTTTCTATGAAAAAACACATGTACATACACAAAGTCATGCACATGCACTTGTTCAAGGCATTCAACTCTTGTTTTTGTGTTTAGTTTGCATGACAGATGAAGTAACATGCATTCATTATTTCTATCACACACACACACACACACACACACAACATGCATATAAATCATTCAAACAAGACAATGTAAGGGATGTAAATGTATGGATGTCAACTAAAGAAAAACTCAATTATGAATGCATGAAATAAGAGTTGCCAAAATGAACACTACAATGTCCTATCATAGAGAAAACAAAGAGCCTTGTAGTAACGATCAATGTTATTTAGAATAGGATACACATGGGTAGCAAAGATGTACAATATGGCCAAGATGAGCACCTTTATTAGCTACAAATGGAAGAGACTAGGCTATATTGTTGCATATAAAGTATCCAAGCCAACTAATTAATGTATAAGTTAGCCTATCAAGTAAAAGAACCTCCATAAGAATCCGGGCACTGTTTTCTAAAGTCTAATATTAAATACCTTGCAAATGGTCTACTTAGTAGCATATAGGTATATGGCATTGTAATATTGCACAATATTCTATGTATGCTTGTTGTATGGCATAGAAACATTCCATACATAAGTTCACCACAAAGAACATGAAATGGGCTACACTCATGCACGCCTTGGAAACTTGAACATCATGGTCCCTGAAATCATACCCAAAATGCCTAATTGAGAGGACATTTTGTTATTTGAACACTAGTCCAAAAGTCGAACTTATTGTAACTTAGCTCCTTGCCAACACAAAGAACTTCATAAAAAGGGCTACACTCCCACACACCTTGGAATTTTGATTATGATGGTCTCCAAAATCATACCCAAACTATCTCATTGAGCGCATATTTTGTTATTTCATGGCTAGTTTAAAAGTTGATGTTGCAAGTTGTAACTTCATGCTTCCAGAAAGTCAATTCTTGAAAATCTATTCTAATTGGTAGAGGGGGGGGGGGGGGGGGGGGGGGGGGTACGTGGTGTACACGGAGCACCCTTACAAAACCTTTCCTGCACCCACTAGGTCCTACAAATATCTCATAGTCCACATGGCATGCTCACCTGCCAACTCTCAAAATCCCATAAGCACGATCTACTTTTACGATGTGAAGGGAAGGAAACTATAAAAATTTGTGTCGGCTCTAAGATGAAGTGCAGAGGGGGTAGGGGTTTGCATGTTAGGTCCTACAAATATCTCGTAGGCCATGTGGCATGCTTGCCCGCCAACTCCCGAAATCCCAAAAAGCACGATCTACTTCATGATGTGAAGGGGAGGAGACTATAAAAAATTATGTCGGCTCTAAGATGAAGTGCAGAGGGGGGTAGGGAGTATTATTCCACACTAATGGTCCACTAGCCAAGTGTACAAAAAGCGAGCAAAGTAATTTGTTTTAAAAAATAAAAAATATGACCTTTCCCCATTGTTGACGTGCTTCAAGCATGAATTTTTAAATTTAAAAAAAATGTATAATGCCTCCCCCCCAAGTTGGCACGCTCACTTCATGCTCTTCACACCCAATTGAATGTTTTGAAAAAAACAAATTACCCCCCTCCCCCCCCCCCCCCCCCTTCCCCCCAACTGGCCTATGCATAGTGCATGCAAATCCCCCCCTCTTGACCAACCCACATGTAATGCGCGGTGTGCATGAAAATTTTCAATGAAAATGAAAATATAGTCTTACATGCAACTCATCTATAAGCATCTGAAAACCTGAAGCATCATTGATATGCAAGGGTTTCCTTGGTTTTGCAAGTTTGTTTGTTCATATTATAACTAAAATGATCATATTTATTGAAATTGAAAGTCTAACTTAGCAAAAATTGAAGGTATTTTTAGAAGCAAATTGTTTGACACTAAGATAACATGGCAAATATAAGTCTTCTAAGGTTAGGGTAAAACAACTATGAGATTGGCTCATGAGTAACGGAGAAAGGCGGAGGTGGCGAAAAGGTCCTTGAGGAGGTCAACAACATGGGGCATAGAGAGCACTTAGAGGAGTTGTTAGCGGTACATAGGTAGGCCATCCTTAGCATCTCCAACATGTGTGATAGAATGGGGGAGGCCTAGGATGGGGGATTGCCTAGCAACAGACGCTCATCCACAACTTTCTGGGCCTACCCCTTTTCCTTGGTTAGCATCGCCTGAACCCAACTCACCAATATAGCGCTGATATAGAGAGCGTATTTATTAATTATATGTACTAGCGGTTTGCATACTTCACACAAATGAAACACTACCATGAAGTAGCAAGCAAAGTTGTTGTGCGTTTTCGACAATCTATTTCTCCTCTTTCTCTCTCTTCTTTTCCCTCTCAGTTTTTACTTTTTTTCATCTCTCTCTCTCTCTCTCCCAGTCTCCTCCCAATTCCCTATCTTTGCCTTTTATTTTAGTTTATTTTTCCCCATCTCCTTGTTCTCTCTCTCTCTCTCTCTCTCTCTCTCTCTCTCTCTTTCCGTCTCTCCTCCCTTTTCTTCTCCCCCCTCTTTCCTCTCTTTTCCTTCTCTCTCCCTCTCCTCTTTTTTCCTTTTTTTCCTCTTCTCCTCTCTCTCTCTCTCTCTTCACTCCCTTTAATTTCTTTAATTTCTCTCTCTCTCTCTCTTAAATTTTATATTTCATCTCTATATATTTCTCACTCTATATTCATATTCTCTATCTTCTTCTTCTTCTTCTTCTCTCTCTCCTTTTCTTCTCCCCCCTCTCTCCTCTTTTTCTTCTCTCTCCCTCTCTTCTTTTTCCATTTTTTCTTCTTCTTCTCTCTTTAACTTTTTTCTTCTCTCTCTCTTTTAAATTTTGTATTTCCTATTTATTATTCTCTCTCCATATGTTCATATTCTCTCTCTTCTTCTTCTCTCTCTCTCTCATCTTTTTTCCTTTTTTAATTCTCTCTCTTTTAAATTTTATATTTCCTCTCTATAATTCTCTCTATGTTTTCCCTCTCCCCCCCCCTCCCCTTCCATATCTCTCTCTCTCTCTCTCTCTCTCTCTCTCTCTCTCTCTCTCTCTCTCCCCCCCCCTTCCCCCTCTCTCTTTACCTTTTATTTTAGTTTATTTTCTCTCATCTCCTTGTTCTTTCTCTCCTTTTCTTCTCCCCCTCTCTCCTCTCTTTTTCTTCTCTCTCCCTCTCCTCTTTTTTCATTCTTTTCATTTTTTTCTCTTTGCATTTTTTATTTTCTCTCTCTATCTCTCTCTTTTAAAATTTAAATTTTCTCTATCTATAATTCCTCTCTCTCTGTGTTCATATTCTCTCTTCTTCTTCTTCTTCTCTCTCTCCTTTCCTTTTCTCCCCTCTTTCTTCTTCTTCTTCTTCTCTCTTTCTCTCTCTTCCTTTTTCTTCTTCTTCTCTCTCTCCACCGCCTTTAATTTTTTTATTCTCTCTCTCTTTTAAATTTTATATTCTCTCTTTGTGTTTATACTCTCTTCTTCTTCTTCTTCTTCTTCTTCTCTCTCTCTCTCTCTCTCTCTCTCTCTCTCCCCCCCCCCCTCTTTTTTCATTTTTTAATTTATATTCCTCTCTCTCTCTCTCTCTCTCTCTCTCTCTCCTCCTCCTCCTCCTCTCTTCCTTCTCCCCCCTCTCTTTCTCAAAGTATGTGAAAAACTATGTCAAAAACTTTAAATTTTAAAAAATTCAAAAACAAAAGGGAAATAATTTTAAATATATTTAATCAAAAGAGGAGGAAAAAGATGAAAAAAGAGAGGAAAGTTTAAATTAAAAAGTTTAATGAGAGAGAGAGAGAGAGAGAGAGAGAGAGAGAGAGAGAGAGAGAGAGAGAGAGAGAGAGATTTGATTTAAAGAGGGGAGAAAGAGACATTTGTGACAAGTTTGATTTGAGTAAAAAAAAGGAGAGGAAAGAGAGAGAGTGAGAGCCTATAAATGAGAGAGAGAGGGGCGTTTAATTAAAAAGAAGAGGGGGAAGATAAAGGGAACCGCAAGAGAGAGGGGGTTTTAATTAAAAAGGAGAGGTTTAGGAAGGGGGTAGGTTTATGAAGCCCTTTAAAGATTTGGGGCTTTTCGAACCCATGACCAAAATAATATAGTAGTAAGATAGAAACATTGGCTCGCTTGCGTGGTGCACACATGTGCTTGAAGCAAATAAAAATACAATGTGTGTGTGTGTGTATAATATGTATTATTTATATATTACTGTATATAAATATGTTTCAACATATTATATATATACATTATGTATTATATATTCACATTTTATACACACACACATGATTAAAAAAGATATTGACTTATTTATATTTATATTAAATTATTTATATTAATATATTATGTAGTAGTGTTATTAATGTGTAAATATATTAATATATATTGGGGATGTACATATATATGTGGAAAATATTATATATTTATATTTATATTTATTATTTACTGAGTAACATATCTATACTATTATTAAGCAAAGGTGGGGGCAGGGGGACACATGGCATGTGTGGAGGGGCACCACATGGTGGTCATGGAGCACCTGTGTAAAATGTGAAGAGCCCCTACAAAACCCAACACATATACTTATGATTCATTTTTTAATACTCTCCACTCTCTATCTTTGTCCTCTCAATAAGGTGTTCTCTTTTGCTTTTTTGTATTCTTATACTCCAATTTTGATATTAAGCTACTTATGTAAATTTAGTTTTGTGGTTTCTTTCTCTTTCTTTCATGATATTGCCATGTAAGACCTGCATCAAGACAAATCACCAAGAGAACAACATTGGTGCTTCAAAGTTTGGCATGAAGCACCAAATATAAGTTAGCACATATTGCCAACCTCAGTGCGAAGTGTCGGGCGGAGGCTAAGCACAAAGAGCATAGTCATCTTTAAGGGGATGTCACTTAATAAGCAAAGAGAATATACAACTAAGAGATTTGTTCCATTGATGCCTTACAAGGCCTTGTGAGTCATGTCAATTCTTTAGATTCCTCATGCTCTTAATCACTAGCAATTTCCTAGCCAATTTACCTAATGATAAGCCATTTTTTTATTTCATTTTCGACTCGTTATCAAGTACCAGCCAAACTTTGTTTTGTAGTTAGCTCCACATCTAAAGAGTAGCTCAGATACTTGAAAACAATGCCTTGGTTTATTGCTTTTAAAGCCCAAACCAACTAGGTCATAGTTCCCGAGAATAAGCTTAGCATTTTTCCAGGACTAACCTTGGAGTTATAAAGATAAGTAAATTGATTATGAATACAAGACTTAGATAGCTCACAATGGAAATTAGATATCACCTTTTTCTTGAGAGACCTTATAAGCTTAAAGTTTGAGAGTCATGACCATTGGTATATACGCTTACTAAAGCATCACAAAGAGAGTTTCAACTATAACATAAGAAACATGGTCAAAGCCTAAACATTATGCCATTGTGCTACAAATCTCCAACTCTCCTTACCATATGCTTTATCAAAGTCCATATGAACCAACTTATCACCACTTTCTAAGCTCATAAACTTTAGATTGGCATCATGAATACTCTTGCTATTTATAAAGTCACATCAACTTATATGAAGCAACTAAATTTAAGCAAAGAGCAAAAATACTCTCTATATCCCCCCTTGCCCCCCCCCCCCCCCAACACACACACACACACACACACAAGATTTGAAAATCAATATGATGTTGGATTACTTGGCCTAGCTTTCTTCATCTTAGAGAGAATAGAATGTAAATCTCAAGAGGGCAAGCCTTTGTAATGTTAATTGCATCCACTCAATGCTCACTCCAAACATTGGTCATCACATGTGATTCAAATACCTTTGATATATTCTCAACAAGAGGTTAGCTTAACAAAGGAAAATTTAGTGGGGGCATCATAAAAGGTATCCCATTTTGCTTTTTGGAACATTCCACTCCATATTCCTTATTCTAAACAGAATGATCGATTGCTTCAAGGAGTGCAATTAGCTTTATTTATGCCATCAAGCTTGGAAGTCTCTGTAATTGTAACGACAACGACAACGATATACTTTTCCCACCTTTCATAGGGCCATCAATACACACCTAACTTTATTAGTGCAACTTGATGAGATCCACTTATTACTTTTCCTTTAAGATGTAAATATTTAGTCTAGAAAGTGATACACCGTAAATTCATTTGATGTCATGGTCCAAATCTAAGATATCTCTTAGTACACAATGCAACTTGCTATCGAGTACAACCCACCATGAATCTTTATTACAATATATTCTATTGCATGATAAGTGGCATCTTGGTATTTCTTATGGTAGTGGAAATCAACATTGTTGTTTACTAGGAACTCTATTAGTAATATCATTATATTGATGTTTCAAATATAACACTTCTTTCCTCTATTAGCATGTGTCTTGTCTTGTGCAATGGAATTAAGTTAAGATCTTAAGGGCAGAATTGCAACTATGTGATCTTAACTTAATTCCACCCTAAGAACTTCCAGTTATTTGCATGTCAACAAAATATTTATGAGTATATATAGATCCCAATCATAAAAGATTCACCTCCAATATGAATACTGGTAGCAACAATAGTTCCCCTTGTCCATTCATGAGTACACTTAAGCTCCTCCCTATTAGGAAAATAATAACATCTTTGCCTCTCCTTCCCAATCCAAATAGATATCCTACACATTCCAATTTATCTACCTCTTCATCTTCAATCTTTGTTTTCCTTAAAGAGCTACAAATTGGGCTTGTAGATTTTTAAGTTTGTGTAATAAATCACATTTGTTTCCTTTGAACAAAGGCCTCTCGCATCTTACTACTATATTATTTTAGCTATAGGTTTGGAAAGCCCCAAACCTCCAGAGGGCTTCCTGAACCTACCCCCTTTTCCAAACCTCCCTTTTTCAATCAAAACCCCCTCCCCTCCTCTCTTTCTCACTTGCAATATCTCATTTTCTATTCCTTTTACCTTTTTTCATTAAAGTCTTTCCCCCCTCCCCCTCACCTCCCTTTTTTAAATTAAAACCCCCTCCCCTCTCTCTTACTTATAATCTCTCTCTTTCTTTTCCCCATCCCCTAATAAATTAAATTCTTCCCCCCTCCCCCCCCTCTCTCATGTGTAGGGCCTACGTTCTCTCTCTCTCTCTCTCTCTCTCTCTCTCCTTTAATTAAATCAAACTTATTTTTAAATCAAAAGTTTCTCTCTCTCTCTCTCTCTCTCTCAGTTAGATTAAACTTTTTAATTTAAACTTTTCTTTAATTAAACATTTTAAAAGATTTTTTTCATTTAAAGTTTTTCGAACATAGTTTTTCACACACTTTGAGAAGGAGATAGAATAATATATATATATATATATAGCAAAAAAGAAAGAAGAAAAGAGGAAGGGAGAGAGAGAGGGGGAATAGAGAGAAAGGAAATATAAAATTTAAGAGAGCGAGAGAGAAAAAGAAAAAAAGAAAAGCGAGGAGAGAAATGAGAGAGAGAAGATAAGAAGAAGAGAGAGAATTTGAACGCAGAGAGAATTATAGAGAGAGGAAAGATAAAATTTAAAGAGAGAAGAAAAAAGGAAAAAAGAGGAGAGAGAAGGAAAGGAAAGGAGAGGAGAGGGGAGAGAGAGAGAGAGAAGAAAAATAAGAAGAAAGAGGAAAAGAGGAAGAAAGATGGGGAAAAAGAGAAAATTCTTTTTAAAATTTAAATAGTTTTTGAGAGAGAGAAGGGAGAGAGAAGGAGGGGGGAAGAGAGAGAGGGAGAGAAGATAAAATTTAAAAGAGAGAGAAGGAGAGAATAAAAATATAAAAATTAAAAGGGAGAGAAGAAAAAAAGAAAAAATAGAAGAAAGGGGAGAAGAAAAGGGGGCGGAGAGAGGGAGAGAAAGAGGAGAAGAAGAGAGAGAATATAAACATAAAAAGAGAATTATATTTAGGAAAAAAATAAAATTTACATACATTAAGAGAGACTGGGGGGGAGAAAGAAAGTGAAAGAAGAAGAAAAATAAGGAGAGAGAGAGAGAGAGAGAGAGAGAGAGAGAGAGAGAGAGAGAGAGAGAGAGAGAACATATAGAGAGAATTATAGAGAGAGAGAAGATTAAAGTTAAAAAAAGAGAGAGAATAAAAAATAGAGAAGGAAAAAAGAGGAGAGAGAAGAAAAACGCAAAGAGAAGAAAAGAGAGAGAGAGAGAGAGAGAGAGAGAGAGAGAGAGAGAAAAGAAAAAATTTAAAAAGAGAATGAAGAGAGAGAGAGAAGAAGAATAAAAAATGAAAAAAGAGGAGAGGGAGAGAGAAGAAAAAGAGAGGAGAGAGGGGGGAGAATAAAAGAGGAGAGAGAGAGAGATAAGAAAAATGGGGAGAGAAAAAAGAGAGAGAGAGAGCCATGAGAGAAGAAAAAATAAACTAAAATAGAAGGCAGAGAGAGAGAGAGAGAGAGAGGAAAAAGAGGAGAGAGAAAGATGAGAAATGGATTGTTGAGCGAAGTAACACGGCAACTTCGCTTGCCGCTTCGAGGCAGCGAAGCTGGCGAAGCGGCCTAGCGTTCTGTGCGCGCATGGAACACTAGTTTCAAACTATGGAAATAATCTTTATTGTTACTCTAACCATGATGGTACTCTTGATAATAGGAAGCTTTATGTCATTATCCCCATCAAGCATGATAGATATATTTTCCTCAAATTGTGCTTGCAAGTATGTTTGTTTAGTGAAAAATTTGTTTGTATTTGTTATTTTTAGCTTTTACAAGTATTTGACACCAATAATAGTTCCATTTCCTTACTTTACTGAATCATTTACATGTCATTAGTTTCATATGAACCATCCTTATTCTTATTATTACCATCCTTGTGCTAATTTAGAAGGTTGCAATCCATTGTCAGGGTTTTGAGTGACTACCTTCTAATCGCTCTTATCAACCTTGATAAAGCCATCACCTTCCATTTGAGGTTCCTTTTTGTTAGGTTTCCCTTGACTGGAATTTTTTCATGTTTTTGCCATAGGAATTTGAGATACTTGTTGTCCGTCCTTGCCCAAAAGCAATGACGAGCTTGTGCATACATTCTTATGCAAATTAGTTGTTCTTTGCAAATAGTAGTAGGTTCTTTTGAAATGTAACACAAATGTGCAATTCACTACCATTGATCTCAAATATATCCATGAAGTCAAGAGGTACTTAAGTTTATCCTGGAGCATGAGCTTTTTTTTTCTCCTATTTCACAACAATTCCTTCTATGTTTATAACCACATACAAATCTCTTCTAATGCATATCTCTCTTGAGGACTTAAGTGTTGAAAGCTCCCAATGTTTGAAAGGTAATCCAAGGACAATCAAAGAGCAACATCTGCTATGGAAAACAATAGTAGACCAAGGGACCAAATATGCAAGGTTACCATTACCACCACCTATCCCATTGCTAAGAGTCTTGTCTCTCTAGCCATCCATCAAAAAGTGAGTTGCTCCAAAGTTAAAACCTATCGTTGTAGGATAAAGTGAACCCTTGCAAGGCACTTCCACTTGTAGTAATCTTGGTGTCGCCAATGCTTAGAAAAATTCAGGTTTACAAGAAAGGCTTTAGAATTTTAGAGAATTTTCTTTGGATTTAGGGAATTCAAGGCAATTTAGATGTAATGTAATATGGGTAGAAAATCGCTTGGAACAGTCCTCCATGAATATAATAAACATAAGGTCCCTGCCCGAAAGAATCCGTTTTATAGGTTTTTCAAAAATACAAATCCTTTATTTTGATTTTCCACCTGTCCGCCACGGGAGAGCTCGGGTCGAAACGAAAAGGACTTTCCGCGTGATGTCTCACTCTTTCTAAATCGGGCCCCCCGAACCTTCCCCTCTCTCTCGCGCAAGAACACACGCACGCACACTCGCTCTGTCACACACACACACACATACACACACACTCTCTCTCTCTCTCTCTCTCTCTCTCTCTCGCATGAACCCTGGGGGCCTAGTAGACACATACAGTCTCTCTCTCTCTCTCTCTCTCTCTGTCTCTCTCTGTTGGTGTTCACAGGCACGCACAATCTTTTCTTTCATCATGGACAACCTGGCCTGGGCCTGCAATGCCTGCACCTACCTCAACAGCGGCTCGCGCCTCTCCTGCTCCATCTGCAGCACCGTTCGCTCGCCTCTCCATGATGACGTTCCATTGCCGCTTATGACCTCCCCCCTGGCCAGAAGCTCTAGCAGCAGCAGCAGCAATAATGGTCTCCGACGTCCTGTGCCTGTCGATGAGGCTCCGTTCTTCTTCTCCGTGTGTGGTGTCCAACGCTTGGTAGCTGGTGCATTGTCCGGAGCCCTCGCTGGCATGTTTGCTGTCGGTGAGTCTATAGTACGGTTTCTTTACTCTTCTGAATGTGATCATGCATTTTGATGCAAGCAAGGTGCTCTTATTTGCCTTTGTTGGTCGATTTGTTCTTGTTTTTCTTTTTTTCTTGTCAATTTTTCGTTTCTTGAATGTGGCCGTGCATCTGTACCTCGATTCTTCTTGTTTCTTTTGTTTCTTGTCATTTTCTTTTGCTTTCTTGAACGAGATTGGGCATTGTGTCACGATTCGAATGGTCGAGAGTTCACTGGAAAACAGTGCATCACGACGAGTTGAATAGTCCTCAAATTTCTTGAAGTGCAAATTACGCTATCCTACGATTTCTCAGTATATAAAATTATTCCCAATGAAGAAGTGGCGCTAGTTGTACGATATTTCAATGAAGAAACGATGCATTTCTTTTGTGTGTTTGCTTACTATTTGCAGAAGCCAGACGGTTGAATTTGTGAAGAAAAATGCTAATGTTATGAGCAAACGTTTTGTGAAAAACCAAGGCTGTATGATAGCGCCTTGGATCTTTGTAATTCATGTTGGTTGACGTGAATCTTTGATATTTGTTTATTTGTTGTATATCTGGACGTTTTGTATAGCTATGATAGCAGTTCCTGGGAGGGGATGTTTCGATTTATGATGTATCAGATAGCTTTATGCTTTGATCGGAAATAACTTTGCATGTGAAGACCATTGGTCTTCATACAAAGATGCTGATTCCATATGGTTGGCATTTTGTTATTTTGATGTGGGATTCTTTTAGTTGATGGTTTATAGACCGTGGCAGCAATTTTGAGTGCGCCAGTTGTAATCCATGCATACTGTTGGGTGGGAAGAGTATCGGTTCATGATTTTTGGCTTATTTGAATGTTGCCCCATCAAGTACATCAAGCACAAAAGTTCTCTATGGCTGTATATGCTTGGGTGGTAGGAATGTCAGTCCGTTTCCATTAGCTTATGTTTTCATCGGGCAGTTAAAAAATAATCTAATGATACTGATTTGATAGCTTGAAGCTAGACAGGTTAAATTGGTTACATCACATGTTCAAAAAAAAAAGAGGGGAGGGAAGGGGGGGCTTTGTGTTTGCCCGACCATATACATGTTGTTCATTGGCTACAGTCTCTGTTTGAGGCTGATGTTTGCGGGGTTGTGCTTAATTAGCTAGTGCATAATTTATGGAGTCACAAAAACATTTTTCCAATTTGTTGTTGTTCGATATCAACCTAAATTTATGGAGCTGAATAGCTGTTTGTTTGACTGGATTTATGCTTTTGGTTCTTGGTAATATACTCTAGTTGGTTTATAGTCTGTGTTTGCCTGATGATATAGTGCTGTAATTGGTTAATCTCTGTCTGCTCAGGATGGCTGGAGTCCGCTTTCATCTTAACAAAGGGGTTGCAACAAGATTATTCTGCACTTAATACAGGCTTAGGGTGCTTTCTGTTGTCAATGCAGTGGGTGCATTTACCGGTGCGGTAACTGGTGCTGTAGCTGGCCGAGCCACAGACAGTGGTTTACTTAGGGGGGCTGGTGTAGGAGCTATCGCTGGTGCAGTTATCTCTGTTGGAGTTCTAGAAGCCTCATGGGCCTATTGGCACTCTGAACCACCTAATTCTGGATCACTGTCATCATTGGTATGGTCACAATCCATTTTCATACTTTGTGATGACAGCTTGATTCTATAATAATTTGATGGCGTATTTTTGAAGCAAATAGTTAATGAATATGCTTGGTGTAAGTTGCCAATCTGTTTATGGTATTGTGACAACATAATAATGAGACATAGTACTGTCTGGAAATTGCTTGTTTTATGTGACAGGCATGTCTCCTTTGTACTTGTAGAGAGAATTATCTGATAGGTCATATTCTCTTGCTTGGGTTAATCTTTCAAAGTCGACCTTCTTTACTTGGTTGCAGGTGGAGTTTCTTGAAGATTTTCTGAATGGAAGATATGCTCAAGATCAAGTTGCTCCTGCCAGTGTAGCCGCACATCATTGGCAAGTGAGTGCTTTATGTATTTGGATAATTTTTGACAATCATTAGTGCATTATGAAAACTTCAATAGTGGGATGTTGGACACATTTATGGGTGCAATAATTCTAGATTGATAAATTAGTTGTAGGGATTGTAGCTAATGTGAGGCACAACTTATACATGTGGTTATGGAATCGGAGGATGGAAGTTGTTTTATTTAACCTTCCCAAAAGTATTTTTCTAGAAGCTCAAAGTATGGACAATCGTTCAAAGATCAGAAAGATGGTAGTCCTTGTGCAACAAGGATAGTAGGTGACTTTATCTACATGTCAGAATATTTCCTAGATGCAAGTTACTTTGGTAAGACTTTTAGTAGGAGTTGTGTCATTCGGAGAAGTTAGCTCTAATTAGCAAGAGGAGTTAGTTTGGTGTGCAATATGCCACAACAAAACTGTAAGAGCCCTACATTTCCTAGGTGTTTTAGGCTCATTGGCAAGTGCATTGATTTTGATGATATCATGACCCTTTAGTAGGAAGATTTGAGAAAGATATTTATGGTTCATTTCAACTTCTTTTAATATTCTTGTCAGCTCTAGGGCTAAGCTTTCTACTAGGGACTTTAGTTGGTAATACCTCTCATGGTTGAACATGTGCATGTGCGCGCGTGTGTGCATGTGTGTGAGAGAAGGCTAATAGGTGTTTCCCCTCCTTGTCTTGTTGGGAAAATATTTCTTGCGACTGTTTCTCTAGGTCTCAAAAATGTAGCTCAAGACCCATCACTACACCGCAAACACAACGACCCCACCCCACCCCACCCCACCCCACCACCCATACCCCCAAAAAATGCTCCCCCTCCTTCCGTAGCCAATATCTTTCCTACTTTTTCCCTTATTGTGCCCTTGGGGAGCGGATAAAGAAATACGTTTTGAGATTTTTCAAAACAATTCCCACCTATTTAGGGGCCAGTTCGGCAGTTTCCAGTAACTAAGCTAGCCATATTGCCTACTCATGTTGTGTAACTCACTCTTGTACTTGTGCTTGTTGAAGCAATTGTAAAACATATGAACTCCATTCATATGACATCAACAGTCAAATGCCACAACGAAGATCTTGAAGCACCTATTGGCAAATGGCCTTTGTTAGAAGTATTGCAGCAATGGAAGCATAGACAAGTGCTGAAATAAATTGCTGAATGCAAGGCATAAGAGAAAGGAAACAAAATAACAAAAGAATATTGCAAAGGAAGAGAACTTAGAGATGTGCTTGGGAAATGGAATCCATATAGCAAACATGAGAATGCCGCATACAATAGTGAGTCATTGGCTGCGTGGGCACCGACATTGGCTCCTCTCCAACAACAAGACCACTTGAAGAATGATAAACTTAATAGAGAAAGAGCCATTGAATAAATAGGCCCAAAATATGCCAAATATGGCTGTTGGTCGGTCTACAATAAATGCCTAAAAAAGCACTAATATGACTACTATAAAAGGCCTAAATTACCCAGTAATATTAAGCATAACCCAGACTCACACATGAGCTGTCTAGACTGCTAACACCCTCTCTGAGATCATGGGTGATTTGATACAATACAATGATTCAAGTATAATCGTATACAACAAGGAATCACTAGAGTAGAACCATGGATATCCATGTCGTGGATAATCAAGCCACCACCAAGGTGCCTTGGAGAGAACTTGAGGTCAATGTGGATCGTACTAGCTCCTAAAAATAGAGGAGAGTCATAACAGATCTCTACGTTTGTCAACAATGTCTTGCAATAGCATACAAGACTATCCTATCAAAAATGCCTTTGAACATATGTTACCATGGATTCGTTGCCTTTGGCCAAGATTACCAAAGTGTCCCCTTATGTGAGCTCAAGACTAGGAGCCAATCTCACTCGCTGTCAAAGAAATAGCCCATCATGAACCTGGATGTCAATCCCAGCTCCAGGATTTGAAATTGTCAGACTTTGCTTGATGCATTAGGAATGGCCCTCTCAGGAACCTCTGCACCTGTACACGTGTATAGATGAGGCGTAGCTGGCCCATCTCACCACCCTCTCACACTCCCTCTTTGGCACCAGAGAGTTGTGAGGAATGACTGCATCACTTGGACTAGAAAGTAGCTGAGGAAGGGGCAATGAAGCTCTTCCCGCAGTCCGAAGAAGTGAATCCCTTCCGTGCCGTAGAGTTCGCCTTGGCCGAAGGATTGGAATCAGAGTCTGAGGAAGAGGATGACTCGTTGGTGTTCGCATCCCAATTCTTCTTCCTCTTCGGTGAGGCTACTAACTCCTTGCAGTTCTTTTGCAAGTGGTCCTTCTTACCATAGTGATAACATTGGGCCTTTGACTTCTTTTTCTTGTCACCCCTCTATAAAGCTATAAAGGCCTCATTGGATCTGCCATGATGAGATGAGAGTCTCCCTTGTAAATGCAAAGATGTCTCATGCTCAAGTAGCATCGAGGACATATGTGTAAAGCTCACAGGTGTAGAGGATATTTGCACCCTCTAAGCATTCGCCACTCCATCAAACTTCGGGGGGAGCTTATAGAGTACCGTGCCCACTAGATGTGCCTTTGGGGGGGCAGGTTGCATGTGTTGAAGCTAGTTCTGTACCTGTGTAACATGGAGCAAAAATGATTGAAGTGTCCTTGGACTCAAACTTCATGTGTTGAAGGTGTCCGTGAAGGGTCACAACATGCATGGGGGAAGGTGCCTCATACAACATCTAAAGCTTTGACCATGTTTTTGGTGATGTCCTACAGGAGGCAACCGCTGGTAGAACTACTTTAGAAATACACCGAAGTAGTGCAGAATATGCACGTGTATCGTTTGGAACCATTGTAAGCACAACTTTCTCATGGTTGCCCTCATCAAAATCGTCGGGAAGAGGAAAAGGATGCGGAGGCCAAGGAATAGTTCCACATACAATGTACCAAATCCGCTTATGCACAAGCCAGGCTTTCATCACAACACTCCATGTAAGATAGTTAGGTTCATGTAACTTACCATCTGTAGAAGTGCACGGAGGAACCATTTGGAGAGGAGAAGAGAAGATAGAGAATAGAGGGTGTACAGAGAGGGAATACAGCCAAACCAACAGCAAAGACTTCAAAAATGAGAGTTCACATGCAATGTAACCAAAGATTTGATAAAAAACAAAGGCCAACTTTTCAAATTGAAGAAAAACTAGTAAAGAATTGCTCAAACAGGAAAAACAGCTTGTGTAAAAAGTCGCCTAGCCATGGTTAGGGGCAGAAATCCAAAAACACATGCGTTTGGAGCATTTAATGCAGCAAACTAACGATCGCAGGCTGAAAATGTGCAGGTTGCTGGTTTGAAAAACGCAAGCCTGAGTAGCATGGGTAAGAAAGACCTATAATCAGTAGAAAAATTGCAGCAAGAACTGAGATCTTGCAATCTGATACCCAAAAACACAGGCGTTTGGAGCATTTAATGCAGCAAACTAACGATCGCAGGCTGAAAATGGGCAGGTTGCTGGTTTGAAAAACGCAGGCCTAAGTAGCATGGGTAAGAAAGACCTATAATCAGTAGAAAAATTGCAGCAAGAACTGAGATCTTGCAATTTGATACCATGCTAGAAGTGTTGCAGCAATGGAAGCATAGACAAGTTTTGTAATAAACTGCTGAACACAAGGCATAAGAGAAAGGAAACAAAAGAACACTACAAAGGGAGAGAACCTAGAGATGTGCTTGAAAAATGGAATCCATATACCAAACATGAGAATGCTGCTTACAACAATGAGTCATTGGCTGTGTGGGAAGCGACATTGGCTCCTTTCTCCAATAGGAAGACCACTTGAAGAATGATGATGACTTAATGAGAGGAGGAGGATCCATTGAATAAATAGGCCCAAAATATGCCAAATATGGCAGTTGGTCAGCTAGCAATAAATGGCTAAATAATCACTAATATGACCACAATAAAAGGCCTAAATTACCCAGTAATATCGAGCATGAGCCAGACTCACACATGAGCTGACTAGACTGCTTATAGCCTTTGCATCTTGTTGAGGTAGACGCTTACGATTATGAAATAGAGAATCCTACCTTCAAGCCACAAACTTGGTTCTCTTTTGATTCCTCCATTGCTAGCATGCACAGCCCAGACTCACACATGAGCTGACTAGACTGATAGCCTTTGCATCTTGTTGAGGTAGACGCTTACGATTATGAAATAGAGAATCCTACCTTCAAGCCACAAACTTGGTTCTCTTTTGATACCTCCATTGCTAGCATAACAAAATTGTGGTTATCACCTCTAGTAGGTCGAAGCACTCTCTTTGAAGAGTAATCATTTACCATTCGCATAACTACTAGAGATGCAAACTCTACATCTATGACTTGACAAACATCATATTCCTATGAGCAATTAGTTTACCGCCCAAGAAATCTATTGAGGGCAATACTTGTCAAAGAAGGGATATGTTGCAACACCTTTAGCCCTATGTCATTCACACTTCGCTGTTCATTCAGCTCCTATGGGTGCTTATGTTAAGAAGACATCTGTGACTTGTTGTTCTCAAACTATGGCAACTCATGGTTCGTAAACTACAATGATGCCATAATTGTGGAGCTTGAACCTATCTTTTGGGCTTTATGTTTCATGGCTTTGGTTGCTATGAGAATTGCATGATGAGTCACTATCAGTTTTGTGAGTTGTTCCGTCCATCAAACTTGTGCCCCATTGCCTTTGATGAGGACAATTGCAATGTCTATAAGCCTTTTCCTTGCACTTAAATCACGTCTTCCTCTTGCAACCGTTGCATTACATGAGGAGTAGATTTCGTGGAGCCCCTATCGCGACTCTTGGACTTGCCCTTAGCTTTGGCCTTTGGTATAACACATTGTCGGGCCTTCCTTTGCTTCATGCCTCTTGAAGGTGGTAGCCAACTCTATGGCTTGTTCCAAAGAATGTGGTCAGTGTAGCAAATAGAGTCTATATACTTGTTTACAAACTTGAAAATTTTCTTTTCTTAGAGATTGAGATAGGATACATGAGTAGGGATTTGGTGAAGTGTGTGAAGAACGTGTTTACATCCTCCTCTGGCTTGTGCCTAAAGGATTACCACTCCTTCCGTTGCTGCAATTTGTAGTCCATCGAAGTAAAGTGTTAAAGAATAGCTGGACACACCTTGGTCCAAGTGCTCATTGCATGGGTCTTGAGGTGCGAGTTAGACCAAAGAGCCCCTTGGAAAGATATTTTGGAGGTGAGCTGAATCTGGTTGAATGCAATAGTGTACCACTCGGAAGTGTTGGAATGTAATCAAGGTTGAGAACAATTAGGCGATAGTTGGATGAGGGTGAGTGATGTACGGTGGCGTGCTCAGGCAGTGTATGTAAGCAGTAGGTAAGGAAAATTGACCATAATTGTTGATGTGGTAGTCTTACGGCAAAACACATCTTGTTGCGGGGTGGCTAGGTGCCTCATTGCATTAGAAGATAGGTTGCTAGATATGGTTGTGTCAAAAATAACAAGTATGCTTTGATACTATATCAAAATAGGTGACAATGTAGAGAGAGAGAGAGCAAAACACAATCCTTCGGCCAATGGGCTATCGAAGTAATCACTCGAAGGTGAAGGACAGTTATTGAGGGAGTGAACTGTACTCCTTTGATACTTTCGGAGATGTCGAAGATGATCACCAGCTATCTAGGGAGTGAATCACAGTCCTCTTATGCCAGGGAGTGACCTAGGCAACAAAATACAAATCCCAGAGTGTCGGAGCTGTCAAGCACAGGGAGAGTAGCCTAGATGCTGACGCAAGGTGGATAATAACGACACTAGATGATGGAGGAGGAGCTAGGCTGCGAAAACGTAGGTCCCAACATTCCCTGTAATAGACGAGTGATGAAATCACAAACACTTGGTGATGTAGACAGTTGCTAGAGGCTATGATGCAGACATCAAGGTGGAAATGATAATGCTAGGCAAGGAGGTCTCCACATTGAAAAACGGAGGTGAAGGTGGAGCTTGGTGGAGAAGGGCGTTGACGCCAAGTAGATGATGGTGGTGCTCGTTGGAAGATGCTTGAAACGCAAGGCGTGATGATGGAAGAGGGTGCCTGAAGCAAAAGAGGAAGGGTGAACACAACCATGAGCGACGAACCGCAATGTCCTCCTGAAGGGGTGTGAGGGCAGTGGAAGGGGCTGGTGAGAGAGAAGGGAAGTGGTGGTGAAGAATTACTAAAGAGAGAGAGGTGGTAATGAATGACGTGATTGCCTATTTATAGGCATAAGCTGTCTAGGGTGGCGTACCATTGTGTGGGTGCTCACTGAAAAAGTGACCAAAATGTGGATACCAACCCTTTTTGGGGCTGTCAATGCAAAACCCTAAATGAAGTGTATGAACTGAAGAAGTGGTTTCTCAATAGGTTGTAGTTGATGGAGGCTAGATAATTGATATAGATAGACTGAAGGTTGAAAACTGGGTGCCAACAGCATGAGAGAGAGTGTAAATTGACATGACCTGCAAAACAAAGATAGGCTGAATGGTGGGTAGCTTGTCTATTTATAGATGCAAAAGGATCTTGCCAAATTAGGGTTTTGCTTATGGGACATAGGACCTCTCTAGGAACATGTCTTTTGTAATGAAAGTATCGGTAATAACATGTTTTGGGGCTGTTTAGAAGAGCTAATCAATTTGTAATGCGTTTTTAGCTCAACACTCTCTCTTAGGCATAAAATTGGAATGAGATAGGGACAAGAAGAAAAGCGCAGGTCCATTTTTACCCCAAGGTGTTCCATTGCAAGGTAGCTTGGGCATCGGTCAAAGGGTGCATGTTGGCTACCCAGTGGCCTAACAAGACTAGAGAGGCAATGATCATCTTATCAAGGGAGCCCAAGTGATCATGATAGAAAGGCCAAGGCATTAGACAAAGGGTGCTCATTGATTGCCTAGTGGCCTACTAGGACTTGCAAGTGTACATTTGACTTTTTTTTTGGGATATATTTTGAAATGGTTTTGAAAAATATTTTTGTCCTATCAAGTAATTGTGTCCTAGGGGGAGAATGAAAGGGATGTTTAGATCCAACACATCACAAAACAGAGAAGCTATCTCGATCACTAGTAGGTGTGAGTGATGAAGTACAAGGGAGAAGAGGTAAAGGAGTGAAGAAGTATGGAGGTGTGGTGGTAAGGTGGTAAAAGAACCATTGGTGGAAACAACTCAAGATCTGGTCAAGGGTGTATTGTACAATGGGATGCAAAGAGTAATGCTACATGATGAGAATGCACATGGTGCCACTTAGAGAGTGTCCCTTGTGGGGAAAAATTTTCACTTGCCCAAGTGTCCTTTTACAATGGTGATGATGATGATGCAATGCAAAGAGTAGGTACAATAGGGAAAGGAGGTCGATGTTGAAGAAAAATGTTGAAACTTGTATAATACTAAGAAAGAGTAGGAACCTCTCCTCAACTATGAAATTTGATGTTGAAGGATGAAGAGGAGCTTGTGTTGGTCGATGTTGAAGACAAATGTTGAAACTTGTAGAATACTAAGAAAGGGTAGGAACCTCTCCTCAACTATGAAATTTGATGTTGAAGGATGAAGAGGAGCTTGTGTTGGTCTTTGTGTAGGGCTAAGAACTATGAGGAAGGATGGGGATGAAGCAATGTGGGAGAAGCCAGGGAGAAGCCAACATTGTGATGGCATCAAGTGATGTCTCAAAGTCTTGCCTGAGGAGGGGAAGCCTCCATGTTGCTAGAAGAGCAAGTCTCCAAGGAAGATGGAACCACAAAAGATCAGTGAACTTCTTATGTTTTTAGCCTAGGAAGGATTGGTGCAAACCAGAATGTTAGTCATAAATTGAAATACAAAATATTGGGAATAAAGACCTCATGCCTTTTAAATGTGCTCGGGTGTGAACACACCCTTAGCACTTGTACTTACACATATATATCTATCTAAAAACCTCTCTTGTCATTGTACATAAAAAAAAAAGTGCTCACTCTCTACTTTGCTCGCTCTCACTCTCTCTGTCTCTCACTGCACGTAACGAGAGTCTCTCGCGATCTCCGTGCCTAACTGGTCCTTACAAACTGGTATCAGAGTTGGCAAGAGACAGCCAAGGTGTTGCAGGAGTTTGACGAGTAGCAGTTGAGAGGCAGTTGACAGGTGCAGGGGAGTCGCAGGCAGGCTCGTGTGTTGCAGGAGTTCGACGAGTAGCAGTTGAGAGGCAGTTGACAGGAGCAAAGGGCAGTTGGCTGGTTCAGGCTGATAACCAGCTGCGCTGACGGACAGGAGCCACGCGACTGATGGGCGTGGCTGCGCTGATGACCAGCAGGGCATTGACCAGCGTGGCGATGACCAGTGGTGGGGTAGCCAACGTTTGCGTCACAGGCGATTGACGGGCGCCTGTTTCTGCACAACAAGACTGCAACAACTTGTTGACCACAGGACCTGCGTGGTGCGAACGGGCAGTGTCAGTCCTAACGGGTCAATAGACCCGTCATCCAACCTTTTTTTTACTTCAAAAATCTTTTGAAATTCCCCTCCCTCTAACCAGCATTCGTGCGCATAAGCACAAAACTCAAATTTGTGCCAGAAATTTGGGATTTCTCTAGACTGAGTACCGTTCATGCAAAATTGAGGCATCTAGGTCAAAAATTGCAGACATTGTGCGCATTTGAGTGAAATATCTCAACATTGGACCCATAAAATTTGGGGCTTTTCCAGATTTGGGGAATTTGATGTAGGACAAGCAAATTTGTCTCAGAAATTTCAGGAATTTATGACATTTTGTCCCCGGCATTTGGGGCTTTTCATGTACATGCACAAATTGGGCTGAAATTAACCCAATTTCTCGACATTGAGGCACATTGGACCTCGTGCAATTTGGGGCTTTTGCAGTTTGGGAAAAATTTGTGCAGCATTCGGTCATTTTATGTACATGCAGTTTGAATTCCACACAATTTGGACATCAACACTTGGTACAATTTGGGGGTTTTGTTGAAATTGCTCTATTTTGGCAAAATTGGATTGTTCTATGTATGATAGAGAAAATGCAAATGTGTGGTTGATGCTTTGAGCACAAAATTTTGGGGATTTTGACCGTTCGTCTCAAATTTTATGCCCGTGGGTATATGTACGACAGATTGCAGCTGAAATTTTGGGATTTCCCATGTAATGTGATGCATATGCCCTTGGAACAATTGTAATCAGTTGGATAATGCTGTAGCACATGGTTTGGTGCTTCCGAAAATTTAATTACAGATCTGAAATTTGTGCTTCTGCGTGGTCATTTATTGTTGATTGGTACTTGTTTGTACCTCGGTCACTTGGATGATAGTTTGGGCCTGCATTTGCTGGTTTTTTGGTCACATTTGGGCTGAAAATCATGGCTGGCAGCAATGACAGTAGTAATCTGATGCACATAAAGAAGCTTGAAGGTGCATATAACTTTGCAGTTTGGCAAAAGCAGTGCTACAATATCCTGTTGCAAAAGAAGTAGGCAAAGCCGATCAAAACCAAAGGGGCAAAGCCCGCGGACATGGAACAAGACGATTGGGATGAGTTAAATGAGCTTGCATGCTCAACCATAGATCTATCGATTTCTGATGCCTTACTGTTCAACATTGAAGGTTTGGATTTTGCATATGCTATATGGACTAGACTGGAAGAACTGTATGCACAAAAGGGTGCTGTAAACAAAGTGTATTGGCTGAAAAAGCTTATGGATTTGCATATGAAAGAGGGTACAACAATGTCTACTAATTTGAGTGAGTTTAACTTCATTTTCAGCCAGTTGGTTGCCTTGAAGTTTATAATTGATAAGGAATTGAAGGCTACTTTCTTGCTTTGCACTCTGCTAGAGTGTTGGGATACATTCAGGACTACTATGAGCAATTCTAATGTAGTCCTTTTGTATGTTGATGTAGAGAGTGCTCTACTTATGGAAGAGATGAATCGGCATAACAATGTACCCAGTAAGTCTTCTAGTGCTTTGCATACTAGGGGCAGATCACAGCAAAAGGGCAAATATGATGGCAAGGGACGCAGTAAATCACGTGGCAAAGATTTTGAATGCCATCATTGTGGCAAGAAGGGTCACTTTAAACGTGATTGTTACAAATGGAAGAAAGAGAAGGAAATGGCAAGAAGACAGATGATAGCAAGGAAGAGAAGAAGGACAATTACCTTAAGAAGAGTAGTGTAAAAATTGAAGAGGTGAATATAGTCACTCATGATAGTGACAGTGGGAGTGACGTACTCTGTCTCTTTACACTTTGGTGCACATGCTTTACTTGCAGATACAGATGATGACATGCATACCTAGATTCTCGATTTAGGTGCTTCCTTTCATGTCACCCCTCATCGTGAGTGGTTCTTTGCCTATACAGGGGACCGTCTTGGGAACAACTATGCATGTGAGATTGCAGGTATTGGCAGTATGCAGTTACAGTTTCAGCATGGCTCTGTCTTTACACTTCAGTATGTACGGCATGTACCTCAGCTCAAGAAGAGCTTAATTAGCACAGGGTAGCTAGATGATGATGGTTTTCATACCACCTTTGGTGATGGAAAATGAAAGATCTGTAAGGGATCAAGAGTGATTGCTAGAGGTTGCAAGAGTGATACTTTGTATCCACTTCATGTATCTAGTGTGTGTGACCATGTTGTTGCCGTGATCGAGCAGCCAAGCGTTTCTTTGTGGCATGGCCGGTTGGGACACATGAGTCAAAGAGGAACGAAAGTGCTTTTTCGTTTGGGTTACTTGCCTTGTCTTCGTTATGTTGATTTTGAGCATTGTGATCATTGTATTTATGGCAAACATGCAAAGACGTCTCACAAAAAGTCTCTTTCTTTGAAATCTTCTCCTCTAGAGTTAGTACATTTGGATGTATGTCAAATTCCAGGATTATCTTTAGGGGAAAAGAAATATTTTGTTTCCTTTGTCGATGACGCTACACGGAAGGTATGGGTTTACCCCATTCGTAGCAAGGATGAAGTGCTTGATAAGTTTAATTTTTTTTGGGCATTGGCTGGAAATCAGACAGATAAGACACTTAAGTGTCTTTGCTCTGACAATGGTGGGGAATATGTGTTCAAGGCCTTTCAGGCATTTTGTGACCGCAAAGGGATAAAGAGGGAGCTCACTGTCCCTCATAATCCACCCCAAAATGAAGTTGCAGAGCGTATGAATCAGACCATACAGGATAAGGCCCGTACGATGCTGTCTCATGCTGCATTATCCCGTGGTTTTTGGGCAGAGGTTGTTATGATAGCTGTTCACTTAATTAATCGGTTACCAAACAGGTCTTTTGGGGGGGGTATATGGTGACGAGGGTGAAATGGGGTATAGATTATGGGATCCCGAGAAAAGGGAAGTAGTACGCAGCAATGACGTTATCTTTCCGGAAGATTGCATGCACAAACAGCCCGAAAAGACTGAGGAGGTTCGTAGGGTTGTATTCCGAGAAGAAATACCTTTTGGACAGTAAAATGTGCCCGCTGCACAGCAGCAAATATTTGCTGTAAATGAACATGTAAATGCAGGAAATGATCAGCCAGCTATTGCCCATGAAAACGAGCCATTACATGTGTAGGAACAGCCAGGATAGCAAGCTGTTAATATTGATTTGCAGGCTGAAATGCCAGGACAGCATGCTGAAAATGGAAATTTGTAGGAACAGCCAGCAAACAATGACCATTGGGTTAGGAGATGTCTAGGGCTACTAGACAACCTAACAGGTTTGTTCCTGGTGCAATTAATGTGGCTGATTATGTTATGTTGACAGACTGTGGTGAACCGTCTTGCTTCAAGGAAGCAATGGACAGACAAGACAACAAGAAATGGTATAAAAGCCATGTTGTCAGAGATGGAGTCTCTTGACAAAAATGGCACTTGGGACTTGCAATTGCCTAAAGGGTAGAAAACCCTTCCATGCAAATGGGTTTACAAGATGAAGGTCACTTCTGGTTCCTCACTAAAGTACAAAGCAAGATTGGTTGCAAAGGGATACAAGCAAGAGCATGGAATTGACTTTGATGAGATTTTCTTTCCTGTAGTCAAGATGACTACATTGAGAACCATTTTGGACTTGGTTGCAGTTGAGGATATGGAGCTTATACAAATGGATGTAAAGGTTGCGTTTTTACATGGTGATATGCATGAAGACATATATATGCAGCAGCCTGAAGGGTTTGTTGAAAAGGGAAAATAAAAAATGGTATGTAAACTCAAAAGGAGTTTGTATGGGCTGAAACAAGTACCAAGAGAATGGTATCATAAGTTTGATACCTTCATGCAGTCTCAAGGCCTTCATAGAAGTCAAGTGGATCACTGCTTGTATACCAAGAAGGCAGCAGATGGCAACCATGGGACTAGTGTAGTATATCCTAAGGGTTCTAGCCGAAGTGTGTGGCCATTATTGCACATGGCCATTAGCGGGTCTCTACCAATGAAACTCATGTCAAGGCGGGGAAATGGTCCTAGGTGGGGGTGCAAGGGAGACCTTGAATGGATGTAAGTAGTGTGAATGGAGTGGTGTTAGTAGACCAGTGACCCAAACCTTCAGGAGTAGTGCAAGGCAAGGATGGACGAGGCTGTTTGTGTACCATAGATGATGTGGCATGTGTGCTAGGAGCAGTAGATTCAGCATAACAAGAGGTGTGGCCCCAATTGGCTGTCTAGAAGGAGTGGAGGCAATTGCGGCGTATTGTGGTTTCTTAGTTGGGAGACCTTGGGTCTTAGTACGACAGTTTTTGTCTACACGGCTTGATCTGCAGTTTATGCAATAGCGGGAGGTGTAGCCCCTCTCTTGTCCAAGAGGTGTGAGGTAGTCGTTGCTTGTGGTTTCTTAGTATAGTTGGGAGACCTTGGGCCTTAGTATGATACTCCTCATCTAATGGCTTGATCTTTGCCAGTATGTGCAAAACCTATTCTTTTTAGGGAGTTATTGCTAGATGGGTGTAGTTTCTTTGGTGTCTTTAGTTCCGTTTGAGAAAGGAGTGTTGCCTTTGGTTTGAGTTGCCTTCCCATCTTCACAGTTCTTGCCACCTCAGATCTTCCTTTTCGAAGAAGTGGTTAATGGAGTCCCCTGTGAATATGAATATGGGGAGGACTTCTAGTGGACTTGAACATGCAGCCTCGCGTAGCGCAAGAATTGACACTCAAACTTATAGAAGATTGGCAAGTAGTGCAATGAAATGATGTGCTGTATGAAATGGAAGTATTTTTGAGGCAGTTATTTAAGAAAAAGGTGATATCACCTGACTTTGGTGAGCTAGTAGTGGCGAACTTGGCGAGTAATTGCCTATATTTGGCCAACTTGACTTTTAGGTCATCCACTTAATAGAAAACTCGTGTAGCTTAGAATTGAGATTGATACGTTGGGTTTGATCTCTCTCATTGCATAGCGATCAAGGAGATGACTCCAATGTTTAAATGCAAGGGAAAAGTGTTGTAATTGATAGGTGGAACTTAGGAAGCAATCCTTGCATCAACTCAACATTGTTGTAGCATTTTGAGCTCTCCGTTAATGGATGTGATGAAGGTGAGCCATGGAGGGTATGGCATGGGCTCTAGACCAAGGACCAGGCCCCAAAGACCCTGAGACTCCAACACTTATTGTGCAAGAATAGACCAAGTGGTGAAGTTCGACCCATTGAAATGAGTCTTATCCGAAAAGGCATTCTTGGCAGTAGCAATAGGAGTGATTATTCTGAGTGAGTAGTAGAGCTAGGGTGGGTAGGCTGGAGGATTGGAGTACACTTGGGAGTTAACCCCAGAGTTCCCCCCATGTGTGCGAGATATATACATAGTGGATCCAAATGTGGGCATGGACTAATTAGGCATAGGCATGGTAACCGCATGAGTAGCTCAAAGAAGAGGGATTCTTGGAACTCTTGGTTTGTCATGAAATGTGTATTTGGCCAAGGAGAATAATGTGAAGATGATTTTATGACTAAAAATTTTCTCTTCAACACAATGGTTGCTCGTGAATCATCTGTTTTTTTGTTTGGGTAATAAACCCTGTTTTTTCCTTAAAACGGTACATGACACTCTAGTCCCCACTTATTATTTGTAGATACTTCATTATTTAGGAGTCTATGGATACATCATATAAACATATGCCCATAAATATGCAACATAATCGTCTCATGGCAACATATTTCTCAAGAAATTCCTAGAAAAACCTAGCTAAGTACCTATGTGAGAAGATTTTTGCTTGAATTTGGATAAGCCTCGTTAAATTCCACTCACATTAAGAATGGTGTAACTCAATACCTAGTATAATTTGAGTGAATCCAAGGATGACCAAACCTTAGTGATACAACATTGTTATATCTCAACCCTTAGATTGTACTAGCATGAAATTGATGAAAGGGATGCAATAACTAAAGTAATGAGAAATTGAAATTTTGAGGTAACTCTAGGAAGGGACTTATTGAGGTAATAGGGTTATTAGAATTATGAAAAGTTTAATTCATAGAAACAGGGAATAGCTGTTCCGGCCTGTAGGAACGGTTTAACGTGTTCTAGATCCTTGGAGGAGGTGAAACGGCCAAGGAACGTTCCTTGCCGCTCCTTGGGATGTTCCCTACCGTTCCTTGTCGTTCCCCCTGCCGTTCCTTGTTTGGAACGGCCGTTCCAAGCCTCTTGACCAAAAATTTACATTTTTTCACCTTTTCTCTTTTTGCTTGTATCACACTCTTACCACATGTTCACCCTCCTACCGTTCCTTGTCGTTCCCCCTGCCGTTCCCTGTTTGGAACGGCCGTTCCAAGCCTCTTGACCAAAACTTTACATTTTTCCACCTTTTTTCTTTTTGCTTGTATCACACTCCTACCACATGTTCACCTATCTCCATTGCTCTCTCTCTCTCTCTCTCTCTCTCTCTCTCTCTCTCATTTTGAATATTCAAAGTGTCGAGACAACCCACAAGCCAATTAGGAGTCCATGCAAAGCTCAAATTTGATGCATTATGAACTCTTGCAAATCACAATCAAATTTCAGCCTATTCTCAATTCCAAGGTAATTATCCATTTATATTGTCTAATTTCAAGGGAAACTAGAATAATTGGGGCAATTCATGAGCAATTTGGAGCTGTGGGGGTAATCGAGTCAATTTTGGGTCATTCGGGTCAATTTTGAGCATTGAGGGGTATTGGGGCAATTAGAGTGACATTCTTTGGGGCAACTCGGTCATGCAGGGCATATTTGGGGCACTTAAGACATGTGCCGTTCCCCCCCATTCCGGTTCCCCCACCTTGGACATTCCCCCCCGTTCCAGGGGATCCCGTTCCAAGTAACTATGGTTTAATTCTACTCAACTTACAACAATATTGCTATAACCAATTTTTTAAGTTTTTCACACAATATAATCCTCTGTGTTTAGGCCTCCAGATTTGCAAGTTCTTATACATGAATCATACACACAATGTATGTTAAACAAATAGTTAATGGACAAACTCTAGTTTATAGCAAACCACAACACAAGCTTCTAACCAAATTGTACGTGCAACGAATATTGGCATCTAACCAAGCCTTAGTTTAGTGGTTGGTATAAAATATTCCTTTCATCCCTATTTACTGCTGACACACCTTGCTAAGGACTATGGGGACTGGAGACCTGTTTGAAAAAATGGTGCCCCTCTTGCCTCGGATACTCTGAATACTCTTGTTATTTAAGAAGCCTAATGCTCTGAACTCATCTTTCTTCCGCCACCACCTGTGATACAGCCACTGAGCTGTTAGGCATGACGGTCCCAAAGCTTGCTCTGTTCTTGCCTGATTACTTGCCTCAGCTAGTTGAGGTTGATCATTCATGGTAGAACAAAATAATCGTTCTGGACTTCTCACTTTGGAGTTATATTGGTTTCTCTCACTGAACAGCTGTAGTTTCTTCTGCATTTATGGCAGTGACACTCCTGTATCCGCTTCTAATCGGTCATTATGTTCTTGGATTGATGATCCTAGAACCTGACCTCAGCCTACGAAGAGATCTCTCTCTACAGGAATATGGAGATGCAGACGTTCATGATCATAGGCTGCTGTATGCCTCTAACCCATCAAAATACACAGATAATTATGCCCATACCAATTCCTGTGAGATCTTATGCCCATGATCATCCTTGGGATCTTGGATGCATGGAGGATGCATGAGTATACACAGGTCTGCATATGGCCGTGTGGAAGCTGCACTGTTGTTTGAGAAGAGCCAGAATAAAATGCAGATCATTCATTGTGTTATGATCTTCAGGTGTATATGATAGGTATGTATCTAGCATGTATTGTTTCTCTTTTTAGCACACTTGGTTAGGTGTTAGTAGATTCTGTTTCTAGTTCTATTGTACTTTCCATCTCACAAAGATTTCAGGAAAGCAAAATGCCTTATCTATCATAATCCAGGTCCCACCAAGACTTCAAACAAGCAGAATGGCTGATACTATTTTAAGGAAAGTTTGGTTTATAACTCTTGATAATATGTGAAATTCTGCAACTACCATTGGCATGCTCACATGGATGAGGGTTTGTTTTGCAGGTCAACATATCTGAATTGAACTATGATGAGCTGTATGAACTTTTTGGGCCTGGGGAAGTTGGTGTCAAAGGTCTTTCTGATGAACTCCTTGCAAAGCTACCCTGTCAGAAGGTCAAAGAGAGAAATGAATTGGATTCTTCTGGAGAGGTTGCTTTTTGTTCCATCTGCCTGCAGGTTGGTTGAAATTTTGCAGCGTGTATGTTCCTTACATTGTGGTGGAGAGTCTCTTTAACTTTAGGTTGTTAAACCTTATTTAAATTCTTGCCACAGGAACTATTGCAGGGAGAGATTGCAAGAAGCCTACCGCCTTGTAATCACATGTTCCATATGTCTTGTGTAGACAAGTGGCTTATGATGCATGGTTCTTGCCCTGTATGTAGACAAGAAATTGGTAAGGTCTGGAAGTAAAATCAATCAACTGCATGCTCTCAAAGGGAGCATGTGTGTAAGTATTGTAAATTTTCTCCGGCCATATTCATCTCTGAGCTGAGCTGTGCTCAATATTTTTTGACTGATCTGTAAAGTGTAAAGTACTTTCTCATAGGCTGTGCTCAATATTTTTTACCTGATCAGTGAGTTGATAGTTTGCCAATACACAATACATTCTAAGATTGGTCTCTAAGCTCTTTGAACTGGAGCATATGTGAGTAGTAGGTGCATCAGCTCTAGCACAACCCTGCAGTGTTTTGCCTCGGATTTTAAACCGTTCATGGCACAAGTATTTTCTGTCCTACATGATATGTTAATTACAGCATGATCATGAATTTAATATGTTCCATCTGTTTTGTGCTAGCCTTTGCTTTAATGCAAACTGTAGGCTTGATGTTCCATCTGAATGTGAAACAGATCACAACTGTGTAGTAGCAGCAGATTATGGCATATAGTCCCCCCAAAGTTCACAGGATATCTGAGAGGACCACACGTGTTTTCAGTTTTTAGAAAATTAATGCTAGAGTGATGTTGATGGCAACCACACTTTCACTTGCATAGCCACGGATGTATTAGAATGGTGCTGTTTCAATCTCTTTTTCATAGATTGTAGTGGAACTATCTATCGTAGTTAATGATGACCTAAATTAGGTTGAAGCAAATTGCTAGATGTGAATGCCTTGAGCCATCTGTGTTGTCAAATCTGGCGAGTGACCAATGTGCTCTATCAAATTTTGTAGGTGACCAATATGCTCTGTATAGCAGAACATTGGCTTCTTTGTTTTGAAAATCTGGCGAGTGACCAATGTGCTCTATCAAATTTTCTAGGTGACCAATATGCTCTGTATAGCAGAACATTGGCTTATTTGTTTTGAAAATTTGTGTCTTCTAGGTGATTCTCAATCAATGCTTGTGGCTTTCGAATCATTTATGTCCGTGGGTTTCATTGTCACTATTATAGCCTTCTTTGAAGGCGATTTTTTGTCATAAAAGCAAAATTGGCAGGTTGGAAATGAGGAAAACCTCACATAAATTTGGCAGGTGTGTGTCCACCATCCTGTGTCTTGAATGCAGGGGAAGATGTTAGGGGAGGAGTTGCTGGGGGACTCCCCCCAAAGCAAAGAGGACAAGTGATGAAAGTTGAATGGACTTAGATTAGAGAGTTATGCAGCACAAGAGGTAAAACATATGACTGCGATTTGTTGCACAGGCAATGGGTGCTGCTGATATATAGAGGATCAATTGTCTGAAGACACAATCTTTATTGGCCATTCAGAAAAGAGTGCACAAGGCTGATGAGTCTCTTCTAATTAAAGCTTTCTGTGCAAGGTACAATGACTTTGCTACAGCAAGTTTGCTACTCTATTTAATGGGTAGGGTTCCTACTGATGATGAATTCCGCAGTTGGTGTCTCAGTATCCATCAAGCTCAGTGTTCTCTGGTGTGTCTCAAGTTTATCGGTAAGAGGTTCCATCAGTTCTGATGGGTTCACAGTGCAAGGAAAACCTTACTAACTAGGTTTGCTGGTTTTGCCTTGAATGATGTATTGCTTATGAAGTGATCCTGTTTGGATCACCTTTCCTAATCTTCATGCAATCTTTGAAGCTAGGGTGTAAGTCTTGCAGCTGTAGCTCTCTTGTAAAAGTACTATCTGGTGGGAGATAGAAAGGCATGTAACATGGGAGACTGTTGAGTTGAGCCATTTGAAGTACTTTAGGTGCATGACAACAGAGGATTTGACTTTATTTGTGACCTCAATTTCCCCCATTCTGGATAACTGGTACTTAAGGTGTCATGTATTTGGACATTATGCTAAAGCTTTGTTAGACTTATCCTATTCCTTATGGTATGAATGCTCCATTATCCAAGGACACTTTTCACCTTCTAGTTGGGGAAGGGTTTTTTCCTTGAACACCCATTAGTGGGTGTGGTACTTAGTACCTTAGGGATTGTACTTTCATATCATTCTCACAGTGGATGTGACATTCCAGCACGCTCCTCTTACTGTCACTTGTTCTCATTGAGAGAGAGAGAGAGAGAGAGAGAGAGAGAGAGAGTGTGTGTGTGTGTGGTGTTGAACCTTAACCTAATAGCGATATCATAACCATCTCTTCTTAATTGATGTCACTTGTCATTGAGCCTTATGCTTAGCTGCTCTTTTGTACAATAGTTGTTGCTCCAAGGTCAATGGGTTGAAGATTTGCAACAAGTTTTTCTTTTAAATTAGTCGCTCGTTGCTTAGTATCAGTCACTATTTGCTTGTCGGTTTGGTCAATGTTGCTTAAGTCGCTTGGCTAACGTTGCCTCCTTATTATACTCAACATGCAATGGACGATAGATTGTCGCTTATGTTTGCAATGATTTGTTGCACATGGCCTTGATCAATATTATTTGGCATTAAAATATTCAGCTCCCTTCAACCCTAACATTAATCTAGGAAATAATCTCTTGTTGATGTGCAGTTCCTTCACATGCATAAATTTGGGGATTTTGTGGTAGGCATCAATTTGCCTCAAATTTGTTTAAATAATTTGGGGTCTGTCTAAAAGCCCCAAATTTCACTAAATTTTTTAGGATTTGCATTTGATGTCCAAAAATTGTTTGATTGTGTAAAAAATTTGTGGCTTTTCACATTTGGACTAAAAGTTCATTAAGGCTTTTGTGGAATTTCTTCTAATTCATTGATAGGCGAATTACACTTGCATTGACATTTGCAAATGGGAGCAGTTTTAGTTGCAAATTTTCGTTGTCATCAATTTGCGAAAAATTGTAAGTTTTTTACTTTTTCTTTGGTTTATTTTTGTGTGGCCCTTGCATTTGCACTTTGTTGTTAAAAAATCGGAATTCTAAAGCAAGCAGTGATAGGACGAAATGATTTGCTCAATATATTTGGGGATTGATAAATTGAATGACACTTAATTATCCCACGTGAGCATACATGATGAAGCATGTTTTTGTTGTCTAAGTAGTTGTGGGATTGTGTATGTGGTTTAGGGGTTAGTTATGTATATATGATTATATAGAATGCTACATGTTCTTTAAGCCCATTCAATCTTATTAATGATCTTTTGCTCTAGGTCTTTTTGCACCTCCCATTGTAAATGAATTGAGATGGGATATGTGTGATATCCAAGCTCATGCTTTGATTACACTCTTGTGGGAGACAGAGGTTATCTTGAATATTTGGTTGTAATATAACATTTGGTTGTCCACAACGGCCAAAGATGCTTGAAATAAGCTTGTTTCGTTGTATTAGGTGCATAATGAGGCTTGTGTAGCTTATTTGCATCAGCAGCTTGAGGTGAAGCTCATGATCGAGGGTGATTTTGTGGATGCATACATTACATGTGTGAAGGACATTACCAAGCGACTTGCAAATATTGATGAAATAGTTTTTGATGCCTTTTGTCCTATCTATAGGATTGGTTGGCCTATTTGATATTTATCAAATTTGTGCCCTTGCATTTGGCTTACTTGCAAAAGATGTTGAGATATACACATGCGATGCATTGGTGTCATTGTTTTTGCAAGAAGAGCAATCAAGGGTGAATTGCTCCAACCTAAGTATGGACAATCAAGCATCTGTAGCTAGCCACTAGAACATAGGGAAGTCATGCTAGCCCTCAAACTTAAAGAGTAAAGGCTTCTTTCATAAACTGCTCAAGCACCAAGGATGATGGTGTTAAGAAAAATTAATGCAATTATTATAGAAAAAATGAGCATGTTATTGAAGAATGCAAAAAGAGGATGACAACTGAAAAGAGAAATCAATTGGGTATGAGTGTTATTGACAACTCAATAAATATAAAGGATGCAATTGCATATTTCTTAAGCTTGGACATTGGTTAGTAGTCATGCTTTTGTTGTGCATTGGTCGTATATTTCTTCTTCACATGAGCATGGTCTATTCGTGGTTGAAAATTGTAACACATGGTATTTTGACAATAGAGCTTTTAAGTGCATATCATCCTTTTGTGACTTGTTTGTATTATATGCAAATGTACAAAAGGGGGGATTCGTTATACATGCAAACAATGCTTCGTATGCAATCTAATGCATTGGTCAGATTTTCATTATTGCAGTAGATGGGAGAACTATAATGCTTAAAAAGGTATTGTATGTGTCACACAAATAAAAATTTTCTTTCAGTTTTAGCCATTGTATGTGTTGGTTTTGTAGTTAAATTCCATATGGATCGATGCATTGTCCATGATTGTAGTGATGGGGATATTCTCATTGTCACTGATACATTGTACAATGAACTCATTTTAATTTATGAGGAGCGTCGTATGATGCATGTCAAAATAGTTTAGCTCTTTTTTGGTTGAAAGTGGCATGTTACATGTTAGTGTCCTACGCCTTACACCTCAACAAAATAGTGTGGATGAAATGAAAAATTGTATTTCGATGGAAATGGCATGTTGCTTTCACACAATAAACTATTCCTAAAGTTTTGGCTTGGTTGGGAAGGGGGGCGAGGGATACATGCCACAAGAGTCTAGCTCTTTTTTGGTTGAAAGTGGCATATTATATGTTAGTGTCCTACACCTTACACACCTCAATGAAACAATGTGGTTGAAAGAAAAAAATGTATTTTGATGAAATTGGCATGTTGTATGCTTTCACATAATAAACTATTCCTTGCAGCCTCTTTTAAATGACAAAAGGCCTGTAAAGTTTTGGCTTGGTGCTATTGTGTGTGTAGTACATGTTAACCCTCAAACGAACGAAGGTGGAAAATCCGGAAAAGCTAAAGCAGAAGACAAAGACAAAGGCCAAGGCAAAGAGAAACGGAAGACACAGACGCATAAGGAGAAGAGTCCTAAATAAGGGAGAAAGGCGCACAAGGAAAAGCGCAAGTCAAAACTTTTGTAAAAGAGTGCAAGCGCATCATGGTTTAATTCAAGGAGCGTCGGGCTCTCACCCGTGTAATTTGTAAATGTACACGGGTGGTGGAAAGGAATCTAGGAAGATAGAAGGACAATGGGAAAAAGGGCCTAGGCTACTGCCGGCCATGTAAAAAAGAGGAAAAGGGGATGACCGCCCAAAAAGGATTTAGGGTTTTGTATATAAAGTTGAAAAGTGAATGAGAAGCTCATTCTTGTGTGTGGCCAAAAGTAGCTCTCATCTCCTCCTTCTTCTTTTTGTTCTTGCTTGCTTGAGCTTGTGCTTGAGAGGGAGAGTGTGAGAGTGTGAGGGAGTGAGTGTATGAGGGTGAGGGACCGAGGAGGAGAAGCTCTCCATCTTCTCCTCTCTTCTTCTTTTCTCTTCTCTTCTCTTGTCTTGCTCGCGGCAATGGAGCTTGGAGCGTGGAGCTTGAGGATGGAGCTTGCTTGAAGCTTGCACTTGGATCGTGGAGCTTCCGGAGTGTGTGGGAGAGAAGGTAACTTGAACGGCATGGAGGTAAGCTCACTACACCCGTAGATATGGATGGTGCGTCGGCTATGTGAGAGGTAGCCATTAGTGCTCGGCTTGGAACGCTTGAAATAATAAGCGGTCCGTGGGTCTTGGCGGTTGAGCAAAAGCTCCCACATTTTGGTTCCGTTGTCGGGACCAACGGATTCAAGCCTTGAGCGCTTGCGCGCTTTGAATCGAGCATTGGAGTAGGGTTTTTCCGAACCGGTGCTTGAGGTAGATAGGTAAGAAGTGAGGGAGTTTGAAGAGGTATTCGATCTCCTTAGCAAGTAGGTTTTTGGTTTTTTGGATTTGGAAAAGCATGTTGGAGTAGTGTAGGTGATTGCTTTGTGATTTGTATGCATTTAGGGTAGGAAAAAAACAAAGAAAAAGAAGCAAATAGTAGGGTTTTCTGTTGCTGTATAACAGGCTGAACAAGGAAATAGGGGCACAGATCCTTGGAGTGCCGTTTGATTCGAGTACCACAGTGATTCTAGGCATGTCTGTACCTACTTGGAAGGCGTTGGACGATTCGGTGTAGAAGATGTTAGCCTAGAGGCATCGTGTGCAACTCGCGGGCCATCGGCCGCGTAGTCGGACCAGCTTGTCCGAGTCCCAGAATCGGACCCCCGTCCAGAATCGGACCAGTCCATAATCGGACGCTCGGACAACCGTCCGATCCTCTTCGATCGGACCACTCGGACCAGCCCGTCCGATTTTGGAAATCGGACCACTTAGACACTCGAACTCAGACCACTCGGACCATCCTGTCCGATCGGACCACTCGGACCAATCCGTCCGATTTTGCAAAATTGAACCACTCGGACACTTGGACTCGGACCACTCGGACCATCCTGTCCGATCGGACGCTCGTCCGATCGAGGCAATCGAACCACCCTGTCCGATCTGATTCCCAGAATCGGACGTCCGATTCTGATAATTGGACTCCTGAAAATCGAACATCTGAGAATTGGACAGAAAACTGTCAAAATCGGACAGGTATCTAGAACACAAATTTTGACATATCTAAACCCCGAGATTGACCCCAAGGGCTACGTATAGCTAAAGGCACATCACAGATCCATCACTGGGCTAAAATTTAGAGTACATGGTTCAAAATTTGACTATAAACGGTTCTCCAAATTGTGCATGGCTTTTACCGTAACGGCCCTACGGGCCGGGGGGGACTGCCCCCCCGGACCCCTGCAAAGGGGGCTCTGCCCCATTTGCACCTCCCGCAATTAGGTTGGAGAGAAAACATGCGCCGTGACAGGTCCTCCAAATTGGACCCTAGTGTAGTAATGGCTCTACACGAGCATGGATTCTCACTTGCAATAGAGCAACCAAAAGCCCATACCCAAACAGAGAGAAACATAGACCCTAGAATATCAATGGGCCAATCTAGCCATCAAGGGCAAAAAGGTCACACCACGAGAACACAAAGACATTGTGTTCATACCATGTCTAGTCAGAGGGAAATGCAACATCAGCAAGCTACAAATGCCAAGATGACTAGACATGACACTCTTCACGAGAGATGTACCTTGAGCAACACTGCATAGACAACCCAAGACATTGGTGGAGAATCCATGTCTGGTCATGCAAGTGGGGACTCAAGGGCATCTGTTAGAAGGCTTAAATTTACAAGCCAGGACCCGGAAGATGAAGACATAGTACCACCTGCTTATCTTAGGGTCAAGCTCACCGCGAAAAGAGAGCGTACTATCGATGCTCTAATTGATGAAGGAGCAGATTTTAATATCTTGGCCTATGAATCATGGACCCTACTAGGCCAACCAGAGCTTACACCGACTAGTGCAACTCTTAGCCCTTATGGGGGACACCCACAAGCACTCATAGGGAAGTGCAAAATCCTTGCGACAATTGAAACGGAAAGCTTGCCTACCCTATTTTATGTTCCTCCAAAAAGTGCTAGTTGCGGGAAAGAAACCCTCCTAGGAAGACCCTTCAAAAGGGCGACCAAGTGTGAGGCTGACTATGTAGCACAAAGGATACACCTGACACTATCGGATGTGAGGATAGTCACCACCTTTAGCAAGGGTGACCTCATCGAACCTTGAGGGAAAGGCAAGGAAGGTGATGACACAATAGTCAAGCCTACAAACGAGGGCAAGGACTTGTTGGAAGAGTTGATACAAGCACAGGTCGAACAACGAGAACCAATGAGTGAGGCCAAGCCTGAAACAAGAAGGTCAAGAGACAATGCCAAGGATGGGATTTGGACTTACAAATATCGTAGAAGACCCCAAAAGAAGCCCAAGCCTGATAGACGAAGGCATCGATGGAAGGTCAGCACAACACCACGATGGGTGTCCAAAGCATTGCTACTTGCTCATGGGTATTAGGTAGGTAACCCATGGATTTGGGTGCCAAAACCCCTTGCTAAACCTCCCTGGTCGACTGAAGACCAGATCGTATCAAGAGCAAAGAAGCGTAGGAGGAGATCTAAACAAAAAACCAAGTCTCGAGTCAACAACAGTGGAGTGACCGAGCCCCTCATGGTCGAAATCAAGAAACCAAACGGGACCAATCGGAGGGTAGATCCTCAGCCTAGCGTGCTTGACAAGCAGATGCCAGCTGTAATCGTTGAGGATACGCAGAAGCCGCTAGTGCCCAAGGAGCCTTTGATTCCTCAAGAGGATAGCAAGCATCATAGGCACAACATTGCTCATAGCAAGGTTAAATGCTTAACAAAGCAAATAACAAAATCATCTAACAGCCACGAGCAAATCTCCCAGCCAGAGTCAAAACCACTTAGGAGTCCCAAGTCTCCTACACCCTCTTCCCCTAAACGGACACATGAAGCACAACAGTCGTCAAGTGTGACTACTCGATCCCAATCTCTACCTACATCAGAGCTTCCAAATGTCCAAGGGGCAGGACACAACACCACCCTTAGCTCTCAACCTAAGGATATGCCTGTGCAATCCATCGTGGCTAGCTCAACTGATACTCAAGTGAATGCTCTAAGGGTAAAAAAAGGCACGACCACTTCTGATCTGCCTAAGGACTTGACACCGCAGTCTACCAATGGTAGCCAATCCACTGAACTAGCCACCACTACTTCCAATCAGGGACCACAACAGTCACAATCTTTGGACGTGACAACACCCCTTGCGAAACGTGTCCTTAGTGGTTTAACTGTGGAGGAGGTGTCGCAATCAACTTCATTGACAACTCTAGCAGTTCCAAAGCCCCCAAAGCCTAGGCTAGAGGAGTTAAACAGAAGGGAAGAGCTAGACTCTCCAAAAAGAGAGACAGTTGTACCCACGCAACCTGGCAAGGCTGTTCTGCAGGTCACAACTAGGTCCCATGAGGACACACTAGAGAAGGGAAATGCTAAGGCCCAACGAAGCACATCAGCGGTTGACCTAGCCCAAGGTCCTGAGCCATTAGATGCACCTGCACTGACCAAGAAAAAGAGGAGAAAACAACGAAAACAACAACAGTTGCAGGTGGTTGTGGACCCAAGAACATTAGGACGAAGAGTGCTGGAGAGTTGAGGAATAAAGCATCGAGTCCATCCACCACTGCACCAATTGATGCCTCTCTTAATAGCGGTGAAACCTCAAACACATCCATGTGCTCTAAAAAATCAAAGCATTCGTTACCATCAACGGCTTCTTGCAACACTCAATCCACCGACAATGGAACTCACATTGACCAATCAAGAGTGGATACAATGCTGTCACAACAGGGTGACAAACTTATACCAGTCACATCCAAGGAGAACCATGTCGCAATGACAAAGCCTCAGGAGAAATATGAAAACCCCAAGAGCATAAGAAATCCTAGCATTGGCCAAACTTGCTCATCTAGGCCTGAGCCCCCATCTACGCTAAAGCCCAGGCAAACTCCTAGAACCTTGCATGAGATAGCAACCGAGAAATCCCTCGTTAAACATAGAAGTGTCATAGAATGCTTGACCGAGTTGGACGCTAAGCTCAAAGTGTTCACACGTGTCTATGTCCTTGTGGACATGGGTGCATTTCCTAAGGAGCAGCTCGAAGAATACTTACCATTCCCCTTATATTGGGAAGAGCAAGAACATCTTGACGAGCACTATAACAAGCTCTTACATGAATGCATGCGACTCATATCTGACGAGGAAGCGGATGAACTGCGCTTAACCATCACGTTCAATGAAGTGCTCTATCGACCGAATCTCGTAGACATAGAGCAACTAAAGCAACTATCAGCAGGCCAGAGTCAATTTGAGCAGCGTTGGTGCAAACGCCGCATTGTAATGGCCGAACTAGGGGCTCAGATCATGATAGTCTCTGAGGAGCAATTGGCCAAATGGCGATCCCAAAGGGACCCAACCTATGTGGCACTGACTTCCCTTCGAGTGCTGACTGCCATTCGGGGTACAGATTTGACTGAACCTAGCCAAGAAAACTCTTTGTTTGATAAGGTTCTCATTGAGGAGGAGCTACATGTTGTTAGAATATCAAGCTCATACATGTGTGTTTGATCGACATGAGCTGGACATAGCTAGTCTAGATCAGTTAGGTGTATTAAATAAGTCGGTGTTACTTCAAGTGTGAATGGTCTTTATGACCTTAGGTTGTATATGCACTATGTGTGTGCTAAATGAATAATAAGATGAATAGAGAGAGGAAGCATGTTGCTTCACTCTGTGTTGTGTTGCTCTCCTTCCTGCTTCCATGAAATCTAACATGGTATCAGAGCCATGAATGGGCTCACTGGTAGAATGCACTGAAGAAGAAGACTTGAAGAGTGACCTGAAGAGTTGGAAAAGGAAGAGGACTGACTGTCATTTCCATCAATGGTCACACAGAGGTATGTATTGTGAAGCATTGGATTCCTATTGCTTGAAGGAGGAGTTGTAGCTTGCTGAGGAGTCTTTCAAGGCTTGATTGAGCATTAGTGTGGGCCCTATCATGGTCATTATCAACAAATTGTGCTGCTGTACACTCCTGGCAGACCTGCGTGTTTGCGCTTGTTTTCAGGCTGAACTCCATGGCTGAGGCTCAGTACATGGACTGCTCACCAAGGCTCTACTGAGTATTACCAAGAGTGTGGCTTGTCTGGAGACTCACCAAAGCTCCATTGAGCATCAACAAGTTGGCAAATCTGATTTGAATATACTCTGAACAGTCTGTGTGGATTGTGCCTATGAACATGCTGCTCTCATTGGCTGAGATTCAAGAAGTATAGCACTTGTCAGGTGGCATAGAGCTTGGATGCATACCAAGGAAGGTTCTTGAAGGGTATACCTTGCTATTGCTCTTGTGGGAGCTCATGTGGGAGCTGTAATAGAGGTGTATAGATTTGAATACATAGGGCTGAACTGTCATTGAAGTTACAGTGACATTATACACTTTGGATGTCTGCATTTGTGGATGCTCTTTGGCATGTACATTGAACTTGAATGTAGCACTTGATGCTTGGTAGAAGACATGTCATATTTCTTGGGTATTTTGACATAAACTTGGAGCATGGAATGGCCTGATCTGAGAGCTAGTGACAGGCTGAAAACTGAAAAAATTTGCAGACATAAAGCACTAATTGGTTATTTCTGAAGAACTAGTTGGTTTGGTTAGTCCCACAGGTACTTGAAGACCTGGTCTGTGAGGACTGTTGAATGCTTGAGCATTGGAAACGAAGTGATGCAAATGGTTTACGGGTTTTTGGGACTAAAATTAATCCATGTTGCTAGTGCATTGGCTGTTTGAAATCTGGGAATTTATTTACGACATTCATATATGCTGGTTATATACTGTTTTGTGGTTCTATGTCTATGCATGGCTTGACACATGTACTAGCAACTATCTATGGAAGTTTGGGACATGTATGACATGTATACTACTCAGTTTTGGGCTTGAAATCACTGCTGGTCACTCACAGAATTACAGTTTTCAGATTGCATATATGTACCCTAGCAGTAAGATTGCAGGAGTTCAAACCGAAGTGAATACATAGTATTTGCACTGATTGCTTTACTCATAGGTTAAGCCACTTGGTGTGAGCTGTTTTGGACTATCAGTGGGCTGAAATACCTTGGTTTTTTACTGTAATTAATTGCAGAAAACTGTCATAAACAGTTCCGGGGCTGAAGTTGAACTGTTAAGAAGATCTTGGTTTGCAGGTAGTCAGGCAAGGTCTGCAACATGGCAAATGCTGATAGAACTGATAATGTAACCTAGATTGTGGGAGAAAATCTTGATAGCAACAATTATGCAATATGGAAGTTTCGCATGGAGAACTTTCTGATATGCAAAGGATACTGGGACTTAGTTACAGGTGTTGAGGCTGAACCTGAAGTTCCAGATAGGAATCCTATAGCTGATCAAAGACGAGCGCATCGAGATTGGACGGAAAGAGCTCGCAGAGTTTTACATTGGTTATCATTATGTATCTCGGATGCTATGGTGATGCAGATCATGAACTATAAATCCCTAGCAGATGCATGGACTATATTGGTCAAATACTATGGCACAACTACAAGTGCAAGGAAGATACAACTGAAGCAGAAATTCAATAACATGGAGAGAAAGAATAGATCCATACAAGATTATGTCACAGAGGTTAAGACCATAGCAGATCAGCTGGCATCTGTTGGCTCACAGGTAGAAGATGAGAATATGGTTGCAGTGACCTTAAATGGCTTGGGTCCGGAGTACAAGTCTTTTGACACTTCAGTATCTGTGCGGGCTGCGATGCCCGACTTTAATGAGCTGGTTGCATTATTGATTCATGAAGAGGTGAAGCTTGGCTTAGCTACAGGGTCAAGCAGCTCAAAGAATAAGGATGCAGTTTTTTACTCGAATCAGCGTGGTCGTGGTAGCTGTGGTAGAGGCTATGGATCTGGCAGAGGAGGCCAACAGAATGCATCCTATAGTAATAGCAATCAGCAGTCATCAAATGCAAGAGGTGGTGGAAACTTTCGAGGCAGGGGGAGATCTAACTCCCGTGGCAGAGGCTCATGGCAGCAGCAGCGTCAGTCAGACAATCCAAATAAAGATAAGGATTGTCACTATTGCGGAAAGTATGGGCATATTGCAAAGGACTGCTGGAAGAAGCAGGGAAACCAAAAGGGCAAGCAGCATGGACATTATGCTACGTCCAGTCAGGCAGATGACTCTGATGATAGACTGTTTGCCATGCAGTACGTCAAAGATAAGGCTGCTGAAAAATCATCTGATGATGCAGTGTGGTACATTGATTTAGGGGCGTCGAATTACATGACCCCTCACGGTGATTGGTTCACAGATATGGTGGCTGAAAAGCATGGCTATGTATGCACAGGTGATGACACACAGCATAGCATTGAGCATAAAGGCAAAGTGCCTCTTGTGGTCCATAATGGCAGAAAGAAAAATTTGCATGATGTATTGCATGACGGAGCAGAACTTGCAGGTTAGATTCAATAAGCATGGTTGCTTTATTGAAGAATTTGGAAATGGCTGCAAGTTGATAGCTCGTGGTCACAGGAATGGCAGAATGTTTACTCTTGATGCTTCCTTGCTAGAGCTGAATTCAGCTATGTTTGCCCATGGTTCTGGCACTATGAGGGATTTGGAAATATGGCACAAGAGAGTGGGGCATGTCAATTTGCAAAGGCTGCAAATTATGCAAAAGAAACAGCTGGTTACAGGGTTATCGAAGTTCCAATATTCAGATATTGGTCATGTATGCGAGGCTTGCCAATTTGGTAAGCAGTCACGATTGCCATTTGTCACGACAGAGTACACGTCCATTGCAGTTAGTGCACTTTGATGTTTGGGGGCCAGCTCATAATGTATCTATGGGAGGTTCCAGATATTATGTATCCTTCATTGATGACTACAGTCGATATACCTGGCTTTACATATTGAAAACAAAAGATGAGGTCTTTGCTGTTTTTCAGCAATTTAAAGCATAGGTTGAGAAGGAGGTTGAATGCTACATCTCTTGCTTGAGATCTGATAGTGGTGGGGAGTATGTATCAAATGAATTTGATGATTTCTTGGCTGAAAATGGCATTCGTAGGCAGCTCACCTGCAGCTACACTCTGCAGCAAAACGATGTAGCTGAAAGGAAGAATAGAATTTTGATGGAACTTGCTAGGGCTATGATGAATGAAAAGCATATGCCACTTTACTATTGGGCAGAGGTTGTTATGACAGCCGTATACATTCTGAACAGGACTCCCACTGCAGGTATTCATGAGATGACACCGTTTGAGAAGTTGTATGGCTATAAGCCGGATGTAAGTCACATGAAAGTCTTTGGCTGCCTTGCTTATGTGCATATTCCAGATGAGAAAAGGAAGAAGTTGGATCCCAAAGCACATAAGTGTGTTTTCATTGGATATTCACAGGAGAAGAAGGCATACAAATGCTATGATCCCTCTACCAGGGAGACTTTGGTAAGTAGGGATGTTATCTTTGATGAGATGGGTTCTTGGTATGTGTCACCAGTTGCAGTGCCAGTGGATACTCCTTCCACTCATGCCTCTACAATTGATTTACAGCAGAGTACTGTTATGACAGGACCTCGTAGTCAGACAGTATCCCCATGGACAGGGAGGTTGAGGAGCTCGCCGTCCACTAACACCGGTATGTCAGTGAGGGGGAGACATGATGTCTTGGACAGCAAAGGAAAAGAGAAAGTTATTGAGGATGCATCTGGTATGATGACACCTGGCAGAATGACTTCGGGCTATGAGTCTAGTGATACTTTAGATAGCGAACTTGGTATTTCGACTGTCTATACGCCTGGCATAAGGCAGAGCAGGTATATTCCGTCTCATGAGAGAGGGGAATCGAGTAGTGCACCACAGCTTAGACGCTCGCAGAGGGTCAGATACCCTGTTGACAGGTTGACATACAGTGGCTACTCTGCAAAGCATTATGCATACATGACAAAAGTGATGGAGGTCAAAGAACCAAGTACATATGCTGAAGCAGTGAAAGATGAGAATTGGTGTGCAGCCATGGATGAAGAAATGAATGCCTTGGCTGAAAATAAAACATGGGATTTAGTACCACTGCTTGAAGGGAAAAAGACCATTGGCTGCAAATGGGTCTACAAAATCAAATGCAAGTCAGATGGCAGTGTGGAGAGATACAAAGCCAAGCTAGTCGCAAAGGGGTATGCCCAAAAGTATGGACTTGATTATGAGGAAACATTCAGCCCTGTTGCCAAGATGGCAACTATACGCACTGTGATTGCCTTGGCTGCTGCTAAAGGCTGGAAATTACAGCAGATGGATGTTAAGAATGCATTTCTTAACGGTGACCTAGCAGAGGATGTCTATATGGTTCAGCCGGAAGGGTATGTTCACCCTGATTTTCAGCATTATGTATGCAAGCTGAAAAAGGCATTGTACGGGCTTAAACAGGCTCCGAGAGCTTGGCATGCTAGGATCAGTAACTTCTTGCAGAGATTGGGTTTTGCTGTTGGTAGGGCTGATCATAGCCTATTTACAAAGAAGACTGACAGAGGTTTAGTAGTGCTGGTCATATATGTTGATGATTTGATAATCACTGGTGATGATGACTTGGGCATACATCATGCAATGAAGATGCTGAAATCTGAATTTGACATGAAAGACCTGGGAGAACTGAAGTATTTCTTAGGCATTGAGGTAATTCCAACTGACAATGGGTTATGGCTGATGCAAAAGCACTATGCCATAGAGATGCTGAAGAAGTATGGCATGGCTGAATGCAAACCGCTGGATACATCTCTTGATCAGAATGTTAAGCTAGACATGAACACTGGGGCTAAAGTAGAGGATGTGACTATGTACAGGCAGATGGTTGGCAGCTTGATTTACTTGACCATCACTAGGCCTGACTTGAGCTATGCTGTAGGGCTCATAAGCTAGTTTATGCAGAAGCCTAAAAAGCCACACTTGGATGCAGTTAGACGCATTATGAGATATGTTAAGTCCACTGAGAGTATGGGCTGTTCTATGTCAGAGATAAGCCCTTGATATTGACTGGATACACGGATGCAGATTGGGCAGGTTGCTTATATGATCGTAGATCTACGAGTGGATATGCATTTGGATTTGGTAGCGGCATGATTAGCTGGAGCAGCAAGAAGCAGCCTATGGTTGCTTTGTCAAGTACTGAGGCAGAGTACAAGGGTGCTGTATTAGCAGCATGCGAGATTTCATGGCTGCTCAAGCTTATGACTGATTTGGACATACAGATAGATGCTCCAGTGAAGTTACTATGTGACAATCTGAGTAGTGTACTCTTGGCTATGAATCTAGTCTATCATGCCAGGACGAAACACATAGAGGTACACTACCATTTCATCAGAGAGATGGTTCTTGCAGGAAGAGTTGATCTTATGCATGTGAAGACTGATGAACAGGTAGCGGATATCTTTACCAAGTCCTTGGGTAAAGATAAGTTCTGTAGCTTTAGACAGCTGCTTGGAGTACATATGCTGTCTTGAGCTTGAGGGGGAGTGTTAGAATATCAAACTCGTACATGTGTGTTTGACCGACATGAGCTGGACACAGCTAGTCTGGCTAGATCAGTTAGGTGTATTAAATAAGTCGGTGTTACTTCTAGTGTGAATGGTCTTTATGACCTTAGGTTGTATATGCACTATGTGTGTGCTAAATGAATAATAAGATGAATAGAGAGAGGAAGCATGTTGCTTCACTCTGTGTTGTGTTGCTCTCCTTCCTGCTTCCATGAAATCTAACACATGTTGCCAGTAGACTCGGACAAGGGTCCATGCTGCTTGATGTGGCAAAATGTCTATCAGTACTAAGTAAGCTGCCACGAGTGCTGGATGTGTGTTCCACGCTCCAGTACAACCCCGAGTTCTACAATTGGTTCTTATCCTCGTGAAGTGACATGGATTCATAAATATGTATATAAATAAACACTGATTTTTGTGTCATCGTGTATAAGCAATATCAACACACACAAGCAATGATAGTCAAGCGCAGGGAGAAGAGTTGGGTCTTATAGGCTAAGCTTCTCAAGTCCTCCTCTCATCATGCATTTAAAAGCCGTGTGACCATCCCCACCTCCAAGTGAAGGGCATGCAACCCTCATTACCACCATAGGAAGCCTTGACCAACAACTTTGATGGTGTAGACAGGGTGTAGTCCCTTTCTATACACCTTCTTCCCTTTTCGATCTATCCTTTCGAGGAGGAGCCCTACCTAAATCCATGACTACCAGCCGACGTAACTCAGCATGAACCAAGATTTGCTAAAGGTAGGAGGCTAAATATACACCACAGGGGCCATCCCTCTACAACAACACTGCATGCCCCACCCCTCCCCTTCTCGTCCTATGCGCTTGATAACCTGCACTATAATCCCTTACATATGAATGGTCTTATCATGTGACAAATTCTAATCCTTGATTCGCATCTTACAGGCCCCTCGCGAGGAAAACATGGAGAACCAAGGGCAACTAGCTTGCAAGGACGCTCTCCGCAGCCAACGGGAACGTGCAACACACGCCCCTCTGCCGGTGCACTACGTGCCCACTCTGAAAAGGTACACCAAGAAATGTGGCCCTAAGCGACACTGCCTCGGATGAAGGCGGAAGAAGCCGCGGGCCAGGGGAGCGGACGCTCAAGGAGGAGCACACAATGTGGCAACACCAGTGGCACAAATCCCCAATGTACGCTTGGGCACCGGATGCTCAAGGGCAGAAAGGGCAGCTCGGGACAAGGAAGAATTCAATGAACTATTTCAAGGCATTTTGGAAACGGTGGCGGCCCGGGACTACACCATTCATGTCCTGGCCAACATGTTCCTTGCCCAACCCCATGGGAGCCCTGCACCAGTAGAGCCCCAATCGCCCCACCACCCAGACTCACCCTGCCTCGTACAAATAGAGTAGCCCCATGTTGTATAAAGGCTTATTAAAAGCTACCTGGCCAGGACTCTTTGTCTTCAAATGGTTAAGTGTTGACATGTTTCCCAATGTACGAACTTTTTATATTTGCGTTTAATGTATTTCACGTCTTTAGCAAAAGAAAAAGCTAATCAAGCACAGGTGATAAATATCTAAGTCAACACCATAGAATTCAGATAAGTGATGTCTCCTTGCGTTGCACTGGTTTATTATAGTTGTGGCATATACCATGCATGTACTCTTATGAAGTGACGAGTGGATGCACGATGATACAGGTCTTTGTGCGAAAGTGTTCAATGCCTGGATCACTGCAAGACCATCGACCCCACAAAGAGACGCGGCAAAGCCACGCTGCCGAAAGCAAAAATCACCCTTGCCAACCGCCCACATTGCAGGGCCCAAAGCATATTCATGGGCTACACTCTCTTTCTGGATCAAGCTCTATAGTTGGCTCATGACAGTCGTTACCTCAATTGTACCAACATCGCGTGTGTCGCAAGGAGGTCTGCAATATCTCAAGTGTATCTCCCCATCTCAACAACTACTTCTCTAACAACGAGGCTAGGGCACAATCATCACTGTAATATCCATTTCTTGAGCCTTCGAAGTTTGACATTTTCCAACCCATTGAAAGGCTGATAGCCTCAACATATTGTAATGGTTGTACTCAAGCAAGTCCCAAAAAAGAAAGAAAGAAAGAAAGAAAAAAACACTCCTCCACGGAAACCACAGGCATTCTTGTCACCCACGTCTTCGGTGCATGCTACAGCCTGCTACCTACGACGGTGAGTGCCATGGGACTGGCACTCGTCTAGGAGGGGGGTAATGTTAACCCTTAAACGAACGAAGGTGAAAAATCCGGAAAAGCTAAAGCAGAAGACAAAGACAAAGGCCAAGGCAAAGAGAAACGGAAGACAAAGACGCACAAGGAGAAGAGTTCTAAATAAGGGAGAAAGGCGCACAAGGAAAAGCACAAGTCAAAAATTTTATAAAAGAGTGCAAGCGCATCATGGTTTAATTCAAGGAGCGCCGGACTCTCACCTGTGCAATTTGTAAATGTAGACGGGCGGTGGAAAGGAATCTAGGAAGATAGAAGGACAATGGGAAAAAGGGCCTAGGCTACGGCCGGCCATGTAAAAAAGAGGAAAAGGGGATGACCGCCCAAAAGGGATTTAGGGTTTTGTATATAAGGTTGAAAAGTGAATGAGAAGCTCATTCTTGTGTGTGGCCAAAAGTAGCTCTCCTCTCCTCCTCCTTCTTCTTATTCTTGCTTGCTTGAGCTTGTGCTTGAGAGAGGGAGTGTGAGAGTGTGAGGGAGTGAGTGTGTGAGGGTGAGGGACCGAGGAGGAGAAGCTCTCCATCTTCTCCTCTCTTCTTCTCTTCTCTTCTCTTCTCTTGTCTTGCTTGCGGAAATGGAGCTTGGAGCGTGGAGCTTGAGGATGGAGCTTGCTTGAAGCTTGCATTTGGATCGTGGAGCTACCGGAGTGCGCGGGAGAGGAGGTAACTCGAACGGCATGGAGGTAAGCTCACTACACCCGTAGATATGGATGGCGCGTCGGCTATGTGAGAGGTAGCCATTAGTGCTCGGCTTGGAATGCTTGAAAGAATAAGTGGTCCGTGGGTCTTGGCGGTTGAGCAAAAGTTCCCACAGTACATGTGCATAATTGTAGCCCCACTATAACATTGGTTGAATATACACCGTATCATTGCACTGTTAAAAACATACGGCCTCTTGGATTCAGGAAGCCATAAGATCACAATTAAGAATAAGTTCGTGAGGAAGAGGGACTATATAGGAGTAAAGCATTGTTCTAGTGCCGGTTGAGGCTTGGAATGGTTGGAAACTAGAGGTATTACATATTCATGTCTTTAGTTGTTTGGCATATGGTTTGGTGCCAGAGCCATGAAGACATAAATTGCAAGATAAGGCTATTACACACATTTTTATTGGGTACAATGTAGAAACTAAAGGGTACTGCTTGTACCAACTCTTCATCAATAAGAATTTTGTTAGTAGAGATGTGGTATTTGTTGAAAATGTTGGTGTGCCCTTAATAAAGTGCAAAAATTAGCCCAATGTGGGGTCCATGGACATGTTTGACAATTTATTGCCATTGTCTTAGCAAAGCACGCTTGATTTTGGTCAATTTTAGCAAGCTACTGAGCATTTACAATAGCAAAATCAACAGCAAACACATACCAAATAACAACATGATTTTCAACACATTGATCAAGGCTTTGTTGATGATGAAGTGTTTGATGAGAGGGCTACTGTTCAAGAAGCTAAAACAGTCCCTAGATGTTGATAGATACACTACAAGACAATAAGTCGTTTGTTCTAAAGATAACACATGGGAGTTATGTGACTCACTCGTTGGGAAGGATGCTATAGGCACAAAGTGAGTTAACAAATTAAAACGTAGATCTGATGGTAGCATTGATCACTCCAAGGCATGTTTCCATAGGGTATGCCCAACAACATGGGATCGACTATGATGAGATGTTTGCACCCACTTTACGTATGACCACCCAACAGTACGGGATTGACTATGATGAGATGTTTTCACCCACTTCACATATGACCACCATTTATAGTGTCATTGCTTTGGCTGCTCATTTTCATTGGCATGTGTACCAGTTGGATGTGAATATTTCTTTTTTTGAATGGTGATCTTCATGAGAAGATTCATGTCACACAACCTCTTGGTTTTTTCAGAAAGGCTTATAAAGCAAAGTGTACTAGTTGCATAAGGCCCTATATGGTTTAAAGTCGGCACTAGGGCATGGTATGAAAATATATATATGTATACTTGGTTGCTCTTAGCTTCAATAATTCAAACATTGAAATAACACTTTGTTAGATATGCTCAATGCCCCACCCTCATAAGGTGCTACCAATGATCCATGGTACTCCAAGTTGTAAGGCCCCCATTATAAAGCATAAGCCATGTATGAGCATGGACATTGGGTGGATCTTAACTTGTATGTCAAATGAGGTCTATGTGAGCAGATGGCAAAAAGGTGACCTTTGTGGATCTAGCCTTTGGGTTAGATAGAGTAGAATGACCCAAAATTGGATGAACTTAAAAGATCCCTAAGTTTATTAGCTATAATTCGGATGCATTACACATGAGATAATGATGGCACAATTGAAGTCTTGGCATCATTCTTTTTGTATGTTCCAACACAAGCATGTGTATGGTAGATGCATTGCACAAAAAGATAAGAGATTTATTCCTAAGCCATGCTTTCTTTGCTTAAGAAATCATCGATTGTGAACTATTGCATCCACCTTATGCATTAATTGGCACATAATTGTGTAGCACTTGGATTTCATTGGCTGAGTCTTGGCGAGCATGTTCAATTGTAAGCTAGATAAGGGATATCTTTAAGATCTTGGAAATTTTGATTAGAGATTTGTTACAATCTATGATATTGGGCATTGTCGATCTAGGCAAATCATGCTAGTTTAAAATTACTACATCCTTCTGTTTATGCGACACAATGTATATTCACCTTGACGTGGGATACTTCTTGCTTGTGGGACTCTAGGACAAGGCAATCAAAGAGGACTACATAAGCTCATTATAAACAAAATATTGAACTTTCTTGTGTTTACTTGCTCATAGTGACATGGCTGTGGGGTTTGGTTTACGATCCAAGTGGAGCATAAATTTCCATTTTTGGGCCCATCTTTGGTCTCGACCCCTATTGACCTAGATTAAATTCCTTAGTAACTTACTAAGTAATCAACTAACTTAGAACATACTAGTCTACACACCTACTTATTAAGCTACCAACCTAACCTTCTAATTTACCAACATGTAGACATGCATACCTACTAATTTATTAACTGTAAACATACTAATGTATTAACTTGTTGACCTACTCACCTTAAACCTACAAATCTTCTTATGAGCATGCTAATTCACTAATTTACCAACTCTAAATCCAAAACTCAACTAACATGCTAACTCAAAAACCTACTAGTACTTATCTTGTTACTAATTAAGTATATCATGTTATCACTATTTTAGCTTGTAAGAAAACTAATTTATTAACTTAAAATGAACTATTAGCGTACATACTAATCTATTGCAATATCCTCTTATGTAGGGGTCTTCCAATTCTTACTTAAATGGCATCCTTTTCCAATCATGATATGCAAGATTCCCTTTCTCTTTTCTCCTTAGCTTTTGTGCTCTTATCCCATTTCATTCTTTTGATGTTTCTGTGGCTCCCTTGTTCCTTTAGGTTTGAACATCCTAGTGAGCCCTAATACATCATGATTGGAAGTGTGGCCACTTTATAATGAACACATGGATTTGAGCTTGCACCAAAGGACAAAGTGTTAATGTACTTAATCTATTATCTAGTATCCTAGTAGCTAGTAAGCTACTTTAGTAGCATGGCTACTACTAATCTACTAATTAATCTACTAATAGAAAAACTTGAAAACATAATCATAAAGGTACTAAACCTACCAACCTATAAACTAAAAATGTACTTATCTACAAGCACTAGTAGCTTGCCAAGATACAAACCTACAAACCCTACGCCTATTATCAATCTACCACCTACAATCCTCCTACTAGCATATTTACTTATTACCTCTACAAACATTCTAACCTACACTATAAGCACACTTATCTATGAAACAAACTACAAACATACTAACCTACAAACTACAAACACACTTACTTGCTAAATTACAAAGCAAAAATACACCAACCTATTAACTTAGTAACATACTAGTTTAGTAACTAATCTACTAATCTACAAATGTACTTGCGTTCTAACCTAGAAAGTTACAAAACTACAAACCTATACATATGTAAATGTACAAACTTATTAACTTATAATTAACCTACTAACCTAAAACTTAAATTTATTATGCCACATATTTGATATTTCAATTAATTTTTACATACTAACCCATCGAATATAGACCTACATATCTTTAAGAATAAAAGTATATAGTTGCTCAAGGAAAATTTCTATAGTGTGGAGAAAATATCCACATACTATCACTACAAGGAATTGGGCAATTAGCGACGCCGATTAGCGACATCGGATATCGGTGTCGCTATTGGCGTCGCTATTTGCATCGCTATTTGTGCAAATAGCGACACAAATAGCGACGCCGCAGGAAAAAAAACGCGGCCAAAACCCGAGCGCCGTTTTCATTTCTTTTGCTTCGACTTTTGAGAGCGAGAGCGAGGAAGAGAGCGAAGGCTTTGTGAGAGAAGAAGAGGAAGAAAACTTGCCGCCGCCGCCGCCATCGCCGTTGTTCGCGAAGGAGAGGAGGAGCCCTCATTGCAAAGAGAAGCCACCCCACGCTCGCCATATCTCATTGGTGAGTCTCCCTCTCTCTTTCTTTTGCGTGTTGAAGGTTTAAATCGTTCTCTTTTGCTTGTTTAGGAGAGGAAATGAAAGAGAAGGAGAGGGAGAGGGAAAGAAAGAGAGGGAGAGGGAGAGGGAGAGGGAGAGAAAGAGAAAGAGAGGGAGAGTGCATTCTCTCTCTCTCTCTCCCTTTTGCTTGTTTAATGTTTAAATTACTTTCTTTTTTGCTTGTTTAGGAGAGGAAATGAGAGAGTAAGAGAGAGGGAGAGGGAGAGGGAGAGGGAGAGGGAGAGAAATAGAGGGAGAGGGAGAGGGAGGGGGAGGGGGAGGAAATGAGAGAGGGAGAGAAAGAGAAAGAGAGGGAGAAGGAGGGAGAGTGCATTCTCTCTCTCCCTCTCCCTTTTGCTTGTTTAATGTTTAAATCACTTTATTTTTTGCTTGTTTAGGAGAGGAAATGAGAGAGAAAGAGAGCGAGAGGGAGAGGGAGGGGAAGGAAATGAGAGAGGGATAGAAAGAGAAAGAGAGGGAGAGTGCATTATATCTCTCCCTCTCCCTTTTGCTTGGAGGATGTTTAAATCACTTTATTTTTTGCTTGTTTAGGAAATGAGAGAGAAAGAGAGATAGAGAGGGAGAGGGAGAAAAAGAGAAAGAGAGGGAGAGGGAGAGGGAGAGGGAGGGGAAGGAAATGAGAGAGGGAGAGAAAGAGAACGAGAGGGAGAGGGTGAGGGTGAGAGAAAGAGAGAAAGAGAGGGAGAGGGAGGGGAAGGAAATTTAAGATAATAGACTTATTGATAATGGTATGCAATGTGCTTTGCCATGGGCCACGTACATTGGTAACTCTTTAAGATGGCTTAAAAATGGTCAATTTCTTCATGAAGTCCAAGTAGGGGATCTAATTGTGATATGCATAATTCATTGTTTTTGTATTAACTTTATAGGCATGCCAAATTAGAAATCATGCCAACTAGTCAATGGAAGGACTAAAAGAAAATGATACCCTAGCTAATGGTCATTAAGGCACTTCATCAAAATGAACCCAAAAGTATTGTTATAGAAGAAGAAACCCTTAAATTGAGTATAGGATAATTTCTCTCAGGTCTTATGACTATGAGTAGAATTGAATATTGAAATAAATTTTATTACTATAGTTATAAAATTTCATAGATGGCGCACATTAATTTTAAAATGGATTACTTATACTCAAAGCCAAGATATAACAAATAATTATTTACCGGGACAAACAAATCCTTGAGCATGATACAAGGCCGAGATATAACATCGGAAAATCTCTCAACTACTATATACAATGCAAGATTTATGGTCAACTTGCAACTTGACGTACATCTCCATAAAGCTATCCATTTAAGCCTCGTTTGCTGTAATGTAGATAAGATGGAAAACGAAGAAGTTCTTATTGTTCAAGACCGTGAGACGTATCTTAATCAGCGTGTCTCATGTCCTTGCTCTCAATGCAAGTTGGCAATTAGACGAAAACACCGATTGTCTATAGAACACGTACGACGATTTGGCGAGTTTCAATCTGAGATCATTGATTAGGCGATTGTGGATTTTCAGCAAACGGTAATTTGAAGTTAGCATTTTTCATGCATTGTACTCTCAAGCTAATTGAAAACCATACACAATAAGATTGGGTCTTGTTGGCAAAATTTCTATCCAGGGGGGTGATGTCTCGACCCAAGGGGGAGTGCACCCTTTGCGGCCAATTAGAAGAGTTCGTGGATGTGCAATGGATGGATTGCAGGAGCCAATCGACCACTCGCAAGGCCCATCTATACCGTCAATGCCAGAGAAGATAGACAACCTTCCCGACCTGCCTACAATCTTGGAGCCTGAGATGGAGGCAATGATCGATGCATTGATTCCCATGGATGTTGAGACATCTGACCCGCTTAGAGAGGAAGCATCCATACCATTATATGATGGGTGCCGAGTATCTCGGTTGAAGACATTGCTTGCACTCTTAAGTGTGCAAGCAAAATACGGTTGGAGCGATACGAGTGTGACTGAGTTATTCAGGTATCTTGCACACAGGCTTCATTGATTTTTTATAAACAGTATTATTGCAAACATTTGTGTTTTTTCAAGGTGTTTTATGATTTTTTTCAGGTTATTGAAATATCATATATTGCCACCTGCAAATACCATGCCTGAGTCTCGTGATGATGAACGATATGTTTTACGGAAGCTTGGCATGGACTACAATAACATCCATGCATGTATCAACGACTGCATATTGTTTCGAGATGAATACGAGACTATGGAGACATGTCCAAACTGTGGTGCTCACATGTATCGACAGGACTTGCAAGGGCAAACCATCCCTCAAAAAGTTCTCAGACACTTTCCGCTCATCCCCCGCATAAACCACATGTTTCGCACGTCTGCCATGGCAAGCTTGACAACATGGCATGTGCAGAATAGGTCCACGGATGGAGTTCAACGAATATTAGCAGATTCACGCGCATGGAGCCACATTGACTCTACCTTCCCCGGCTTTGCGCGAGAGCCAAGGAATCTTCGGCTCGGTCTCGCCATGGATGGTGTGAACCCATTTGGTCTGCGCTCGACTTCTTACAGTGTGTGGCCTATAGTGCTTGTCAACTACAACATCCCTCCATGGCTTTCTACGAAGAAAGGACATCTCATCCTTAGCTTGCTCGTCCCGGGCCGCTACAAAGTAAAAAATATGGACATGTATCTTCGTCCATTAGTCGATGAGCTTAAGATTTTGTGGGAGGAGGGGGTCACGATGCAAGATATGAGCAGGTGCGATGGTCGGCGGTCAGCCAACATTCGAGGCATTCTCATGTGGACGATGCATGACTTTTTGGGATTGGGAGAGTGCTCAAGTGAGCAGACCTTTGTTCTCGTTGGTAATATCTATATTTTATTTCATTCAATCAAGTATTCACTAGGTCGTGGATTGCCTTACAGGTCTGGTTACCTCAGGTTATCATGCATGCCCATTGTGTGGGCCACAGTTAGACTCCCGAAAGTCACGAACCATGAAGAAGATGGTATATCAAGGACACGCCGCTTTCTTGCCGGAGGATCATGAACTCAGGGAAGGTTTTCTTGGACGACCTCCAGCACGTATGAACACTGCAAGCTGGTATGAGCTGAAAATGGTAAACCCGGAATCACATCCAAATGGAATGCGACGGTTCTCAGTTTTCTACGAGTTGCCATATTGGACCCACTTACAGGTCAACCACTTGTTGGATCCCATGCATATTTTCAAAAATGTGGGCAGCTTGCTATGGGACCACATCACAGGAAAGAGAGACACTATAGGGTCGCGAATGGATTTAAAGGAGGTAGGTAAGATGGAGGCGCTTTGGCCGCAGTCGAGTGCTGAAGGGGGAGTGCAGCTTCCTTGCACTCCCTGGGTTTTGTCTACCAAAGAAGAGCGCATTGTGAAGTAAGTAATCAAGTCTATCCGCACTCCAACGGGTATGATGCGTTCTCTCAGGTTCGCATTTTCTAAAGATAACCAAATGTCTGGGCTAAAATCCCATGATTGGCATAAGATATGTCAGGTTTGTGAACAGAATGGATTTTAATTAGCGTGGACATTTTGAAATTTGAAAAGTGACCATTATTCTTAATACTTTCTCATTTGTGGCAGTTTGTCCTACCGATCGCAATCACGGGATGCCTTACTCCAGAAATTCGCGGGACCATTTACAAGTTGTCGACTTTGGTGCAATGGATCTCACAGAAAGAGATTAAGACGTCCTCTATTGAATCCGCAAGGCAGGGAGCAGTTGAGATGGTCTGTCTCTTTGAGAAATACCTGCCCACTAGCATGCTCACGATACAAGTTCACCTTCTTGTGCATCTTGTGGACGAAGTGGAGATTGCTGGACCTGTCCATACGCAATGGATGTTCTTCCTGGAGCGCTTCATGAAAACCCTGAAAGGCTTTGTGCGACAATGAGCTCGTCTAGAAGGTAGCATGGCGGAAGGTTGGTTGGTGTCAGGGGCGTTAGTGTATATCTCACAATGGCTACCAACGGTGGAACCAGACAATGAAATGCTATGGACGCTGAAGGACGATGATAGGCTGACTGGAGATGTGGTGGTTGGAAATGGGGTAGAAAAAAGAATGGATGCCTCAATGGAAGAGAAGGTGAATCGCTTTTGTATGTTGCACCATGCCTCCATGGAGGCGTGGCTCGCCAAGTACCAGATTGCAAGGCAAGATCGAGAGGAAGCACGAGCTGAATTCCGACGCAGTATGCGTCACCGACCGATTCGATATCCCGAAGGCATGGAGGAGATGCCACGGTTTATGTCAACACGATGGTTGCATGGAGCCTTGACTGCAGCATCCAGCGAAGGGACAGAGGTCTCAATGGAGGAGTGGGAGTTCTCAAGGGGATGTAGTCCAAAGGTAATGAGGGGTTTAGAATGTGTCGTATCTAAATTTGCTTGCTACATCTAATTTGAGTATTTCAATGTGTAGTACAAAATATATAGTGCAGTGTGGTCGCGCGGACGGCATTTTAGGGTGGAGCGTATTGACAAAATGCACTCCACAATGGACTGTGGTGTCATGGCAAGGTTTGAGCAAGAGAGCCGGCAACGAGCAACGGATCCGAACACGGTTTTGGATGAGATGGAGTATTTTGGAAACTTGCAAAGTATTATTACGGTGGATTACCGTAGCTTCTCCATGATACTATTCGATGTGCAGTGGTTCAAAGTGGTACTTGGAGGAGCTGGGGCAACAGTTCGACGAGGTCCATCTGGATTTCTCGAAATAGATTCCGAAAAAAAATGGACAGATTTGCGCGACACCTTTGTGTTGCCGGCCCATTGTGAACAGGTGCAAATAGTCATTTGCTTGCTAATTGTAATATGACATGGTTTATGTCACAATGGTTTGAACTCGCTTTGCAAGTGATTGTGAACAGGTAATCTTCCATCCAAACCCCCGACAACCTCGATGGTGGTATGTTATACCTTCAACTCCTCAAGGTGCGAGAGTATATGATCAAAGCGATGTTCCAGGCATAGATGAAGAAAATATGCAAATAGAGGGGTCGATATTACAAGGGGTGGAGGCCACCGCAAGCTTGGAGCCCGCATCGGCTAACAATGATGGAAATACAGAAGTTGTAGAATTTTTTGAGAACGAGGCAGACTCGTTCTTTTGTGATGACATGTCTATCGACCTTCCAGTGTATGCAAAGTTGTGTCAGGAGATTAACATGGGACCATAGAATACTTCATTCTTGGAGAATTGTATTACTCAATTCGTTGTTTAGATCTTCCATAAAGGTAGATAAGATATGCATTTTAAGAGAGATTTTTCAAAAATGATTTATATTAATGTGCTTTGTATAGTTTAAATTGATTATTCTAACATCATTTTTTATCTGTGCAGGTATCGACAAATTCAGGATGAGTCGAGGGATGAGCGATGAGGAGTTTCAGGACATGATGGCACGCATGTCTCCTGATCAGCTCGCGAGATTCAGAGAGATGGCAGACCAGGAGCTGTCTCGTTCTTCGTCAGGGCGCTCTGCTAGATCAGCTTCAGTGCGATCAGATGCTTCAGCTTCGAGCAGACGATCTCGACGCTCGCGACTTGAGCCAGAGGGAGGGACTGTGACTGCAGGAGGATCAGGGGGGTGCTGCTGTGGAGACACGGACGTGGTGTCTCCGTCTCGTCGTTCAGTTGGAGCTGCGTCACCTCCAGGATTTGTCACACCTGTGGGGACGTCCACTCCAGTTACTCCGGCTTTTGTGCAGCCGTCGACAGATGGCACGCCTTTTGGTGGCACTCCTTTTGGTGGCACCCCCTTTGGTGGCACCCCTTTGAGTGGCACTCCGGGAGAGGGTATATATAAATGAATTAATGATTAGTCTATTTACTCATCTAACATTAAGCGGCAAGTTTTTGAATACATAATAATAATAGACTAACTAAGTAAGTATTTCGTTGCCAATTGGAGAAGTGTAGTAGATTGAGAGATTGAGAGGTGATCCTATAAAACAGAGAGAGAGAGAGAGAGAGAGAGAGAGAGAGAGAGAGAGAGAGAGAGAGAGAGAAGCTACAATGCATGCCAATATCCTTCCTTTGGAGCACTACATTTCCACAATAATTGAATCGCACTCCATCTCCCTTTGTGTGTGCGCGTATGTGCATGTGTGTGCGTGTGCATGTGCGTGTTGTGTGTGCGTGCATGCGTGTGTGTGATTTAGGTTTCCTAAAGTCATTTGTATGGAACACTCATTTGGGCGAATTGCATGTATTGGATCATCATAAGTGAGGAATGTGAAGAGCTCGAAAGGAATTGATATTGGCTTGCATTACCTAGTATGTGTTAGTTCTTAAAAGTGACAAAAAAATTTGGCTTGGGAGGCCAATCAAACATTTTGGGCAAGATTATAGGATATATGATTTGAAATGGTTATATAGAAGGCAATAGTTGCTAAGAACATAGTTGAGGTGATTGTAGACAATGTAAAGACATCACTCAATCTTGTTAAAGGTGTGCAAAGTGCATACATGGTAATTGTAAAAAAGAACATAACTTCACATAGTTGCAAGTTACAATTAACGTGGCAAAAAATGGCATATTGACAATAGACCTTGCAACTAAAGCCCTAGATATCCAACTACGAGACTCTAAAAGATACAGTGTTGCCATTCAAAATAAATAAACTATTGATGCCTTAGTTGCAAATGTTCCTATCATAGGTCTTGTCTCTCAATCTCATTTGTAAAATGTAATGGCATGCGCCATGAGAGAAAGCTTTGCAGGTTGAGGGTGGATGGGTTTTTTTAAAGTAGCTTTGGCATTTAAGTATATATCTTGTTGAATCAAAGAATTTGGTGCCCTAGCTAAGACTCTTAAGAGGTAAACTTTAGGGTGGATGACTTTTCAATTAAAGAGTTTTGAAGTTGAAGCTACATAATACAATCTTGTTGAGTCATAGCCTCTTGTGCCCTAGTTGAGATGGTAAAGGGTTAAACATGAGGGCGGATGAGGTTTCACTCTACTCAAGTAGTTTTGACATTACAGTATGCATCATCGTATTGAGTCATAGCATTTGGTGCACTAGCTAAGATGATGAAGGGGTAAGGGTGGATGAGTTTTTGCTCATGTAGCTTTGTTATTGGAGCATATGTTGTTTTGTTTAGTGATCATAGCATTTGGTGCCCTAGATAAGATATGAAGGGGTAAACTTGAGGGTGGGGGAGTTATTACGTAAGTAGTCTTGACATTGGACTCCTATTAAGTCACAACTTGTAGTAGCGTAGCTAAAATCATGTTAAGGGGTAAACTTTGGGGATGGATGAGCATTTGTTTAAGGGTTGGTATAAATGAGTTTGAACAGATTCAACATCCAAAGTCAAAACCTTATTGGACATTGAAGTTGTCTAGTAGAGACTTTGTTCAGGTGTTAGCCTCGCCCACTTCCATACTGCAATGGGATTTGAAAATTTCTCCTCCCTTGTGTGAAGGTAGAGATGGAGCACAGGTTTGCCTTATGGAGGACGAGTCTCCACCGATGTCGATGAAAAATGCTCTTGGTAGCATATTATAGAGAAACCTTGAACTTAAAGAATTTTGAAGGAGCACGAATTATGGATTTGTTATTTCGATAACTAAAAATTTTGTAGGCTCTAAAGATTTGAGACTTGTTTTTCAAATGTATTAAAATGCTGTTGAAAACTTTTTAATAGTAAACCTCTTGACGAGGGGACTCGGCAGAGGATGATGCTCACATGACACTAACGGCTTTTGCAACCGCTCGCTCTCTCTCTCTCTCTCTCTCTCTCTCTCTCTCTCTCTCTCATATCTAATCCCTCTCTGGTCGAGAGTATCAAACTAAAAATTCTTGCCAATCTCTCGCCCTCTCTTCTTCAAGCTGGTTTCGGGGCGGCCCCTTTCTTTTCACGAACAAATCAGGCTGGGAAAGAACAAGAGGGACAAGAGGGGCCATCTTGTTTCCTATAATTATCCTGCCGTCACTGCCAATATCCGACCATACACATCCCTGCATACATACAGACAGATATACGAGTAGAATTGCATGGCAGAATCAGTGCGTTATAACCAGCAGTTCTGTATGGATTCTAATGGAAGCCGGCCTTGATCATAACCTGCAGCCTGCCAGCAAGAGGCCTCGAGCTTGTGAAAACCAGCGCAGCAGCATAACTAGCCTGTACAACTCAAGTGCAGTAGCATCAGCAGCAGACATGAACCCCCCCGCAGTAGCTGCATTGCCCCTGCCAGTCCCTCCCCCCCCACCCCCACCCCCTCCCACCTGCAATAATATCATCAATGTCTGCTCTTTTAATCAGAATTATCAACAACAGCACCAGCAATTCCCCATGATCACAGCTAGCACACCTGCAGCTCCTCCTCCTCCTACCTGCAGTACTGATTCTGTGCCTGCCTTCGATTACGTAGCCATCTTGGCTGGCTTGCCTACTGGTATGCAGTACAATGCCATCCTCATACTAGTTCAAAGATTAATGCCAAGATAATCTCTCCTTGTTCACTGTAGTGCTCAACATCTTGAGCTTTTGCTGAGGAGGCACTGCATACCTAGTTAGGTGCTCTTGGGGACCCGGCAGCGCCCTGCCCCCAACAGCACCTCATAGCTAGGTATGTGGTCCCTCCCTCACAGAAGCTCATGATGATGTTGGTGATTCACAATGTGGGACTTATAGTGGGAATTTATCTAAAATTTCTTGTGATATACTCATTCAAAGATTAACATCATTGTTTATTAGTTGAAATGATAGTGTTGGATTATCTCCTGGATCTCAAGAATCTCACTTTAAAATTGCTGAATCTCTAGTCTTGAGAATCAATTCTCATCCTGATCTCTTGTTTGAGAGACCGAGCTTGGTCTAGTGTGAGACAAATTTTCGAAATTAAGAAACAAAGGCTCATAGTTTAAAGAGAGGATTTTTCAATTTCAAAATTGTAGAGTTAGTTCAGTTATAATATGACAGGAATCTAGACTTATACAACTTGCAAAACATTGACATTATTAGATTATATCTGGCTCTCACACTTGCCCTCTCTTATGCATGTTTCTTTTCCAACAGAGGAAAGGGATTTTGGTCAACCTTCTGCCATCCCTCCGGGAAGCAAAACCAAACCATGCACCAAATTTTTCAGGTCAGTTGGCTCCTTGCTTGTCATTTTTCATCATGTCTCTTATTAAGAGAGTCCCTAGATCATTTCATCCATCTAATGCACACAGCTTATAAGCTTAACATAATCATACCATACCATATCTTCTTAATAATAATGAGGTAGTAATGCGCAGACATAATCAACATGTTAAACTATACGAAACTTGATTGAAAAGCTTTTCTATTTGGTGGGGAACAGAAACTACAAATGCATGTTATGTGTATTTCTTCACAGGTAGTGATAGGCCAGACTGAGACAGGATAGGGAGGCTATGGATGTGGTTGATGGTATTTTTATGGACCAGATCTATTATTTATGTATGTTAAGAGTGGCTCAAAAGCACAAACAAACTAATTCTAACTTTGTAGGTACATTTTCCAAGTTAGTTGTAACACACTAAGCAAGTATCAGTAAACACTTTATGCAACTACTATAAGAAGGAAAACTTCAAAGTGCTACTAGCCACTTTATGAAACTCAATAGAATAATTAAAAACAAAAAACATCTCTCCTCTTTATTCACCCATGATCTGTCTTTTCTTAGTGCTGGTCTACAGCCTTGGCCCAATAATTTCACAAGTAAATAACTGTGTTTGTACCCAAGTCTTGAGTACTCATGCATCACAGTAACAAAGAATAGATTTGTACTGATGAACTCATAATGATGAAATTCCTGAATTTTGTTGCAAAATTGGTTTTCCAGCACATCTGGGTGCCCTTATGGAGAGAGCTGCCATTTCCTGCACTTTGTGCCTGGGGGCATTGCAGCCTTGGGCCTGGCTGTGTCCAAGCCAATGCCAACTCCTAGTGGTACTGCTCATGACCCCAGTCTCACTGTCAACGGATACAAGACACGCCTCTGCAACCGCTTCAACACGCCCGAGGGCTGCCGGTTTGGTGACAACTGCCATTTTGCCCATGGAGAGAGCGATCTCAGAAGGCCTGGTAAGCCCACATATGCCCCCCAATATGCCCTGAATCAGGCCTCCACAAACCCCCCTCCAGTACAGATGCAGCCAGCTTACAATCAGACCACCATGGATCCATCCTCAGGGTATATGATGAGCACTGCTGTCTATGCCACTGGTGCGGATGGCTCCAATTATGCTGCTACTGCAAGTGCTGCTGGATGTTATGCATCGTGTGGGTATGCCCCCAATCCAGCATATAATCAGAACCCATATGCCACGAATGGAGCCACTAATTATGCAGCTAGTTATGCAGCTCCTCCAGTCACATATCAGAGTTATCCAGCTGCAGTACCAGCATTTACATACACTGGGCCTGCCCAGACAGTGGCAAACACCAGTACCTATACTGCTAGTAACGCTAATGCAAATACAAATGTGAGTGCAAATGATGCTAATGCTGGCATTACCAACATCATGAACAACCCTGTCAGCAATAGTAATTATGGATCAGAGCCCACGCCGCCTGGTGTAACGGTTAGTGCGCCCACAGTGGTGATGCCTGCCTCCGGCTATGAGGGCGCAGCAGTACTCACAGCCTGATGTAACATTTGTTCGATCAACTTTTCTAAGATGGGCAGTTTTTTTCCCTCTCGTCTTAGATGTTGGTTGGTGCACACATGGAGATCAGTTGCAGCCTGCAGGTTCTCATGGGAGAGAGAGAGAGAGAGAGATGTAAGTGTAAAAAGTTCATTAAGGCAAAAAAGAAAAAAGAGGAAAGAAAAAAAGGAGGATCTCATGTTTCCTTAGTCCCGAGCAGCGAGTGTTTCATGTGAGAAAGTTGAATCTCATAATCTTTAGTGTCAAGAAATTGCAAAAAAGAAAGAAAGAAAAAGGCAAGAAAACCTCTAAAATTTCGTGGAGTGGTCTGTAAATGAGGAAAATGCATCCATTTTGGTTCTATTGTTGTCAAGTAGCAGTGAAAGCCCTTGGAATCAAAGATTTGTAGTGTCAAGTAAATCACAACAAATTGGGTAGAAAGGCAGTTTAGTAAATGAAATCCTATATGATAAATAAGGCTAGGTTTAATTCAACTCAACTAGGATTTAATCGTAAATAGGTCAAATTGTTATGACAACCATATTTTGACTTAGAGTCAAGTAAACATGCTCTTTGGTCTCTATCCCAACAACTAGCCGCAAAGAGTCCAAAACACTCTTGGAGATATCATTTTCAAAATATGATACATCTTAAAGCTAACACAAGAAAACTCGAATGTCATATCCACAAGAAGAGCAACCATTTGTCACGTTACATTCGATGCTCGCAACTATTTAAGGATTGTAAATGGGCTTAGTTTACTCTTGACTTACGAGAGGAATGAACTAAAGTTCTTGCTATCTTGAGGGAAGGAAACCCTAGGGTAAACTTAGAACCCCGATAAAATTCTAAGGTGGAAAAATGGTTACCAGTTGACCAATTGAAATCCTACTCTGAATCATCTGAGCATCTTGGCATCCAGGTTGATGGTGGAAGACTTATTAGCTAACCTAGCCATAATAGCTCTAGCTTATTTCACAATGTGTGTGTGTGTTACACACATGTCCACACATATTGTGTGTTCATGTGTGTGCCTGCAAAAAGGAGAATGAAAGTTATGCCATCTATTTAGCTTGTGTTTGATTCTTCCACATCCTTGGTAGCATGCCAAGTTTAAATGCATTCAAGAAATGGTTCTACTACAACTATCAATGCAAAGTGACGTTACATCACTTTAGGTTTCTCAATAAGAACTTTTCTTTGTGTTGGCGAATTTAATTGTTGAGAGGGAATGGATTTTCAGTAGAATTAATGGCTCTAGGGGAAACTTGGTTTCATACTCTACCTTGTACTATGAACTTCACTCTAGAGGAATAAATGAAAGTTGAGTATGGATCTCATTTTGAGCACTCCATGATTGACTAGAGAAGAGTGAGTTGCAAACTTTGGCAAAAGTGTTTTGTTGAGTTTAATTGAGAAGCTTGAGATATGAGGAATTAACCTCTGGCAATGCTTGACTTGTTTGATGCAATTGGAATGGAGATTCTCACAAAAAGTTAGACTTGCTAGATACATTTTTTTGAGTTTGGGTCATGTGAAGCATCCCCTCGTCCCCCCTTTTTCTATATAAACACTCTCTTTATGGGATCTTCATGATCATCATCTTCTTTCCCGAATCAAACTAGCAATGCCATGGACGTGTTGTGAAGGCTTATATTCACCTTTTAAGCCTCTCTTTCTCACTCTTTGCTCATGTCTTCCATCCTCTCCTCACTTTGTTACCATTGCTACTTGCTAGTGCTTTTTCTCCGTCTTTTATCAGGTTCTTATCTTGCATAAGACACTAACCTTATTACTATAAGCTATAAAAAAATTTTGATAGCTTATTGCTAGAAGCCATAAATTTTTTTTGAACCACTTAACTTATCACCCCTCCACTTATTGAAATATAGAGTTCTTACATGGAGTTTTTGGATTTTGAAATTGGAGGAGAAAATCTCTTCAATTTCAACCAAAAAATTCACATGCACTCCTTAGATTAATAACAGTACATGAACTATGCTCTAGAAGTATTGGTGGGTATAAAAGCACAAAATGTCAAGAGCACAATTGATATAAGTTGTTATGAGGATGCTATGTTTTGCATCTCCCGCATGGGATGTCGAGATGAGCGGATCTAGAGCATGGCTATGGCGACTTGTAGGTATAGAGTGAACTCATGATGATAGAAACAAAGACACTATTTGTTACACAAGTGAATTAGGTTCCAAGATGGAAGCTTGGACTCATAAACACAATCTTGTGTATGACTGGCAATGAAAAGATACTTAATTGAAAGTACAAAGCATCATGATATTGTATTCATTCTATATGAAAAGTGGTAGTCAAGTACAATGCTTTATAGTTGTTGGATGGGTAGCAATCTTTCCTCTCTGTGCATATGGGATTACTGCAACTTGCATGTCCTAAGCCCAGACTGCCTCATACAAAGAGGCTACATTAGGTGTGATTGCAAATATCTCAACACCCCTCCTCAATGACAACCAGAAAGTACAAAGTGTGTAGAGGCTTTAGTGAAAGTAACACCTGCAAAGTGTGGGCACACCATTAACATGGCAAAACACCAGAGGCTATCACAAAAAAAGGCTAAGTGTGGGTACCACAAACATGATGGTCATCCAGAGGCTTTAACAGGGGCCTTACAGAGGATGTAGTACAAGGCTACATGAGGAGTTTTACAGGCTTATGATAAAGACATTTGGGCTAGACATTACAAGGCTAAAGAAGTCAGTAAGAAATAGGATCAAGGACCAGTAGGCCCTTGCAATTTTCAACAGTACTTTTGACATAGATATTCAATTCATTGTAGGTCTTCTTGTCGGAGTAGTCCAACTTGCCCTTTTTGATCATGTACTTGATGTTAACTTTGCTTGCCACTTCAGAGTCTTCATGATTTTTCTGCTTCTTCTTCTTATTCTTTTTCTCTTTGATCTTTCCTTCATGGTCATCATTTTCATGGACTTTGCTTGCATTAGTCATCTGGTTCTTTTCTTTATGGTCCCCCTCAAGCAAAGGTACAATCTTTGAGACAACGGAAATGTCTTCAAACTTTTGCACTTTCATGTCTTCAAGGTCTTCAAATGGATGCACTGATGGCATTTGGATATAGGCAGCTCCATGTCTTCCTATAGGAAGAGTAACATCTTCTACATAGTACAAGTGAGTAATAAGAGTAGCTGCATCACCCTTGATAGCATGTGTCCATATGAAAAACTTCATTTTGGTCATTGAGTATTAGCTTCAAATCAGAGATAAATCAGTAGTGAGTTGATTCTTGAATGTGTTAAAGAGCAAAAGTGCCAAGAAGCACTGAATTAGTATCAAGAGATACTATGGTTTGAAGATGATGATTCTTGCTGCTTGTTGTTGCTTGATGTTGAATGCTTGGTCTTCCAATCTTCAAAAATTTCCAAAGACCTCCAAGAACTTCCCCTCCTTGATGTGTGGCACTGACTAAATCAGTGAATCTGGATGTCAATAGGGTGATCCAAGTAGCAGGAGTGAGAAAAAAGAAGTGGTTTATGAGCTTGAAGCTCAAAGGCTATGGAGTCCCTATTTAGGGTTCTGACAGACGACCGTTAAACCAGCTCGTGCAGACGATCAGCACAACAATTCGAGACAATACTTAGTGGGGAGAGAGCTTATGAGCCATTCTTGAATTGCCCTATGGTCGCAGGGGAGATCATGGTCTATGCGCACAGAGACAGCAGTACGACCTGATGATGGCACAGAATAGGCAACGAGCTCAAATTCACGCAATGCTAGCTTGAGTGATCACGAATGTTTGACTGTGATGTACCAAGGAGCTTTTCCAGGAGTAGAGGAATGTTTCTCCAAAAGGAATCGTGAGCTGAAATGGCTTGTAGTGTGAGATCCAGGGGCTCAATCAGAGCTATCTGCTGTTTGGCTATGACTGCCACAAGCTTGGCTGAAGATGAAGTTGAGAAAAGAAGTCATACACTGACATTGAGTTGGAATCAAGAGAGGCTGGAGAAGCAATGCCATGCCCGACTGGGCTCTGATACCATGTCAAGATGAGCGGATCTAGAGCATGGCTATGGCAGCTTGTAGGCATAGAGTGAACTCATGATGATAGAAACAAAGACACTGTTTGTGACACAAGTGAATTAGTTTCCAAGATGGAAGCTTGGACTCATAAACACAATCTTGTGTATGACGGACAATGACAAGACACTTAGCTGAAAGTACAAAGCATCATGGCATTGTATTCATTCTATATGAAAAGTGGTAGTCAAGTATAATGCTTTATAGTTGTTGGATGGGTAGCAATCTTCCCTCTCTGTGCATATGGGATTACTGTAGCTTGCATGTCCTAAGCCCATACTGCCTGACAAAGAGGCTACATTAGGTGTGATTGCAAATATCTCAACATGGGAGAGTAAGTAGGAGCCTAGAACTCCAAAATATTCTACTCTAGATCCACTATAACTAGGCATGTAGCCAAAAACTCTTATGGCTTCTTACTTCTCCACTAAAATGATACTTTCCACTCTTCTATTGAAAGCATGAGATCCATTCACTTTGGAAATAGCTTTTAAGTCCACTATGGGTAAACTTGGATAGCTTGACAATTTGTTGTGATAAATTGCAATATTTTGATTATTTAAGATTCAAATATAGTTTCTAGGTCTTTGTCTTTTTGTAAGCTTTAATGGCCTAGATCCCTTGGCAATTCCAAGAAAGTTGTTTGAGTCTTCAATGCCAACTTGTATAGTAAGCAAAAAAGTTTCCTTTGTCAACAAGTGAAAATCTTAAATTTACTAATCCAATAAGCCTAATAAACCATTAGTATTTTATCAAATAAAAATCTTAAATACCTTAGGGTTTCATATTCTTGAATAAGCTTTCATTACAAAGATTTATTGCATTTTTTGGCTTCTCCTTTGAAGATGGCTTTAGCTTGTCCTAACACCAAACCCCTTTTTTTCATAGTTCTACAATTTGATTAACACATGAATTCAAAGCTATGGAGCTATCTTGAAAAAACACTCCTCCACATCAAGAGCTGTAAGTGAGGATGGTTCAAGCCTAATGAAGTACTTGTCATTTTGGCCCATCCTTGAGCAATACATATATTGTCTTGCTAATGAAGTAACTTGGGAATGTTAGCACTCAAAGAAGAGGATCTTCTTTAATCTTTGCATTCAAATCTATCTTCTTCCTGTGGGGCCAAGTAATAATCTTCCCTAAGATTGAAAATATGTTGAATATCATTGAGCAATACATATCTTGTATTGTTAATGAGGTAACTTGGGAATGTTAGGACCCAAAGAAGAGAGTCTTCCTCAATCTCTACATTCAAATCTATCATCTTCTCCTCCACTTTTGTGTTGTTATCACTTTTGAATATAGTAGGATCAAAACCTTGTACCAACTAGTTCTCAATCTCCTCCTAAAATATATCTACCCCTCTTCAACTTCTTTATGAGGACTTGCAACATCTTCTCCATTTTTCTCTTGCACTGTATCTGAAGAAGAATCTTCCATATATTGAAGGAAAATTAAAAAATCCTATATCATTGTCAATAAGGAGGCATTACTATTGATCCTTGTAATGAGGGAAATTCACTTCATGCTTCTTGAATTCCTCATCAATAAGGTTCCACCTAGTAATAATAGTTGTCCTAGGAGCATTGGTTGCTTCAATTTTACACCATTGTAATAAACATAACCATTGATTGCAAGGGTGTCTATATGGCTAGAATAATATTTCATGTGGATCTAAAGTTTCTCAACAAGATCATCCACCCCCATGAGCTCCTTTAGATTGAAAGGAATATTTAGTATAGCCCTAATGGAGTTGAACCTTGAAGAGTTTCTTGTTTTATGAAGAAAATCAAAGAGTTTATCATCACTTCTCTTCTCAACAAATCCCTTCCATGCCTTCCAAATGAAGCCTCCTCTTGGTCATTGTTGTCCTAAAGTATGCATATTTTTAAATCCTTTAAAAAAAGTCACATGAGAATTTATGGTACATGTCTCATGAAATGCAAAAAGAGAGCAACATCTTAAACTAGTTTTATGGTTCATAAACTAATAGGAAGAAAAAAGATTGTATGGTAATAGTTTCAAGAATTGCATACCTCAATCTGAAGGCCTTGATGTTGACATGAATATTAATGGAGTTAGGTTTTGATTATGCATAAAAATAGTGAAGATGTTGCAAGAAATGACCATAAAAGAAAAAAGAGAGATTTAAAAAACAAGCCCTAAAAGTAGCCATTGGCCTAGAGACTTGTGCCCCTTTTAGTAGTTAAAGCCAATCATGCCAATGAAAGGGGCTTCTCTCTTTTTTTTGGAAATTCCTTTCTTTGAAGCCATGCGACCAATTAACAACCACAAAAATTGTACATGCAATCATAATCCAAAAGTGAGTGTCTTGTCATGTAATGCAAATATCTTACCATATAATGAGTACCCAAAATTTGCAATTACTTTTTTTGTTTGCATTACTTTGACAAGTCTATAGCATTTTTTGAACACAAATTTATCTCCCTTGTCCAACGTCACTCTGAAAGATCCATTCAAGCTTTGGGGCTTCCTCTTCCAAGATACATTAGTTAGTCTTTTGGTTGGCTATGACTCATGCAAAAGAGTATAAGATACTAGAGAAATGCAAATAAAGCTTGATATCCGTCTAATAAGTCTGTGTTAACGGTATTTTGAGAAGGCTGCAGAAAGCGCAAGTGCTGGATACTATTTTTTGGTGGATTACTATTTTGTGGACCTTCATTGTATTACTTTGGGCACTTGTGTATTACTTTTTACTCATGGACATCATCAGACTATCATGGTTGTATTATTTTGTGAGAGCCAGGCTCACTCCCGTTGCACATTGTATTTATCACCTGTAGTTGTATTTGTCGCACCCGCATGTGTTGCGCGGGTTGCGCACATGTAATTGTGATTAGAATAGTGTAGGCTTGGTGTATTTAGGCTAAGGTTCAAGCATGTTTCAAGGATTGACCGGCCTAAAGCCCACTATGTGGGTAGGATGCCCAAAGAGGGTGCAAACCCTAATTCACAGTTGTGGAAACCCTAAACGCAAAAGGGGCGCAAACCCTAACCCTAACCCTAAACGCAAAAGGGGCGCAAACCCTAACCTTAACCCTAATTCTATGTCTATATAAGGGTGGGAGGTCTCAGTTGTATGGACCCCCTTTGGCACATTCATGCTGCGGAAGCTCTGTTAGTGCAACCATTCAATCTTTCTATTCTATCATCTTGCTTCCATTGTGTTGAGAGTGACTGAGAGGGAGAGAGTGAGAGGTGTGTTGAGCGAGGGACTGAGGGAAGGTGAAGCTCTTCGTCGTCTTCTTGCTTTTCTCGTCGTCTCTACTAGCTCTTCGACTCGTTGGTGTGCTTGGTGGTGGATGCGAAGGAGCGACGGCATTGGATCGTGTTGATCGTGGTCGTGGAACTATCTTCGAGCCTTTAAAAGGTAAGTTAGGTGAGTTCATTACAACTTGAGCTAGTATTGTGTTCTTGCTTCCTTGGGTTGGAGAGGAGAATGCTTGATTAGTTAGAGCAGAGCGTGAGAGACAAGGTGAGAGATTGTCGCCAACGTGAGTTGCAGCTTCTGAAAGAATAGAAGTCCGTCCAAAGTCCCGACTATTGGTGCGTTTGCCTCAACATTTTGGTTCCGTTGCCGGGACCTAGGATGGTGCAACTGCCGAGGTTCTCACACTCCCACCGTGTGGTGGAATAGGAGGCTTGTGCATGGGCGTGGATAGGATCGATGTGGTTCCGATCGTCCGCGTTTGTGGCTAGCTTCCGAAACCCATGCGGCTAGGTTAGGAAGGGCCAAATTGGAAGGAACCGGTTTGTTGGATTGAGATTGGAATAGGGTAGAATAGAACAAAACGCAAACCATAAACTCAAAAACACAAAAACACAAGAAAACACAAAACACAAAACTCAAAACTCAAAACTCAAAGCGCTCTTCTTGTTGTTGGACATCTTGTGTGGGAACGTTGGGAGATGAGGGTTCATCGTTCTTGCTTTTGTCATTGGTTACATACATGTTTATGGTTGAGATCTAACCAAATATATTGCTTGCCTTTGTACTCGTCTTCTAAAGTTCTTGGCTTGTGAGGTAGAGGAAGGAGAAAGCAAAGAAGGCCAAGAAGAAGTAGATAGAAGATGGTTGGGAAGAAGAAGAGATAGATGAAAAAAAGGGTGAAATAGAGAAAAAGGAAGGGCAAGAGGTAGTGAGGAAGAGAGCTAAAAGAAGAAGAGTAAGAAGAAGAGAAGAAGAATGCAAGAAGAAGAAGAAGAAGAAGATGCAAGGAATGAGATAGAAGAACGATAGAAGAAGAAGAAGAAGAGGAGGATAGAAAAACAAGAGAAGAAGAAAGTAAGAAGGAGTGAGGAAGAAGAATAAGAGAAGTGGAAGAAAGAGGGAAAGAAGGTGAGGTAGATGAAGGGAAAAAGAGGTGTAAGTAGAAGGTGAAGGGGATAGAAGAAGAGAAGTGTTCCAAGAGTAAGAAGAAGAAGGTGAATAAGAAGAATAAGAAGAAGGGGATAGAAGAAGATAAGAGTACGAAGAAGAGGAAGCGTAGGAGAATATGAGAAGTTGAGGAAGAAGACTAGGAGAGAAGGGAAGTGGAAGCAGTTAAGAAGGAGAAGCGGATTAACGAGAATAAGTAAGGAAGTCGGCCATAAGGGTCGGTAGGGGAATATGAAAGAGATATATATATATTCTTTCTCTCTTTCTCTCTCTCTCTCTCTCTCTCTCTCTCTCTCTCTCTCTCTCTCTCTCTCTCTCTCTCTCTCTCTCTCTCTCTCTCTCTCTCTCTCTCTCTCTCTCTCTCTCAATGTTTGTGTTTGCAAGTCGGCTCCTTGCTACTGGCATTCAACATCATATTCACACATGTCATTAGCCTAGTCGACACTGCAGTTGTTTGCATTTATGGCCACATGTCGAGCAGTCGTGTGCTGAGTGCTTCCTGCTGCCGTTGTGGAATGCGGGTGGGGCGCTCCCAGCTTTGAATGCCGGTTGGACGTCGACTATAGGGCGGCTCCGCTGGGTGACGGACGACTGCCACGTGAGCTGTGGTGTAAAGCTGGAGGGGCGGCAGCTTCTTCTGGCTGGCGACGGCAGTTCAGCTGCAGGTGGCGAGGCAGAACATCACGCAATAGGGGCGGCAGCTTGACGACGTTTCTCTCTCTCTCTCTCTCTCTCTTAGTGCGTTCGGGCAGGTCACACCTCTCTCTCTCTCTACCTCTCTCTCTTTCGTTTTCTGTTTTTCTTTTTTTAAAAGCTTCTTTTTCTTATATTTAAGAGTACGTTCATATAGACCCATTTTACTCATCACACATACACACACACTTTAACACTCGTTTCCATGTTCACACCCACATACACTAGTTACATTCACCCTCGCACTCACACACACTAATGTATGCGCACTAAAACACACACTCACACACACGCACTCACAAATCCAACATATAAAACTCACTCACACATACATTCAAACTCTCACTCAACGCACACACCCTAACACACACGCACAAAACACATAATATACACTTACATTAATACGCAATACAAAACCCACTAACATACGCACAAAACACACGTAGATACCTACTCACATGCACTAAAATAGACACTCACAAGCATCCATTATTCTCGCTCCCAAACATCCAAGTCTCACTTCCGCACATCATCAAAACACTAACTCCCACACATACCACCTACCCTTCCACTCCCACACAAACCTAACTCCCATACATCATCCCCATCCTCTCACTCACACACATAACCGCGAACACATCACAACTAACTCTCACTCCCATCCATCAAACATAACTCTCACCCTTGCTCTAACACATCAACTCGCACCACCTCACTTACTCGCACCACCATCCTTGAACCGCCTAGGGTTTGCACAATCTTACAACTCGCACCACCTCATTCGCACCACCTAGGTCACACTCATTCGCACCACCTCATTTGCACCACCTAGGTCATACTCATTCGCACCACCTAGGTCACACTCATTCGCACCACCTCATTCTCATTCGCACCACCTCATTCGCACCACCTAGGTCATACTCATTCGCACCACCTAGGTCATATTCATTCGCACCACCTCATTCGCACCATCTAGGTCACACATTTGCACCACCTAGGTCACACTCATTTGCACCACCTCATTCGCACCACCTAGGTCATACTCATTCGCACCACCTCATTCGCATTCGCACCACCTCATTCGCACCACCTAGGTCACACTCATTCGCACCACCTAGGTCACACTCATTTGCACCACCTCATTCGCACCACCTAGGTCATACTCATTCGCACCACCTCATTCGCACCACCTAGGTCACACTCATTCGCACCACCTCATTCGCACCACCTAGGTCATACTCATTCGCACCACCTCATTCGCACCCACCTAGCACCTTATTCACTCGCACCACCTCTTATCACTCACTAGTACCACTCCAACCCTAATCCCTCACAAACCCTAATTATCACTTGCACCAATCACCCCTCACTCATACTCCTCTCTCACTAATCCCCCACTTACTTCTCCACACTCATCTCTCACTCATCCCTACTCACTCATCCTCTCTTAACTCTCACTGACATTCCCACCCATAGTCTCTTAACCTATGCCTTAAGCTTCACTCCTACTTGTTTTACTCACATTCTAAATTTGAACCTCTTGCTTTAAGTATTGGTATCAAGTGCCGTCCTTACTTGCCATATTGTCATCATGACCTGGTTGTGATACTTGGCGGAATTGCTTGTCCCCATGCACATTGTATTTGAAAGGAAGAAATATTGATTTCATACTTCGAGTGTTTTTCTTTAAAAATGGAAACGATGAAGAGAATGTGTGTATTTGACCAATATTGAGAGAACCCTTCAGGTACTTTTCACTCCCACTCAACAACTCAACAAAACAACCAATTCGGACGTTCTGAAACATTTGAACCATCATTCACTGAGGACCATTGCTAAGACCTAGGTTAACCTCTCATTGATTTAGTTGTATGCACTTGCGAAACAGCAAGGTGATCCTCTCTCCTCCTAGGGAGCGGAGCCCTAGCCCCGAGACTCTTACTGTCCCAACAACCTTCACAATGGATGAAGCAACATTTTTAGACTCTCTTCCACAAGATGCCCGAGAGTCCTTGGATAGCTACCAAATAGCTGCACGCTTTGATCGTGCTCGACTCTCCCTAGCAGACCTTGAGGAAAAACTCATGATCCTCAAAGACCAAGGAACTAGTACTTTTAGCAAGATCCTCAAACACACCATGGACACAAAGAAAGAACTTTTGAACATGAAAACCGAACTGGATGGGATCAAGCACATGTTGCTGAATGCTGGAACATCAGGATCATCCACTAATACTTTAACAGACCTCGTCCAACGCAGGCTCTTTGATCATACCGACTTGCTCACTGTGGGAGCTCACATGGCTCAAACACTGCTTACTGGGATGGGTAATACACCTGCCCAACGAGACCAAGCCAAAGTTCCCCTAGTGGCCAAGCAAATTGATAAGAATCGTGCTGGCGACGACCCATACAGCTTCATAGAGCAATTTGAGCAAGTTTGTGAGGCCAATAACCTTATAGGCGATGCCAAGCAGGCTCAAGCCTTTGGGCTTTGCATGGGCGAGAAGGGTCGTACTTGGTTTACTGGCCTCGATCCAGATGAGAAGGCTTCCTTCGCAGCTCTTAAGACTCTCTTCATAAAGCGATATGCCGAGGCAGGATACGGGGACAATTTAATTGTCCGACTCATGAATATTGAACAACATGATGAAGAGAGCATGAGAGACTATGTGTCTCGATTAAAAGGCCTCTACAAGAGAATCCCACTAGCTGAAAAACCAGCTGCTAAAGCAGTCACGAAGGCTTTCATCAAGGGTATCCGTGATGAAAAGATCTATGAGGCACTGGCTAGCAATTCCGTGCTAGATCGAGCAAATCTCAATTGAGTCTTAGATGAAGCAATCCGCATAGAAGACCTACACAAGGAGAGAGCTCACGACAAGAAAGGAAAAAGCCTAGAATCTGAATCCCAATCTAGTAGAGGCAAACTTGAGATAGAAAACACCCAGACTCAGCATCTCATGGCTGATGTGATGAAACAACAGCAAGAGCTCTTAAAAATGATCGACTCATTCAGGCAGCCTCGACCGTACCGACAAAACATGCAGTGCATAAATTGCGACGGTGATCACTTGCCATCTGAATGCTCTCGACAGAGTAGGACCTGCACAAATTGTGGGCGGTTTGGTCACGAAGCTTCTACTTGTAGAGCACCTAGGCGGCTTCCCTATGCTGCACCCTACGCAAATCGTGGGTTTCCATACCCCAGACCTCAACAAATGGCTCTTCCTGCTCCTCCTGACCATAGACCTGTAGCTCCTCGAGCTGACATTAACCCATCCGGCATCCCACGGCCTTCGGGCCCTATCATAACTCACCCACCTAGTGATCCCCCTGTCCACTATGTTGAAGAGCCCGTTGAGGACGATGATTATACCAACCCATTTGTCTCTTATGACGAAGAAGGAAATGTGGTGCTCATGGACTATAGACCCATCCGGATCATGATGCTGGGACGGGGTCGAGGGCGCGGCTTGATACAACCCCGCGAGACTCTTGCCTGCTGGACTTGTGGCCAACCTGGTCACATATCCACACGTTGCCCGCAAAAATAAGAACAATCAAAGGAGAACGAATCTGATCAAAGGTGTCCTGAGTGTGGAATCACTCACATGTATTCCGATTGCCTGAAGCGGAAAGCTAGCTCTAGCAAAGCTATCGTTCCCACTGTTCCCTTGACTCTCTTTGCAGTAGAAATGGTGAAAGATGAGGATGTGATTCCCATTCCGATTAATGCCATTACCCAGGCACAAGCTAAGCAGGGTGGCGTTAGTATCCCTGGCCCATCTCTAGCTACTGGCTCTATCATTGGAAAGAAGAATGCAAAGAAGAAAACTAAGTGTGCTACTCTCAAACTCAAGAGTGACGGGGTGACTTTAGTTCCCGCAGTTGTCTCGAGTGCTGAGCAAGCCACGTCTGCTCCACACACAGAAATGGTTGCTTCAGCCAAAGTAGGTGAATACCCTGATCCTGAGCATCAACTTAAGTTGATTAGCAAAGTAAAGAATTGGGTGGAAGAGGCTCAAGCTGAGATTAGGGCTGAAGAAGCCAAGGATAATTTGCAACCACATGGCATCAATAGGATACTTCCCTTGGCCTCAACAATTGGCCCTAACACCTTTGGACGACCCGCTACTGACCTTGGTGCACAACCACTTGCCCAAGGTCAGCCAAGGAAGTTACAGTATCAGGAAGTAGGCCCTGGGTTGCTAGCTGCCTTAGCCTCTACCAGTGTTTCCATCCCATTGGGCATGCTCTTCAAGAACAATCCTACCATTTGGACAACATTCAAGACTTGGATTGATGGAAGCACCGAGACCCAACCTATTGAGGACGACCCCCAACATCCATTGCCTCGCTTCTCTCCTACCCCCATCCTCGGAGCTCTTGGAGTTGCTACGTTGTGGGAGGGTGCTGAACAACATGCAGTACTCCCTATGGAAGCACTTGGTGATTCCACGAGAAGAGGCATTATCGATACTGGAGTTGGTGCCAGCATCGTGAATCAAGCAGTACTTAAGACGTGGGGCAACCCTCCAATTGAGCCTGTCCACTTTAATCTCACCGTCGCCGATGGTTCTAAGGTCCGACCCTTGGGCGTGTTGAAGGACTAGCCGGTGAAGATCGCTGGTGTTAAGTTCTGTGTCACATTTGTGGTCATGAAAGGCGTTGACTATGACCTATTGCTTGGCCGAACCTGGATGCGTAATGCACGACTCATTGAAGATTGGGGCAATGGTCTAGTCTTTTTAGGAAATTGTATTGAGGCTGTACGCATTGAAATGGACACCATCTGTCCCCCAACCCAGAAGCCCTTAAAAAAATATATTCCATGTCCGGAAGATGACCAAGATTGGCTTCATATTCTTGCTTCCTTGGGTTGAAGAGGAGAATGCTTGGTTAGTTAGAGCGGAGCGTGAGAGACAAGGTGAGAGATTGTTGCCAACGTGAGTTGCAGCTTCTGAAAGAATAGAAGTCCGTCCAAAGTCCCGATTGTTGGTGCATTTGCCTCAACATTTTGGTTTGCATCCACCACCAAGCACACCAACGAGTCGAAGAGCTAGTAGAGACGACGAGAAAAGCAAGAAGACGACGAAGAGCTTCACCTTCCCTCAGTCCCTCGCTCAACACACCTCTCACTCTCTCCCTCTCAGTCACTCTCAACACAATGGAAGCAAGATGATAGAATAGAAAGATTGAATGGTTGCACTAATAGAGCTTCCGCAGCATGAAAAAGAGCTACTCGAATGAAAAAGAGCAAAAAGTTGGGGAGGTAGCACTTACTTCTAAGCTAATAGAACAAGCCTTAGGTCTTTGTCAAGGGTCAAGAGGGCATGGTAAAGCTAGTAAAACTCATCTAGTGGATCAAAGGTGGGAGGGTAAGCCTAATGTTACTACTGGTGGTCTATTGTTCTCTGCCATTGAGGAGTTGGATCTTAGAGCCACTGCGCAGGTGTTTCACCATTTGTTTACCTACAACAAAACCAGCACTCGTGCAGGGAGAATACCCAAGGGCTTCATGGAAGATATCTTATCACACAGGATACTTGATGAGGATTTAAATAAGTTTTGGATGGATCAGATTTGTGAATCCCTTGCCAAGGCACATGAGACTCTTCCTAAAACTCCTGAAGGGAGACTCACCACTACTGAGGCCAAGATATGCATGATAAATTACGGTGGTGCACTCAGTAAGGTCATCACCACAGCCTTGGGACTCTCTGAGCCCTTTCAGGTGACACCCGCAATTGCTGAGATGGGTCAACTGAAGGACAAACGACCAAGGGAGGAACAAGAGCCAAGTGTTGAGAGTTCACTAAAGAAGATGGGTCAACAAAAGAGTAAGAAAGGAAAATTTAAGACAGAGCACCACATAGCGATCGAGGAATCGCTAGAGAATGCACAACACTTGGGGGAAGCTCTCCACAAGGAAAAGGAGAATCAAGCCACAACCATACAGGAATCATCCATTAAGGACATGAGAGGGAAGGAAGCCTCTGCTCCACAGGAAGTTGAAGAAGACGTTGCTAGGAAACCTGGAGATTCTGACAAAGGAAAGGGAAAGACTCAAGGAAAACAATCAGTGATTGGTCCAGGAGATTTTCAGATGCTCATGACCACTTTACAAACCATGCAAGCCCAGATAAACATGTTGGAACATGGTAGACAGAATGAAGAAATTATAGTCACTTCTAGTGTAGAGAAGCTGTGACCGGATGAGACTACCACTAGTTCAAAAGTTTGCACAAGAAGGACGTCAGCGAATTTGGATGGTCTTACCACATTAGAGCTCTTATGTGAAGAGTTGAAACAGGACAAGGATCAAGCAATTCTAGAAAAATTGGAATTACAAAAGAAGTATGAGGCAGAGAGATCATCTCATCAAGAATTTTTGAAACACTCAGCCCAGCAGTTACACGACTTACAGACTCAGATTGTGGAGAACAATAAGGAGATGGAGGGGCTAAGGGAACAGTTGCAAGAAGTTGAGGTCTTGAGGAAAAGGGAAGAAATTCTCTGTGCTCAGGTTGCAGATCTTGTGGTTCAGTTAAAGGAGGAAAAGGCAAGGACATCAACTCTCACCAGAGAGTTTTCAGAAGCACATCGGACTCAGACGCAGATGAAGATAGCCTTTACACGGTTGCAAGATACAATTGCAATGAGTCCGACTACTAGTGTCAATCAAGTTGAGGAAAAAGCTAAGAGAGCTTACGAGGAGATGTTACAACAGCTACTCATAGACTTGGCTCATTCCCTTCACAAGGAATGCCAGTTTAAGCTTCATGCAACTGCCTATCAACATGCACTATCATTACAGCAGGGGCTTTATCATCAGGCCATTTGCACTTTATCATCCTAAAGCACTGATGATGTGGAGGAACTCAAAGCTGAGTTGGGAATTGCTACCGGTGCCTTAGCCGCTTTTGACCAGGGTAAGGAGCTCATGTTGTTGACCTCAGACCCAACTAGCAGCCAGATGATTGATCATTTGCATGACATGGGCTATAATGATCAAGAATTGAGGGATGTAGGAATGATGCAGCCAACATCTACTGAGACATGTGACTTACAATATGAGACACTTGTTGAAGACCCTATTGCAGTAGAGCCTTTTGAAGATATGGTTCCTTCTGAGGATTATATGGATCCTCAAGATTTTGCTGAGCAGGAAGATGGAGCTACTGAGGAAATATAGGTACCCCCAAAAGTGTCGGACAAGGAACTTGAGGTCCAAGAGCGCTTTGATAGGATGGTTCAAGTTCTTAGCGCTACCCTTCAGGATGTGCCAGAGTATTCCATTGACATGCAAGGCATCGAGGCACAGAGAGAGGATCTAGATGAGCCCATTAAGACCTATCATGAGAAGCAGATGAGGGAGGAGACCATCATTTTTGATTTCAATGTCTATGGAGATGCCAAATTCAGAACACCCTTACCAGTCAATACAGTGCAAAAGCTTATTAAACTGGGAGAGAAGATTGCTAAGAAGTGGTTGAAGAAATAGGATAGGTCGGCTTTGAAAGGAGCTTGTAAGATTCCCAAGGAGAAGAACAAGAGGGAGTATCTCACTGAGAAGCCACGAGAGGCGTGGAGGCTTCAATCAAAATGGCGATATCCTATCCTTGAAGCGGATGAAATGGCCCATTCCGCCTTTTGCTACTCAAATCGGAAGACAGATGTACTCCATTGCCCCTATCCGAGAAGGTATTGTAGAAACTATGATGCTGAGAACCATGGCAGGCATAACTTTCCCAAAATTCCCAATATCAATGCTTGGCATGAGAGTGATATCTATCACTTCCAGTTGCGTGATCTGCTACCCTCTTTTGACAGTTTCCTTAAACTCTACTCAAATTGCCCCGATCCTGCCTTCATAGTCACTTGCAATTATCTCCGCCTCATAGTCAAGCTCTTACAGCAGCCACCGACTCCCTATGAGGATGGCCTGCCATCCTTATTCTTCGACATCAACACAGGGATTGACTGCATTGCCATGGCAAGACTTCTTCTTCGAGCTGTATTATTCCCCTCTTACTACATAGCCTTGCTTGAGGATATGGTGGATAGCAGATTTGCTCGGTGTACCCATCCTTTTTATCCAGAATCACCCATTTATCTCCGAACCTTTCTTAAGCCATATCTTTTGAGCAAAGGGTGTCTTTACTTACCTTGCAGCCACTTCCTGAGGAGTGACTCCCTTGTGCATCACATAGTGCAAAAAAAACAAAAGAGAAAGCAAAAAAAAAGAAAAAATATATATATATATACATGCATTCACATGCACTGCACTGCAACTAGGAGTCCTCAAGTTGGATGCGTCCAGTGGCTTTGGTTGGCTGGCTCCGTCTCTAACCCCCTAGCCCTTTTTCCATTTCCCCACACATTTGCTTAGGGCACATCAAGGTCAGGACATACCTAGGGAGTCTTGGCTCGCCTAGGTTAGACCTGTCACCCTGAGTCACGTGCACTTTTCATTTCTACTTCATTTATCTCAATAACACCACATCACCTCAGGTCACCTACCACATGTGGTTGATCCAGTGGGGAACCATGCGCTTCAAGAATTCCTTTATCTATCCCACTTAGGTGTCTCCCTTGCATCTTCAACAACAACCTTTTTTTTTCTCAGTACCTACCATTCTTTCCATCTTCATCAGATCAAGCTCCCTTGCTTCCTCATCATCGAGCATCATCATCAACAGAAGCACCCATGGAGAAGTCTTCTACCTATGTATGCACGTGCACACACTATAGTATTTGCACCATAACCTATTCACGGTTTTGGGTCCTCAAGTGTGGGACAACACTTCAGGCTTGCTTGGAGTTCGTGACCCATCTCCCAAACCAACATGATCATATGTCCTGTGCACGATCAGAAGCCTAGCACTTTTCCCCTAGGGGGTGACTGCACATGAGGTTTTACTTTACAGGTATTCGAGTTGTGGAGAATCGTGCGCATCACTTCTACATCAACATTTCATCTCCCATCTTCTACGACCTCTATTCCATTTTCCAATGACCATTCAAGTTCTATTCATCAGAAGGATCAACAGTCAAGTGTATCTTCAGCATAGCCAACTTTTACAGGATTTGTCACCAGCAACACCATCAGTCTCACCATCTACCACAATTTGAGCAACATCATTTGTACCACCCGCAGCAGGCAACATCCTCATCTTCAACAACCACCGTTCTTCATCAGCCACATCCATTTCTTCTCCATCAGGACTACTACTTGATCAGGACTGTTCCCAACATTCCACGTCTTCGGTGCAAGCTACAGCATGCTACCTACGACGTGAATGCCCTGGGACTGGCACTCGTCTAGGGGGGAAATAATGTTAACGGGATATAATGTTAACGGTATTTTGAGAAGGCTGCAGAAAGTGCAAGTACTGGATACTATTTTTTGGTGGATTACTATTTTGTGGAGCTTCATTGTATTACTTTGGGCACTTGTGTATTACTTTTTACTCATGGACATCATCAGACTATCATGGTTGTATTATTTTGTGAGAGCCGGGCTCACTCCCGTGCACATTGTATTTATCACCCGTAGTTGTATTTGTCGCACCCGCATGTGTTGCGTGGGTTGCGCACATGTAATTGTGATTAGAATAGTGTAGGCTTGGTGTATTTAGGCTAAGGTTCAAGCATGTTTCAAGGATTGACCGACCTAAAGCCCACTATGTGGGTAGGATGCCCAAAGAGGGTGCAAACCCTAATTCACAGTTGTGGAAACCCTAAACGCAAAAGGGGTGCAAACCCTAACCCTAACCCTAAACGCAAAAGGGGCGCAAACCCTAACCCTAACCCTAAACGCAAAAGGAGCGCAAACCCTAACCCTAGCCCTAATTCTTTGTCTATATAAGGGTGGGAGGTCTCAGTTGTATGGACCCCCTTTGGCACATTCATGCTGCGGAAGCTCTGTTAGTGCAACCATTCAATCTTTCTATTCTATCATCTTGCTTCCATTGTGTTGAGAGTGACTGAGAGGGAGAGAGTGAGAGGTGTGTTGAGCAAGGGACTGAGGGAAGGTGAAGCTCTTTGTCGTCTTCTTGCTTTTCTCGTCGTCTCTACTAGCTCTTCGAATCGTTGGTGTGCTTGGTGGTGGATGCGAAGGAGCGACGGCATCGGATTGTGTTGATCGTGGTCGTGGAACTATCTTCGAGCCTTTGAAAGGTAAGTTAGGTGAGTTCACTACAACTCGAGCTAGTCTTGTGTTCTTGCTTCCTTGAGTACAAAGAAGCTAACGAACGTTTGAGTCGACATAGAGTTAAGGAAGCCCCTGTAAACAAGGTCGATATTCCTGATGAACTTCCTTCTATGCCATTGTTGATGATGCATGCTGGACTATCATGCACATCTAAGCCAAAAGGTTTCAGTGTACCTACTGATCGCCTTGAGCTCCGTAAACTCCTCTTCTCATGGAGACCAGCCTTCAAGAATGTGGCTAAGGCTAACCTACTGATCTTTGAAGAGCTTTTAACGTGTCACGTATGGCATTGGACTGAACTTCATCAAGTTTTGTTCGATTATCATAATAACCTTTTTGTCTTCATGATGCCTCTGGATGACTCGGACACAGAAGAGGATGGTGACTTTGACGATGACCCGACTGAGTATGCAAGTGATACCGGTTCTGATGTAGACTATGACTCTGATGGAAGAACCATTGAGCAAATCACATTTGACCAAAAACCCTCCAAAAGCCCCACTTTTCACATTGATGCTAGCCTGGTCCGTGTTAAATCCGATTTAGAATGGTTGGAATACTTGCAAGCCATGGACTATGCACACCTGGAATCCTATACTTTTGACACCACTTCCAACCGTGATTTGTTTACTACCGAGCCCTCAGACAACCTTCCTTTTGATGCTCCACCGACGTCAGAGGAGTCTGATTCTGAGTCTGATGCTAGTACCGACTCTGATCCTGAAATCCCTCAGCCCACCCCAGCTCCACGCTCTAAGATGAACTTTCCGGTTCACTTGAGAAGGATGCATCTTAAGAAAGCTTCGAAGAACCCTGACTCTGACACAGGCTCTCAACGTAAGCCCCAAGATCTCCCTAAACGCTTTACTCAATTCAAGAAAGGGGACCGGATTGTCATTCTGCTTGGTGCCAAATGCCAGGCACAACTAGTGAGTCTATTGAAGGCCCTGCAAAAGTAAAGGAAGTTGACCTTGCTGAGGAAGGGGAATCGCCTAAACCCGCCTTTATCGCTGAGGATTTACGCAAGGAAGATGAGGAGGCGCTCATCCAATTGCTCAAGGAGTTTCGAGACGTGTTTGCCTGGAACTACACAGATCTCAAAGGAGTGCCACCTCGGGTACTTACTCACACTATTCCCATGCGGCCCAATGCTAAATCTGTCAAACAGAGGCCCTACCCCATGAATCCTCGCTATGCTCAGCATGTGAAGGAGGAATTGGACAAATCGCAAAAAGCAGGATTCATTTATGAGATTGAGCATACTGATTGGGTATCGCCCATTGTCGTGGTCCTAAAAAAGAATGGCAAAATTCGACTATGTGTCAACAATAAGAAGGTCAATGCAGCGACCAAACGCGATCACTATCCGCTGCCCTATACAGATTACATGATTGAGAGAGTGGCCGGGAAGGAGGCTTATAGCTTCCTTGATGGATTCTCTGGATACAATCAAGTTTAGTTCACCCAGATGACCGTCATAAGACTGCTTTTGCCACTGAGTGGGGCGTATTTGCTTATATTGTCATGCCATTTGGGCTGACCAATGCACCCGCCACCTTTCAACGCTTGATATGCACCATCTTTAAAGACGTGTTGCGTAAGTGACTTGAAGTCTTTGTTGACGACCTTTGTGTCCACACCAGTTGGGACGAGCACTTAGCCAAACTTTGCTTTGTCTTTGAACGATGTGGGCAGTATCAGCTTTCTCTAAATCCCCTGAAATGCCAATTCTGGGTCACGTATGGCATCATTCTAGGACATGTTGTATCTAAGAATGGCATTGCCACTGATACAGCCAAGATCAAGGTTATTATGGAGCTTCCACCTCCCACCAATCCGAAGGGTATTCAATGCTTTCTTGGGCATACTGGCTATTATCGCCGCTTTGTTCTAAACTATGCTGCCATTGCCAGGCCACTTTATAAGCTTTTGGTTGTGTGGGCATGGACTGTTGAATGCCAGGATGCCTATGAGGCCCTGAAGAAGGCTCTTGTCTCTGCACCCATTTTACGAGCCCCAGATTGGACAATCACATTCCATGTTCATATTGATGCATCCAAAATTGCCATTGGAGCTGTTTTGTGCCAACCTGGTGAACATAACATGGACTTTCCAGTAAGCTTTGCAAGCAGGCAACTTACTGAGACTGAGATGAATTATTCCACCACTGAACGGGAAGGTTTAGCAATGGTTTATGAAGTTAAGAAGTTTCGACATTATTTGCTTGCCACTCCCTTCACATTTTTTGTTGATCATCAAGCTCTACTTTATCTTGTGAACAAGCCATGTGCCATAGGCAGAATTGCACGGTGGTTGTTGTTGTTGCTTGAGTTTGATTTCTCTGTGTTTGTGCGGAAAGGGAAGCAGCATTACATGGCTGATCACATGTCTTGATTAACCAGTGGAGAAAAGGCTACAGGAGTTGATGATAATTTATCCAATGCCCATTTATTCTGCCTTCAACAGGAGGCCCAACTGTTCAAGGCTGATCTTACACCTCATTGGGCCGATGATATTGCTGCTATTTTAGAGAATGGAATTCCTGAACGGCCCATTGAGAAAGCTCGTCTCACTCACTTGTTGATTAAGACCCGGCCCTACCAGATGATTGCTGGTCAACTTTATCGACTAGGGCAGGACAGTCTTCTTCGACGATGTGTTTGTGAACATGACATGGAGTGTGTGCTTCAGGAAGCCCATGGGGGCATTGCTGGCGGACATTTTGATGGTTAGGCAACATCACGTAAGGTCTTACAGGCCCAATTGTGGTGGCCCACCTTGTTCAAGGATGCGACACGTTTTGTTAAGCATTGTGATGAGTGCCAGCGTACCAAACTTCCTATTCGCAAGGACAAGATGGAACTTTCACCTATCATTGCTAGACAACCTTTTGAAAAATGGGGGATTGACTTTGTAGGACCTATCACTCCAGCTGCTCAGTATTCACAAGCATGCTACATCATAGTCGCAATAGACTATATGACAAAATGGGCTGAAGCACGTGCCACCCGTAAGAATGATGCTCGTACAACAGCTAAATTCTTGTGGGAACAGGTGATCTCTCGCTTTGGTTGCCCGATCGAGTTCGTTAGTGATCAGGGGACTCACTTTTTGAGCATTTGCTCTCCACCTTTCTTATTATCCACCACAAGTCATCTCCATATTATCCTCAGGCAAATGGCCAGGCTGAGTCCTCCAACAAGATTTTTGCTTAATGTGTTGACCAAGACTGTTTCTGCTTCATGCTTTGATTGGGATAATAAGCTTATGGCTGCCCTTTGGGCTTACCGCACTGCCTTCAAGACTACAACTGGCCAGACTCCATTTCGACTCACCTATGGTACTGACGCTGTTATGCCAGTTGAGTTTCTCATCCCCAGTCTTCGCATTGCAGTACAGGAGTCTTGGGAAGGCACTAGTGCTTGGAGCAACCGCCTTGTGGAGTTGGAACGTCTCACCGAAACTCGCCTTTTGGCCACACATGCTCTCCTTGCTGAAAAGGCCCGACGTAAGGCCTGGTTTGATCGACATGTGCAATAGCGTTCCTTTGATAAAGGTGACCTGGTGCTCTTGTATTCTCTTAAGGGCCATAAACAGAAATTGAAACTTCGCGTCCTAGGACCGTATCGCGTTCATCAAATTAGCAGGACGGGCAATGTTGAGCTTGAAACCCTAGAGGGGAAAGGCATAGGACATTTCAATGGCATCCGCATTAAGAAGTATTACCCCCCAAACCATTATTTGCATGAACGCCCCATGCACCCTCCTGATGTTCCTGTCAGTGCGGTCATGGTGGCTGAACAAACCTGGTATGAGCAACTTGAGCAGAAGGCAGATGCTCATAAGTTGGCTTCATCTAGCACCACACAGAATTCCTCTTTATTTTTTAATGTACGAGCTGTTTCCATTTCTTTACTTGACCCTGAGAATGACCTTGTCATTCCCCCGACTTTCCTTCAAATCCAGTTGACTGCTGCCAAGCAGGTCACTACTGACGCTCTCATTGATGAAGGTTTTGACTTCAACACCCTTCCATATAACCTCTGGATGGATTTGGGCCAACCCACCTTGACACCCACTCACACTAAGCTTAACCCCTATGGTGGCCAACCTTATTCGCTCTTGGGTAAATGTAAGCTTTTGCTTACTATTGCAACTGAGAGCATCCCTCTTCTTTTTTATGTTCTTCCGAACTGCGAAGATGTGGGCAAGGAACTTCTCTTGGGCCGACCTTTCAAGTATCAGGTTCCATGCACTATCAACTATGTTGATCAGCGCATTACATTGCAATTTCCAGGTGCCCATGTAGTTTCTGCTTTCAGTAAAGGGGATCTTTCTGCGGGGCCAATGCCAATTCCTCTTCCCACCCCTTCTCAGTCCGGTAGTTCCTTATTTCATCAGTTGCTGCAAGCCCAACATCACCATGCTACTCCTGTTAGTCGCGCCTCAAAACCCACGCCTATGAAGTTTCCTCACTTCCAGTGGCGACCTCGCCTCCCCTCACCACCTCCATTTCCACCTTCACCACCCTCAAAGCCATTGCATCGGCAACCAAGTCGACGTCGTCGAACTCCTCCAAAGCCCACAATTTCCTTGTGTTGGGTGGCACGTGCTCTCTTGGAGGCTCAGGGCTATTACCAGGGTAACACCTACATTTGGATTCCCAAACGATCTAACTTCTCATCTATCCCTTTTTCTTGGGCTTCGTCCACCGTTCCTCCAAGCTGCTCGAAGCGCCGAATGTCTTATCCGTGGGTTTCTCATTCCTTCCTACCTCCAGTCACCCCGTCTCATGACGAGTCAGAGTCTACGCCCCATTCCGCTTCCCTTAACCAACCACCTCCTAATAAGAAGTCATTTCCAGTACCTTCCTCTGTCTCCTTATCTCCATCTTTTGCTCCGGAACGCCCTCTTGACCCTCTTCTCACACCTTCCCTTGGGCCCTCAACTTCCTCTGAGGCATCCTCCTCTTCCAATCTCTCTCGGCCAGTCCACCAGTTGGATCAGGCAGCCCAAGCTAAACTCCAACATGAATGCGGGGACCCGGTTCCACCTCATCTTCAGATTAGTTCCACCGCTCCTGATCCCCCTTCTGGTCTAAAACCTCTGCTCATTTGCCGCTCTCTTAGTGGCATGGCTGCGGACTTGGCCACGAAGGACAATTCCTCCGACGCTAGTTGGTTACTCCAATTCGATTCTACGTTTACCACCTTTGCGAAATTGTTTGCTATGATTGACCTCGGCCTTGTCGACAATGAGGCACTTGAACTTGCTACTCGATGGAATCCCACGTGGGAGGAGCATGAACATCTTTTCCGCAAAAGTCTCTTGGTGCAGGCTGAGTACATCAAGACTCTTCCTCAGAAGCATCTCCAGTCCTCCCGATTAATCTCTTCTTATGCTCCAGTGACCAAATGTGTTGATTTCGCCGAGCTTGCAGCTCTTACCACCAAACAAACCACTTCTAGTCTTTTCTTACGCCTCTGGTATAACCATCGGCTTGAGATTCTCAGGCTGGCAGTCGTTTGATGACCACTGCCGAGCAACGGCGCGCCATTAGTAACCTTCAGTCTGATTCTACATATCATTCTCCTGTTTCACTCCATGCCATCATTTTGGCTCGTGACCTAGAAGTGCCTTCCAATTTGCAACACCATCCCCTGTTTAATAAAATTCTAACGACGGAAGAACTACATGTGGCTAGTCGCTTTGCTGGTCCATGTCTCCTCACAGATATTACCACTTATTTGTGTGGTTTGGCTATGTGCCCATTTGACCTTGATACATTTGCGGAATTGGAGTATAACCCCAACTTTTACGCTTGGTGGATGTCCATCCTTCCTTCATTTTCCCCGTCCACCTAGTTGTCTTTCCATTTTCTTTGTCCATACTTCATCATCTTTTTCTTTTTCCTTTTTGTGTTGCCCTGTCATCTTTTCCGTCCTTTGTCGCTTACCCCTGCAAGCTAGGAAGCTTGCTAGGTCTTTTTGTTGCAGGAGGGCAATTGGCAATCCATTTTGCCATTATTTTTATAAAAAGGCAAAGGTATAGTTTGACTTTTATATTTTGCGTGATGGTTAGATAGAAATTTCTCAAGGTGTGGTCTTATCTTTTGATTAAGCAGATGACAGGTTCACAGTTTGAAATGTCTACAATGTCGACATTGGTGGCTATCAAGGATCATCATTATGAGGACAGGGGAGTATTCACTATGGAGCAATGCAAGGAGTTTGGTCTAGAGACCAGCATATGGAGTTTTGGGGCATTGAAGTTTCGTCAACTTACCAACTTGGAGAATATTGACAACAGGTATCCTAAAATTGGGGAGTTGGTGGCTAAATGTGGGCTAACCGACTATATTAGAGCAACCAATGGGCCTATTCACTTTGCCAATTGCTACAACTTTGTTCAAAACTACGATCCTAAGACTAAAACAAGTAGGATGAGCTACTGGGATGAAAAAGAGCAAAAAGTTGGGGAGGTAGCACTTACTTCTAAGCTGATAGAACAAGCCTTAGGTCTTTGTTAAGGGTCAAGAGGGCATGGTAAAGCTAGTAAAACTCATCTAGTGGATCAAAGGTGGGAGGGTAAGCCTAATGTTACTACTGGTGGTCTATTGTTCTCTGCCATTGAGGAGTTGGATCTTAGAGCCACTGCACAGGTGTTTCACCATTTGTTTACCTACAACAAAACCAACACTCGTGCAGGGAGAATACCCAAGGGCTTCATGGAAGATATCTTATCAGACAGGATACTTGATGAGGATTTAAATAAGTTTTGGATGGATCAGATTTGTGAATCCCTTGCCAAGGCACATGAGACTCTTCCTAAAACTCCTGAAGGGAGACTCACCACTACTGAGGCCAAGATATGCATGATAAATTACGGTGGTGCACTCAGTAAGCTCATCACCACAGCCTTGGGACTCTCCGAACCCTTTCAGGTGACACCCGCAGTTGCTGAGATGGGTCAACTGAAGGACAAACGACCAAGGGAGGAACAAGAGCCAAGTGTTGAGAGTTCACTAAAGAAGATGGGTCAAAAAAAGAGTAAGAAAGGAAAATTTAAGACAGAGCACCACGTAGCGATCGAGGAGTCGCTAGAAAATGCACAACACTTGGGGGAAGCTCTCCACAAGGAAAAGGAGAATCAAGCCACAACCATACAGGAATCATCGATTAAGGACATGAGAGGGAAGGAAGCCTCTGCTCCACAGGAAGTTGAAGAAGACGTTGCTAGGAAACCTGGAGATTCTGACAAAGGAAAGGGAAAGACTCAAGGAAAACAATCGGTGATTGGTCCAGGAGATTTTCAGATGCTCATGACCACTTTACAAACCATGCAAGCCCAGATAAACATGTTGGAACATGGTAGACAGAATGAAGAAATTACAGTCACTTCTAATGTAGAGAAGCTGTGACCGGATGAGACTACCACTAGTTCATAAGTTTGCACAAGAAGGACGTCGGCGAATTTGGATGGTCTTACCACATTAGAGCTCTTATGTGAAGAGTTGAAACAGGACAAGGATCAAGCAATTCTGGAAAAATTGGAATTACAAAAGAAGTATGAGGCAGAGAGATCATCTCATCAAGAATTTTTGAAACACTCAGCCCAGCAGTTACACGACTTACAGACTCAGATTGTGGAGAACAATAAGGAGATGGAGGGGCTAAGGGAACAGTTGCAAGAAGTTGAGGTCTTGAGGAAAAGGGAAGAAATTCTCTGTGCTCAGGTTGCAGATCTTGTGGTTCAGTTAAAGGAGGAAAAGGCAAGGACATCAACTCTCACCAGAGAGTTTTCAGAAGCACATCGGACTCAGACGCAGATGAAGATAGCCTTTACACGATTGCAAGATACAATTGCAATGAGTCCGACTATTGGTGTCAATCAAGTTGAGGAAAAAGCTAAGAGAGCTTACGAGGAGATGTTACAACAGCTACTCACAGACTTGGCTCATTCCCTTCACAAGGAACGCCAGTTTAAGCTTCATGCAACTGCCTATCAACATGCACTATCATTACAGCAGGGGCTTTATCATCAGGCCATTTGCACTTTATCATCCTAAAGCACTGATGGTGTGGAGGAACTCAAAGCTCAGTTGGGAATTGCTATCAGTGCCTTAGCCGCTTTTGACCAGCGTAAGGAGCTCATGTTGTTGACCTCAGACCCAACTAGCAGCCAGATGATTGATCATTTGCATGACATGGGCTATAATGATCAAGAATTGAGGGATGTAGGAATGATGCAGCCAACATCTACTGAGACATGTGACTTACAATATGAGACACTTGTTGAAGACCCTATTGCAGTAGAGCCTTTTGAAGATACGGTTCCTTCTGAGGATTATATGGATCCTCAAGATTTTGCTGAGCAGGAAGATGGAGCTACTGAGGAAATATAGGTACCCCCAAAAGTGTCGAACAAGGAACTTGAGGTCCAAGAGCGCTTTGATAGGATGGTTCAAGTTCTTAGGGCTACCCTTTAGGATGTGCCAGAGTATTCCATTGACATGCAAGGCATCAAGGCACAGAGAGAGGATCTAGATGAGCCCATTAAGACCTATCATGAGAAGCAGATGAGGGAGGAGACCATCATTTTTGATTTCAATATCTATGGAGATGCCAAATTCAGAACACCCTTACCAGTCAGTACAGTGCAAAAGCTTCTTAAAGTGGGAGAGAAGATTGCTAAGAAGTGGTTGAAGAAACAGGATAGGTCGGCTTTGAAAGGAGCTTGTAAGATTCCCAAGGAGAAGAACAAGAGGGAGTATCTCACTGAGAAGCCACGAGAGGCGTGGAGGCTTCAATCAGAATGGCGATATCCTATCCTTGAAGCGGATGAAATGGCCCATTCCGCCTTTTGCTACTCAAATTAGAAGACAAATGTACTCCATTGCCCCTATCCGAGAAGGTATGGCAGAAACTATGATGCTGAGAAGCATGGCAGGCATAACTTTCCCAAAATTCCCAATATCAATGCTTGGCATGAGAGTGATATCTATCACTTCCAGTTGCGTGATCTGCTACCCTCTTTTGACAGTTTCCTTAAACTCTACTCAAATTGCCCCGATCCTGCCTTCATAGTCACTTGCAATTATTTCTGCCTCATAGTCAAGCTTTTACAGCAGCCACCGACTCCCTATGAGGATGGCCTGCCACCCTTATTCTTCGACATCAACACAAGGATTGACCGCATTGCCATGGCAAGACTTCTTCTTCGAGCTGTATTATTCCCCTCTTACTGCGTAGCCTTGCTTGAGGATATGGTGGATAGCAGATTTGCTCGGTGTACCCATCCTTTTTATCCAGAATCACCCATTTATCTCCGAACCTTTCTTAAGCCATATCTTTTGAGCAAAGGGTGTCTTTCACTTACCTTGCAGCCACTTCCTGAGGAGTGACTCCCTTGTGCATCACATAGTGCAAAAAAGTTAAAAAAAAGAAAAAATAAATATATATATATATATATGCACTCACATGCGCTGCACTGCACCTAGGGGTCCTCAAGTTGGATGCGTCCAGTGGCTTTGGTCGGCTGGCTCCGTCTCTAACCCCCTAGCCCTTTTTCCATTTCCCCACACATTTGCTTAGGGCACATCAAGGTCAGGACATACCTAGGGAGTCTCGGCTCGCCTAGGTTAGACCTGTCACCCTGAGTCACGTGCACTTTTCATTTCTACTTCATTTATCTCAATAACACCACATCACCTCAGGTCACCTACCACATGTGGTTGATCCAGTGGGGAACCATGCGCTTCAAGAATTCCTTTATCTATCCCACTTAGGTGTCTCCCTTGCATCTTCAACAACAACCTTTTTTTTTCTCAGTACCTACCATTCTTTCCATCTTCATCAGATCAAGCTCCCTTGCTTCCTCATCATCGAGCATCATCATCAACAGAAGCACCCATGGAGAAGTCTTCTACCTATGTATGCACGTGCACACACTATAGTATTTGCACCATAACCTATTCACGGTTTTGGGTCCTCAAGTGTGGGACAACACTTCAGGCTTGCTTGGAGTTCGCGACCCATCTCCCAAACCAACATGATCATATGTCCTGTGCACGATCAGAAGCCTAGCACTTTTCCCCTAGGGAGTGACTGCACGTGAGGTTTTACTTTGCAGGTATTCGAGTTGTGGAGAATCATGCACATCACTTCTACATCAACATTTCATCTCCCATCTTCTACGACCTCTATTCCATTTTCCAATGACCATTCAAGTTCTATTCATCAGAAGGATCAACAGTCAAGTGTATCTTCAGCATAGCCAACTTTTACAGGATTTGTCACCAGCAACACCATCAGTCTCACCATCTACCACAATTTGAGCAACATCATTTGTACCACCCGCAGCAGGCAACATCCTCATCTTCAACAACCACCGTTCTTCATCAGCCACATCCATTTCTTCTCCATCAGGACTACTACTTGATCAGGACTGTTCCCAGCATTCCGCGTCTTCGGTGCAAGCTACAGCATGCTACCTACGACGTGAGTGCCCTGGGACTGGCACTCGTCTAGGGGGGGAATAATGTTAACGGGATATAATGTTAACGGTATTTTGAGAAGGCTGCAGAAAGCGCAAGTGCTGGATACTATTTTTTGGTGGATTACTATTTTGTGGAGCTTCATTGTATTACTTTGGGCACTTGTGTATTACTTTTTACTCATGGACATCATCAGACTATCATGGTTGTATTATTTTGTGAGAGCCGGGCTCACTCCCGTGCACATTGTATTTATCACCCGTAGTTGTATTTGTCGCACCCGCATGTGTTGCGTGGGTTGCGCACATGTAATTGTGATTAGAATAGTGTAGGCTTGGTGTATTTAGGCTAAGGTTCAAGCATGTTTCAAGGATTGACCGGCCTAAAGCCCACTATGTGGGTAGGATGCCCAAAGAGGGTGCAAACCCTAATTCACAGTTGTGGAAACCCTAAACGCAAAAGGGGCGCAAACCCTAACCTTAACCCTAATTCTATGTCTATATAAGGGTGGGAGGTCCCAGTTGTATGGACCCCCTTTGGCACATTCATGCTGCGGAAGCTCTGTTAGTGCAACCATTCAATCTTTCTATTCTATCATCTTGCTTCCATTGTGTTGAGAGTGACTGAGAGGGAGAGAGTGAGAGGTGTGTTGAGCGAGGGACTGAGGGAAGGTGAAGCTCTTCGTCGTCTCTACTAGCTCTTCGACTCGTTGGTGTGCTTGGTGGTGGATGCGAAGGAGTGACGGCATCGGATCGTGTTGATCGTGGTCGTGGAACTATCTTCGAGCCTTTGAAAGGTAAGTTAGGTGAGTTCATTACAACTCGAGCTAGTCTTGTGTTCTTGCTTCCTTGGGTTGGAGAGGAGAATGCTTGGTTAGTTAGAGCGGAGCGTGAGAGACAAGATGAGAGATTGTCGCCAACGTGAGTTGCAGCTTCTGAAAGAATAGAAGTCCGTCCAAAGTCCCGACTGTTGGTGCGTTTGCCTCAACAGTCTGCTAACAACAAGAGAGAGGTATGCTACTGATCCCCGCCCTTTTATCTTCAGCGTAAATGATATATTTGCTGCTGTGAAGAGTTAATTTGCATTTTTGTCACAATAAAGAGCTAATTTCCTAAGACACCGACCTTTTGCCTATGGATAGCCCTTTCTTCATTTATATTGGTGACTGATTTGCATTTCACTCTTTCTTGCTATGATGATTGCCTTTTACAAGAAATTATGTTTTGTGAAATGTGATGACAACCTGTTCTCTATGCAACCCCCATTAATTTCACATTTCATGCAATAGTTTTGAAACTACGAGCACCTTTTTGTGTTTGGTCTTTTTTCTTTATGAAACACGATATATGTTTTTTCAAGTGTATCTTAGGTTATGTAATTTCATATGTGATAAGGCAATGTGTAAAAGACTTGAGATGATTAATTTTGGTGGATTTAGAGGGTTTTTTTTTCTTATTTGAGGTTTATAAATGGAAATTATCTCCTAGAACCCCAAATTTGAGCAATGACATGCTAAATTGGCACACACTTATATCCAAATAGACCTCTAAAACTTTAATGGATTTGAGCGACGACGTGCTAAATTGGCACACACTTATCTCCAAATAGACCTCTAACTCTTGCCATATCTCTTGTCTATCCTTTAAGACAGGATGCTAGCTTATTTGATGTCAATGGTATTTTGAGAAGGCTACAAAAAGCACAAGTGTTGGCTACTATTTTGAATTATGGACATCATCATATTATCATGGATGTATTCCTTTGTGAGAGTCAACAGTGCAGATTGTATTTATCACATGCAGTTGTATTTGTCGCACCCACAAGTTTAATGGTTGTAGAGTTGAATATTATTGTTAGTATGGAAAAACCAAAGGTGATGCAAAGAAGCATAAGTTTGATCCAGGAAAATTTCCTTAAAAGATCAAGCAATCCACAAAGCTAATCAAGAATATCAAGCTTGACAAAAAAAGGAGGAAGTTTTCATAGGGTGTGAGATGCCCAAGGGAGATTCCAAAGGCAATGAGATCCCTTAATTATGCAATTCCAAAGCTTCCCTTTTAGATACTTTGCAAGGAGATCTATGATAAGCATTGTCTCAATAGTTTTAGATGGACAAGAATAGATCTTGACTATGCCTAGGAGGCTATAGGGAACTTTTTGATTGAGTTTTTTCAAGATGCTTACATTTGTGTTGCTCATGCACCTAGAATAACCTTAATAAATGTAGAGGCGATCAACTGCCAAGACCCACGGACAACTTATTGTCTCAAGCATTCCAAGCCAAGCACCAATGGCTACCTCTCACATAATCGATGTGCCATCCATCTCTACGGGTGTATGCCTGATCGAGTTACCTCCTCTCCCGAGCACTCCGGTAGCTCCACGATCCAAGTGCAAGCTTCAAGCAAGCTCCATTCTCAAGCTCCATGCTCCAGGCTCCATTGCCGTGAGCAAGAGAAGAGAAGAGAAGAGAAGAAGAGAGGAGAAGATGGGGAGAGCTTCTCCACCACAGTCCCTCACCCTCACACACTCACTCCCTCACACTCTCACACTCCCTCTCTCAGGCACAAGCTCAAGCAAGCAAGAACAAGGAGAAGAAGAAGAAGAGGAGAGCTACTGTTCTTCTATCTTCCTAGCTTCCTTCCTACCGCCCATCTATATTTACAATTTGCACAGGTTAGATCCTCGCGCTCTTAAAATAAATCATGGTGCGGCTTCTTGCTCTCTTTTACAAAATTATTGACTTGTGCCTTTTCTTGAGTGCCTCTCCTTGATTTAGGACTTTTTCACACTTCTTGTGTTTCTTGATTTTTCTTAGCGTGCTTTTGTTCTCCCTTTCGCTTTTGCCTTGGCTCTGTCTTCTGCTTGAGATTTTCCCAAATTTTCACCTTGTTCATTTGAGGATTAACATTACCCCCATCCTAGTTGAGTGCTAGTCCCATGGCACTTGTTAGGGGATGAGTTGGGCTTGGTTGCTGGAGTAGCCAAGTAGCTCTTTGAGTTTGTGTACGAGTTGGGTTGGAAGGTGTGTTGGAGGGATTTATGGAATTGTGAGGCCCTAGAGTTGAAGATGATCCCTTGTCTTGGAGGCATTTATGGATCTGAAGGGCCCTTGAGCTTGGATTGAGCCCTAGTCGTGGAGTGAGGCTGGTGGGTGGATTTGGCATTGAAATTGAAGATTGTGTTGGATGGATTCGACTCCTGGCCCTTTGTGGTGAGCTTCTTATGCATTGGTCGAAATGAGGTTCCTGATTCACTGTTCAATTGGGGTTGTTGCGTACGCCCCTTGGTTTGGTGGGCCAACATGGTCGAATGTTTCATAAGATGGGGAGTACATTGCATGGATGATGGGGTCGCTAAAGCTGGTAGTGGAGCCTTTGGTTGTACCTGGAAAGAAAAGAAAGGTGCATTACATGTGGGTGTGTCCACTGTCGTGTGGTGGATTGTGCACATGCTAGTGGTATGGGGATTAGGGTGACAGGTCTAACCACATGCAAGTGTTACATCCCTGGGTGTGTCCTACCCTTGATGTGCCCTAAGCAGGAAGTGGGGGATCAAAATGAGGCTAGGGGGTTAGGAACGGAGCTGGGTGATAGGGGCCACTAGATGTGCCTATCTTGAGGACCCCTAGGTGAGGTGGATGTAGTGGATGTGCAACTTGCAGGGGCGATGTTTTTTTTTTTGGCCACAGGGGTGCTCGCAGACTCTGTACCCTATTCTTACTCAGATGAGTTGCAAGGTGGCCTTAGGGATTTAGTCAAGAAGGCACGGTTTTGCACGTATTCCTTGATGTTAGCCCTCGCATTGAGAGGTGTGGTTGATAAAAAAGGGTGGCTGCACCTCATAAAGTGGCTATCCTTCATGTCTTCAAGGATCCTCATGAAAAATGAGGGAAGCAAGGTTGCCCTCACCATGAGCCTAGCCATAGCACAACTATCTATTCCTAGGTTAATGTCAAAAAAGAGTGGGGGAAGGTGGGCTTCCTCAGCGGCTTTTGTTTTAGCAAAAACTTAATGGTCCTAAGGTAATTACAAGTAGTTATAAAGGCTACGTTTGGGTAGCAGGAAGAGAAATCCTCGAGGAAGGGGTTAATAGAAGGGCGCAAGTCCCCTACTCTGAATGTTATACATTCCTCGGGAGTTGCCGCATTGACATTGTAGATCTTCAAAAAGTCATACCTGCCATGCATCCCTATCATAATCCACCTTGTGTCTGCGAGGGTAGGGCATGTAGGTGGGATCATTCTGTTCTTCCTATAGAGTGCCGTAAAAAGCCAACCACGCATCAAAATTGGTGTCCCAAATCCTCCTCCGCCACTTTGGTTGCGCCTCGTAGCCCTGGAAGATTTTGGGAACTTGATGGACCTTGTCCTGTCAGTAGTCCCTGGGCTCCCGCCTTCATTGTGTGATGATGATGCTTCACTCCTCGACCCATAGGTTTGCTAGAGTATTGCCCAAATGAATGATTCCTTCCACTACTTCCAAGGGTAAGAATCGGTTTAAGGGCCGTGGGTACAGGAAGGAGAACTCAAAAGGTCGGGATTGGAGCTCTTGTTGTTGCTAGATAGTCAGCTCTTGCGGCTAGTTGATGGGGTGGTGATCCTCATGTGGTGGCATGGGCTCGTCAGGAAGTTGTTGTGATCATGCTTGCGCCCTCTGCTGGGATTGTTCCACAAGTTCCCATCTTCTTCTTCTTTCAGCAATAACGTACTCAGGAACCTAGATGGCCTCCAGCTCTTTTGGTGGTAGATTAGGTAAGGGCGGACTAGCCTCCTTGATTTGCAGTTCTTCGAATGCTTGCTCGAGGTCAGGCCCTTCCTCGGTGTCTTGCTCCATAGAGAGATGGATCGGGAATGGGTGGGGCTGCTCTTGTTCCTCGAATCCAAGTTCCTTGAGCTCATCGATGGGGAGGCCGGCTTGTCACAAATAGCTACGTTGCTGCTCCTTGGTTATGCCCGTGCCAATTGGAAGCATGCGCTCTTGTAGACCATATCTTAGAGCTATGATTGTCAGTTCCAGCTTCCTCCTCATTCTCTCCACCGAGTCTTCACCTTCAACTTGTGTGAGATGAAGCACAGTGCTCAAAAAGGCTTGCCTCTGCGTGTTGGAAACGGCCTTAGCTCTAGACTCTGCGAGCATCCACTCACATTCTGATATTGCTAGGCGCTTTGTCAGTCCTCATACTCTTTCAAGGTTGTGTTTCTTCCACTATTGTGTCTTTTCTTCCATGTTTCCTTACCCCTGTCCATCTCCTGAGACAACATCATTACCATTTGTTGCTGCTCACTCCAAATTTCCATCATCTGGGTTTTGTCTTCATATCGATGATTCACCTACTCTTTGGCTATCCTCCTACCTTACTTAGCCCCATAGAGTACTGTTGGTAGGCTTCTGCAATCCACTCTGATAGATCTTCAGTGGTTTGCACACAACTTTCAAGCTCTGCCAGGTGTAGCTTTCTTTTGGTCATGGCCATGGCCATTAGTGCCTCCACCTCCTCCCGGGCATTCTTTAGGTTGTCTTGTAGGCTTCTTGTGGCTTTGTCGATGGCCTCGTCCCTAATTTCTGATGTGGCTTCTATTTATCTCTCCATCCTTCCTTGCTCTTCCATTGCCATCCATAGATGGAGTACCAGGGCGTCCTCTTGTTCTTGGCGTCATTCTTTTGGTGCCTGGTCTCCCTTCTTGTGGGCTTCCCTATAGTTCTGCATGCATAGCTTCCACCCACGCCATCCACTGGTGGAGCTCAACATATTGATGGATGAGCCACTTGTGGTCCTGCTACTCTACCACCAAATCCTGGACCTCATCTTCTAGTCTTCACCTTAGGCAATCTTCATTTTCTTGAGCCTTATTTTCTTGGGCATTGAGTTGCTCCTTCAGGCTCCGAATTTCTTTCTGATGCTCAGAGGCTTGCCGTGTCATCTCTAGTTGTAGGGCTACAACAACCTCTCTTTCGGCCTCTAACTCCACAGCAACGGCCTTCTTCTCTTCCTTGGCCTTCTCTAGTTGGGCTAGGAGCTCTGCCATAGTCCACAACCGGGGGCATCGTTGGTAGTGATGTGGTGGCTACTTCCAGCTTTTGCTACTTTGGGTCCTGTGCCTAGATTCAGTGTCCACTGCAGGCGACCTTTGGCCTCCTGTTCCTGATGCCATCTCGCGTACTTTTGTGACCAAGAATTGCATCAGGGACTTGAGATGAGTATTATCCATGGCAAATGCTGGCTCCTGCGTGGTGGAGGTGGTGGTGGCTGTTTGAGGCATGAGATTCGATGGGATGGGGTGCAATGGGGCCTTGCCCTTTCTTGCGATGATTGGGGCTACTTCAACACTACCGCTTGGTTCACCTTCATGCCGTAGGCTCAAGGTGGCCATTCCTCTGGGACCGTAGGCCTCCTCTACACACCTTTGCATGGCCTCCACCATGTCTTCATCTTCCTTCCTTTTTAGCTCTTCTGCCTCTCTCTCGACTCTTCTCTTTCTCTCATCTTCAGCCCTCTTGGACTCTTTTTGGGCCTTCCTCAACTTGACACATTCTTCCCTTGTCATCTTTTCTTTTGTCTCCTTCTTCTGCTTTGATGGGGTTCCCTTCGTCTATGCCTTCGGCTCTCCATGACCGGATTGCGTCTCCAGCTCTCCCTTCTCACTTATAGTCCTTTTGCTTCATTGCACTTGTTCATGGTGAGGTAGCCAGTCAGGGGTTTCCCCTACTTCCTCTCCACCTTTCTCTGTGTCCTTAAAGGCCTCCTGGATAATGGACGTTAGGATCCCACCGAACCTGATGGTGGATGATTTGGAGGAGGACTTCTTCCGAACTGATCTCACTGTGGAGGTTGGGGATTCTCCTCCTACTACCATTCTACCAGTGGTCAAAGCTTTCGCTGAGTTTTCAATCATTTTGTGCATGAAGGCATTCCAATTGGATTCGTCTGGGATCCTACTACGATTCTCTTCAACAACGGCACCCTGATTCTGTTCATAAGGCCATTGTCCCTTTGACTGGAGAAGAGAGTATGGACTCGGGGAAGTTACTATATGTATATCCCCTACATCATGTGCATTCAAAGCCTATTAATAAATATCCTTATCTGTGAATTTTTCCTGAATAAAACATAACCCTTTTCTATTCAATCTATGAATAACCCCTTTATATTACACCCTTTTGTATGTAAAAAATGTATAAAAATGGTATTTTAAAAATACCTTATTTTGAACCCACGTGATGCATACATATATTCATGAGTGACTTACTCGAGAGTATGGGTCATCTTTGAATGCAACTTGATCTCAGGATTTGGAATATTTGCTAAACTTACCCCATCCACTGTTGTGCATACAATAGCCTTGTTCATCCCTAGCATGCTATACACGTTCCTTTTTGGGCATCGCTTGGTCCTGCTAGTTAAGCCTAGGCCCTCTCCACCACCTCAGGGCTCAATTCCACCTCTACTTGGTGGGCTTCTTCCCCTTTCCTAATTGTCACCATGCCACAATTCCTTTCGGCATTGAAGCTCCTCAAAAACTCTATGCATTTTTCGTAGTTGACTGACTGCCCATTATTTTCTAGGTACTTTTGCAGGCTGCATGTCGTTTTATGGGTGGCTCTTCCATCATGACGTTCTCTAGGTTCATGGCATGCTTGAATATGAACTGGCTATAGCCCCTTGTTTCTACTGCCAAGCCATACAAGCTCTTCCTCCGTGAACAGAAGCTTGTTGCCTTTATCTTGCCCTGCCATTTTAGGTTCCTACCACATATTATGGTTCACTATTAGTATTCCTAAGACATTCTCTCGGAAAATAAATAGGAACAGATCATGCTTTTATGGCAAGAAGAACATGTTTTAAGCAACAAAAGGAATTTCCCCTTGAATAGTTCTATTTATTTCCAAGATCTTATGACACCTTTCCTTGATTTCACCTTTCTTCATATTTACCCCCTCCCCCCTGAGAAGGATACTCCTAAGATTGGACATGGGAGAGCCAAGACCTTTGAGCATCGTAGGGTGCCATTTACTTGGGCATCAACCAATTATAGAAATTAGGGTTGTATTCCAATTAGGCATGACGATCGAGATTACAAGGGCTAATGCATACTTGGGTAATGTAGGTCAGGACATCGGTTAGAAAGGCACCCGAGTTGATGCAGCTAGCCACATGTAGCTCTTCTTCCGTAAGGATACAATTAATGTAAGGATGGGCCAATACCTAGACATCTAGGTTTTTGGAGTGAGTAGTGGCCAAGACCCTAAATGAGGTTGGTGCTACGTAAGTTGGGTCATACTCAGTTGTCTTGATGGTGCATTGCTGCTCATCATTAGTCATTATTTGGAAACCCTGCTTCTCCCATTGGAGACGTTGGTTACCCCATTTCTGTAGGAACGAGGAGTTAGAGTTAGCAAGGTGAGTAAGTTCCTCAATCTCAATGGTTGACGCAGGTCTTTGGGACTTGCAGTAGGATGTTATCAATCGTCTGATGAATGTGTGCTCTTTTGAGATTTCACCATTATTGATCAACTCCTTTGAGACTTTGGGGGATATTATGGTTATAAACTCATATTCTTTCCAAGTGCCATTACAAAAATATCAAGCCATAGCGACGATAAATAGCGGCGTCGCTATTTGCATCGCAAATGCGATGCTAATAGCGACGCTCCACAGAGAAAAAAAACGTGGGCCGAAATCCGAGCGCGTTTTGTTTCATGCATTCACGAAAGTTTTCGAGAGGGAGAGCGAGAGAGAGAGCAACCATTTTGCTTAGAGGGAGAGAAAGAGAGAAAGAAGGCTTCTCACTGCCACCGCCGCTGCCACCGCCGCCGCCGCCGTTGTTCGCGAAGAAGAGGAGGAGGTGTACGGAGGGCGAAGAGGAGCCGTCATTGCGAAGAGGAGCCGCCAAACCCTTCTTAGAATCTCTATGGTGAGTGCATTTTCTCTCGCTTTTACTTGTTTAGGGTTTAATTTGTGTATATTGAGAGAGGGAGAGGAAATGAGAGAGAAAGAGAGGGAGAGGGAGAGGGAGGGGGAGGAAATGAGAGAGGGAGAGGGAGAGGGAGAGGGAGGAAATGGGAGAGGGAGGGGAAATGAGAGAGGGAGAGGGAGGGAGAGTGCATTCTCTCTCTTTTACTTATTTTTGTATAATTTGTGTATATTGAGAGAGGGAGAGGAAATGAGAGAGAAAGAGAGGAAGAGGGAGAGGGAGGGAGAGGGGGAGGGGGAGGGAGAGAGAGAGAAAGAGAGGGAGGGAGAGGGAGGGGGATGAAATGAGAGAGGGAGAGGGAGGGAGAGTGCACACTCTCTCTTTCATTTATTTTTGTATAATTTGTGTATATTGAGAGAGGGAGAGGAAATGAGAGAGAAAGAGAGGGAGAGGGAGAGGGAGGAAATGAGAGAGGGAGAGGGAGGGAGAGAGAGAGAAAGAGAGGGAGAGGGAGAGGGAAAGAGAGGAAGAGGGAGGGGGAAAAAAATGAGAGAGGGAGAGGGAGAGGGAGAGGGAGAGGGAAAGAGAGGGAGAGGGAGACGCAGAGGAGGAGAAAATGGGAAAGGAAGAGGGAGGGAGGAGGGAGAGGGAGAGAGAGGAAATGAGAGAGGGAGAGGGATAGGGAGAGGGAGACATTAAACATAATAGGGAAATGGGAAAGGAAGAGGGAGGGAGAGAGAAAGAGAGGGGGAGGGAGAGGGAGGGAGAGGAAATGAGAGAGGGAGAGGGAGACATTAAACATAATAGGGAAATGAGAGAGGGAGAGGGAGAGGGAGTGAGACATTAAATATAATAGGAAAATGAGAGAGGGAGAGGAAATGAGAGAGGGAGAGGGAGAGGGAGAGGGAGTGAGACATTGAACATAATAGGAAAATGAGAGAGGGAGAGGGAGGGAGAAGAAATAAGAGAAGGAGAGGAAGATAGCAAAAGGAAATGAGAGAGGGAGAGGAGACAAAAAAAATGAGAGAATGAGAGGAGAGAGAAAAATAGAGAAAAGATGTTAAACATAATAGGGAAAGAGATAAAGACAGGGTGAGGGTGAGGGAGGAAAGGAGAGAGAAAAGGAAATGAGAGAGGGAGAGGAGAGAGAAAAAGAAATGAGAGAGAGAGGAGATAGAAAAATCATTAAACCTAATAGGGAAAGAGAGAAAGAGAGGGTCAGGGTGAGGGAGGGAGAGAAAATGAGAGAGGGAGAGAAAGAGAGAAAAGGAAATGAGAGAGGGAGAGGAGAGAGAAAAAATGAGAGATGGAGAGGAGAGAGAAAAAGAGAAAAAAATCATTAAATCTAATAGAGAAAGAGAGAAAGAGAGGGTGAGGGTGTTGAGTGTTGAAATGACTTGTTTTTTGGCTGATTTTTGTTATTTTTGAGAGCTGAATGGTTGATTTTATGGGATGATTGGTTGATTTGAAAGAGGTTTGAGAGTGTTTTGGATGATAATGATGGTGTTTTGGAAGTTCATGATGTTTGTTGGTGGTTCTGTGATGTTCTGATAGGTTCTGATTGGTTCTGTATACCTTCTGTTTTGTTCTGTTTTGGTCTGTTTTGTTCTGATTGTCTTCTGTAAGGAGGGATGAAGTATTGATTAATGAAGAATGAGATATTGTGAAAGCTTATTGAATGGTTTGTGAGAGTTTGGAATGGTTTGAGAATGAGTTATGTAGTTTTGATGACCTTCTGTAGGTCTTCTGTAGAGCTTCTGCTTCTGTTCTGTCTCTGTTCTGTTCTGTACTCTAGCTGTTCTGGTACTGTTCTGTAGACTGTTCTGTATGCTTCTATAAGTGTTCTGTGGAATGTATGTGTGACTTTGGGGAAAGTTTCTAGCCTTGGAAAGAGGTGAATACAAGTGCAAAAGAGCTAGAGGAAGTGGAAGAAGTAGCTGCTGAAGACTCAAGAGAAGACTAGAGTGAAGTGACAGTAGTGAGCTGTGAAGAGACACTGTAGTGGCTCTGGTGACTCTTCATATCAGGCATACCTCTTGGGAGGGGTATCCACGACCTAAGAGTGATTATTGAGAGTGATTTTTGAGAGATTGTAGTGAGGATATGATGTATTATTGATAGAGTGAGATAGAGAGAGTCAGATATAGCCAATTCTACTCAAACAGAGTGATTGTATATGAGAGATTGAGAGAGAAGACTATGAAGATATTGAAGATGAATATTATGTGATGTATTTCCATTCCAAGATGGTGTATTCCTTTGCTTTCTTTGTTCTATTGATGGATTTTGTGAAGATGTTGAAGAATGTGGTTGATTCTATTAAAAACCGTGGGAGATTTACATGATGCTGTATGAAGATTTGTTGTGCCTGGTGTTCTTTTCTTCATTGTGATCATATGAAACATGATAAACAAGATTGTTGATTTTACAAGATAGATTTTCTTGCAAGAGAATTCCTTTTTCCTTGGTGTTCCTCTCGGGGCTCCATGTTTTTGGTGCGCAGCCGGGGAATCTTGCCATCAACAAGCACCAAAAGAGGCTGAAAATGAAGGAATTGGCATTGCCAAGAAGAGAAGAATTCAATGGATGTTTGTAAAGTTCCTTCTTCCACTGAAGAGTTGGAATTCCTCATAATCAAAGCCACTTTCCACAAGAAGTTCATCCCACAATGGCGGAAACACATCACCATCATGATGCATGCTCTATGTGGTGGACAGTTTCCTCTTCCTATTGAAGCAGCAGAAACTTGCATCTTGGTGGCAAACTGTTTGGGAACAAACTGAAGAACAGAAACAGAGAGAATGACCATCCATGGAAGATTTGGCATTCATTGAGAAGTTTCCAGACAACATCAAGTGGGAGATTGTGAAGAAGCTTCAGGAGTCTTGGTCTGTAGAGGTTCACAGGGACAAGAAGGAAAAGAGTTGGAATTTGTTCGTGGATGCTCAACAGCAAGATACATGGGATGCTTGGTGTACTGATAATCTTCTGTTTGTTCAATTAGCAACCCACTGGAAGTTGGTAGACAGAGTGTTTTTCACAACATACACTATTGAAACCATCAGAAGTTGGCATTACTATGATGATGGCACCACCACAATGCTCAGACGTATGCATTTTGACACCTTCAGAACCGAATATCTTCCTCTGTGCAATGGCATGAAAGCAGAATTTAGGGACGTTGAGAGGAAAGAAGTAGAAGAAATGTTGGCAAGAGAGTCCTCCAGAGACTGAAGCCTTCTGTTAACTCTCTGTGGAGCACTAACAACATAGTGGAGTCAACCCCCTGATGAATGATGCAATAAAAAGGCAAGCGTTAGAACGAGTCCAGAGGTACGTGAGAAGAGAGAAAGCAAAAATCAAAGCCGAGAGCGAGCTCGCAGCAGAAGCCGCCTTTGACGCCCTTGTGGAACTCTTTACAGAAGTCCCAATGGCACATCAAGCCCTTCCTCCTCCTGCTGGAGGTCCACTTCCAAGCCAGATCCGTCCTGGAAATATTGATGACAGGCCAGCGAATGTAGTCCCATTGCCAGTTTTTAAGGGAGAGTACAATGAAGACCCCGATCTTCATGTAGCAGAGTTTATGGTAGCGTGTGTGGCTAACAATGCCAGAACCCCGGAGCATTGGTTAGCAATATTCCCCGCCACTTTCAAGGGCGCGGCATTTCAGTGGTATGAGAGACAAGCAGCAGGAACTTTTGGCACATGGGACGACCTGAAGTTGGCCTTCCTCACTAAATTCAGGCGTGAAGGTTTTGAAGAGCGGATGCGAGAGGAATTTATGAACCTAAGTCAATCCTCTAGAGAAAGAGTGGAAGCCTATGTCTCACGAATGGAATCCATTCTGAAGAGATGGACTAACCATAATCTAGATGATGGCATTCAGAAGAGAGTGTTTCTCAGGGGATTACAACCAGAAGTCTATAAGTTTGTGGAGCTGCAAAGACCAGCCACACTACAAGCTGCAACAGAAGGAGCAAGACTGTACGATGAAGTGGAAGCTCGATTAGCAATGAATACAGGAAGAGGAGTCTTACCTCCTCTGATGCCAGGAATGATGTACCCACCAAATGCAGTTCCAGGGACTGTTCCCTATCCCTACCAACAGATGTCCCCGGTATCACAATACAGTGCACCAAATCCACAGTGGCCACAATCCATGCCTCAAATGATGGTTCAACCACAACAACAATGGTCCCAACCAATTTCCTCAATGCCAAATCAGCAGCAACAGTGGAACCCTACCAACTGGAGTCAACAGCCAACAGTTCAAACAGGAGCACTGAATCAGAACCAGAACAGAGACCCCTCTGTACCAGCCCAACCCGTTTATGCAGTGATTACAGAGACTCCTCAAAACCCTCCTGCCAGTACGTCCGGAGGAGAAAGCTTGAAGGATTATTTATCCAACTCAGTTGCAAACATCAAAAAGGAGTTGATGGATGTGATTACAGAACAACTACAGACGCTGAAAGTGAATACCGCTAGCATATCCAACGTTGCAGGAGCAGGAAGAGATGTGATGCGGTGCCAAGAGCCTACCTCCAATTTAGTGGAATTGGAAGTTGCTGCCATCACGCGTGCAAAGCAGAAGGAACCACCTATCTAGAAAGAAAATAACCCTCCTGCCAGAACAGTGAAGTTCAATCTTCCACCAGAAGAACAGAATAGAACAGAGCCTAGCAGTGCCGTACAGAGCCCTACAGTGCCACAGAGAGTTACAGAGACAGTTACAGAGACAGGACCAGAGGTCCAAGATACAGAAGAGGAGGAAGTGCCACAAGTGGCAGAAGAAGCTCCTGTAATTCCTCTGTTGGAAGAAAGAGGGAAAATAAAAATGGGTGTTGCCCCATTCCCTAATCGGTTAGAGAAGCCAGTGGATCCTATTAAGGAATACGATCTAGTTAGAGATCTAGATACCTTTAAACCAAACCTCACATTCCGACAATTATTGATGTTGTCTCCTAGTTGCCGGAAAAGGTTCAAAAGTATACTGACAAGAAGACGTGGCTTAAGGATTGCTCCCTCAACAGCAACAAAGCCCAACAAGGCTCCAGAGCCTGTAAAAGAAGTGGATGTGGCTAATGCTTTCCTAGATCTGGGTACTCCAGAGACTGGAGTATGGATAGAAGGTTGCTTTATTGCAAATGCACTGATTGATGGTGGTTCATCAATGAACATTATGACGGATGTGACGATGAAGGATCTAGGCCTACAAGGTGTGCAACCAACCCAATGGCTCATCAGACTGGCGGATCAGAGTAGAATCAAGCCTTTGGGCATTCTTCCATATGTGAAGACTACAGTGGCTGGAAAAGATTATTGGCTGACCTATTTGGTGGTGAAGCCAAACTCTTATGGTACATCCTATCCCCTGTTACTGGGCAGACCATGGCTTTTTGAAGCCCGAGCAAGGACGGATTGGTTCAAAGGAACCTTGACCTTGGGCAGAGGACCCAATAAAGTGGTGCTGAAACTATATGGTTCTCAAAAAGGACATGGATCCACCTCCTTGGAATTATCTTCTGACTCCCCTAATGAGGTTACATATGGAACATCAGCAGACGAAGATGCTGTAAAACAGATCCTTCCCAAGAAAACAGTGGCACATTCCTTAACAGTGGATACTGTAAGACGACTTCCAAAAGATGCAAAGCCATTATCAATGGGTGAATACCTGACAGTGAGATAGAAGCATGGATGTACTGCTCTCCCTGTTACATGGTCACAGCAGAAGCAGAAGCAGAAGCAGAAGCAGAGACAGAGGCAGGAGAGGAAAGAGAGAATCTGTTCTTCTGTTATAGAGCTCCTACAGAAGCAGAAGCAGAAGCAGAAGCAGAAGCAGAGACAGAAGCAGACGCAGAGACAGAGACAGAGACAGAAGAGGATGAATATGATATGGACGAAGAAGGTGATGAAAGTGAGCCAGAAGAGTCTATCCCACCTGAAGAGGATACATTTGAGGAAGAAGTTCCAGAAGCATCAGAAGCCGATGAGCTCATGCTATGGGACAGAATGGCGATGGTACCATTTGGTCTAGTAAATGGATCTTCTCATATGCAAAACCTTTATAAGAAATGGATTAAGAAGAGCAAGCCATCTTTTAAGTGTGGCTCCTGCCGTCCTAACCCATCCTTGCCAAAGAAAGATGATGATGATGCACCGTGCCAACAAGCACCAGTTCGACAAACCCAACAGAAATTAGAGGGTCCCTGTTATGTGACGTTCCTGGATGTGTCATCTTCAGAAGATGAGTCTTCAAGCCAAGACGTAATTAATATTGAAACCAAACCCGAAACAGCTCTAATTCCATTCCAACGTCTTAAAGAGCAACCTAAGTCTCCACCAAAAGAAGAAGTTGGTTCTAGTGGGACATCAGAAGAGGACATCACTCCCTTGAAGGAGTCGGATCTGTATCCAGAAGCAGTCCGTGGGACCTTCATTCGTGAAGTAGAAGGTGAAAGGGAGTTAACCTTTGTGGATTCAGAAGGCACTGAACGCCACTTGAAGGTGGGTAGCAGTCTCCCAGAAGAGGAGTTGTCAACCTTGTACAATTTGTTGAAAGAAAACTTGGACGTGTTTGCATGGTCCTACAAAGACCTAAAGGGGATTGATCCCACAATATGTCAACATCATATTGACTTGGAGCCTGATGCCAAGCCAGTACGGCAACGACAGAGGCGAATGAACCCGAATTATTCCACATTGGTGAAAGCGGAGCTGCTGAAGCTTCTGGAAGCCGAGTTCATCTATCTAGTGGCAAATAGTGAATGGGTTTCACCCATCGTGGTTGTACCCAAGAAGAATGGCAAATTGCGAATATGTGTGGATTTTCGGAAGCTTAATTCCAAGACAAAGAAGGATCACTTTCCTATCCCTTTCACAGACCAACTGTTGGACACAGTGGCAGGACATGAACTTTATTCTCTTCTGGATGGATTCAGTGGATACAACCAAGTGCAAATCGCAGAAGAAGACCAATCCAAAACAACCTTCACCACAGAATGGGGGACCTACGCTTACCGAGTGATGCCATTTGGGCTCTGCAATGCCCCTGCTACTTTCCAATGAGTCATGATGGCTGCATTTCAAAATCATCTGCACGACTTTATTGAGGTATATTTGGATGACTTTTGTGTCTATAGTTTGATTCGTGAACATTGGGAACACCTGGAACAATGCTTTGACCGATGCCGGGAGTATGGGATTTTCCTCAACCCCGACAAATGCATCTTTGGGGTTTCTTCTGGAGTTCTGTTGGGCCACATTGTCTCAGCACAAGGGATATCAACAGACCCTGCAAAGATTGAAAAGATTGCAGCTCTGGCAGCACCCACCAACCTCAAACAGTTGAGGGGATTCCTAGGCCATGTGGGTTACTACAGAAGATTCATAGCCCATTTTACAACAAAGGCAACTTCCTTGCACAAGCTTCTGAGGAAAGATGCAGAGTTTACTTGGACGGAAGAATGTGACAAAGCTTTCCACACTCTGAAGTAGTGTCTGATAGAGGCACCCATTCTGCAACCTCCTGATTGGACGAAAGAGTTCCATGTACACACTAATGCATCAATTGAAGGCTTAGGTGCTGTCCTCTGCCAGAAGGGCTCCTCAAAGCTGGACCAACCGATCTATTACGCAAGCCGAAAAGTCACTGATAGGGAACGGAACTATACAGTGACCGAGCTGGAGTGCTTGGCAATGGTGTTTTCCTTGGAAAAGTTTCGCCATTACCTCCTATCCACCCACTTTAAATTTTATGTGGATCATGAGCCCCTGTCCTTCTTGATGAACAAAGCAGATGTGAAAGGACGACTAATGAGATGGCTCCTTTTATTCCAGGAGTTTGACTTTGAGGTGATTACTAAGCCTGGTCGTTCCCACGTTCTGGCTGATCATCTGTCGCGTATCCCACAAACTGCAGACGAGGAGCAGGATGATCCAGACCTCCTTGATGCTTCCCTATTCTTGGTAGAAACTGTAACTCCCTGGTATGCAGACATTGCCAATCTGTTGGCAACCCAACAATACCCTCCTGGTATTTCTAGTCGGGAAAGGAAGAAGCTCATGCTAGAATCAGCCCCCTACACCCTGCTAGGCGGTGCATTGTACAACAAAGGCAAAGATGAAATGCTCAGAAGATGTGTTGCAGGGGATGAGATTGGGATTGTTCTGAAGGCTTGCCACGACGAGCCATGTGGAGGTCACTTTGCAGGAGAAGCTACAGCCAGGAAGGCTTTGCTAGCGGGATATTGGTGGCCTACCATTCACAAAGATTCCTATGATTACTGTAAAAGATGTGATGCTTGTCAAAGAATGGGGAAACCCACGAGGACAAGTGCCATGCCATTGCAACCTATCCTTCCGTTGAAGCCGTTTGAGAAGTGGGGCATTGACTTCGTAGGTCCAATTGATCCTCCTACCAGAAGGAAACAGAACCGATACATCCTCGTATGTACGGATTATGTCACAAAGTGGTGTGAAGCTAAAGCCCTAAAGCGGGACGATGGTAACAGCGTGGCCCTGTTCATGTACGAGAATATCATCACCCGTTTTGGCAGTCCCTTAGAGCTGGTAAGTGACAGAGGCACTCATTTCCTTAACAAAGTCATGGAAGAGTTGACAGAGTTGTATAAGATCCGCCATCGCAAGTCCACTCCTTATTACCCCAGAGCCAACGGCCAAGTCGAAGTTACCAATCGCATCCTCTGCTCGATTCTGACAAGAACAATTGTTGCACATTGTCGTGATTGGGATGATCGACTTACAGAGGCCCTCTGGGCGTACAGAACCTCCCATAAAGCAGCAACGGGACAGACACCTTTCCAGTTGGTGTATGGTACAGACGCTGTTTTTCCTGTTGAACTGGAACTACCCTCTTTAAGAGTGGCTATCAAAGAGCGTTTGGGGGATGATAATTCACTGCAACGCCGTCTTCTGCACTTGGAATGTTTGGACGAAATTCGTCGGATGGCTCTACAGTGCATGGAAGCCACGCAAGCTCGACGTAAGGCTTACCATGACAGCTTCATCAAGCACAAAGAGTTCAAAGAAGGTGATTTGGTCCTAGCCTATGATTCACGATTTGGCAAGTTTCCTGGCAAGCTCCAACAGCGGTGGATGGGCCCCTATAAGGTACTTGCAGTCAACCCTAATGGTTCTGTTCAAGTGCAGACCGTTGATGCCTCTGATGATCCCTTTCTGATCAATGGATATCGCCTGAAGAAGTACTTCCCTCCTTGGGGATCTTGACAATTACGGACACTTGATCCTTCCCCTCGTTGGCACGGCACTGTACTTCTTATGATGTTACTTTTGATAGCCGTTCTTCAATCACTTCTGATGAAGAGGGTGCAACCCTCTGTCCCCTCCAAACCCCCTTCCAGTCTTGATTTCTTATCCTCTATTTTCCACCAGCGACAGTGGCGAGGTGGGTTCTGACAAATGGTCTCTCTACCATTCCCTTGCTCAATATTGAAAAGAAAAAAAAAACATATCGATCATGGGAGAAAAGGACTTAGGTCCCTGTCATGCCGACCTCTTCTTCGAGAAAAGGTGAAAACACCCTCGAAAATAGGGGAAAATAAATTTTTTTTAAAAAAAAACCAACGAAGAAAGAAAAAAAAACAAACAAACAAATCTGTTATGAGAGAAAAGGAAGCAATTCCCTGTCATAGCAGGCCTCGTTCCAAGAAAAGGTGATAAACACCCTTGGGCGAGAAGCTGGCTGTGGAAAAGGTGGTAACACCCAGCAGTCCAGAAAGTGGATTCATTGATTGATATCCCTCGGATCCAATTCCGAAGCTGCCTCCCTTGGTACGCTGTGTCCTGGGTCTCTTTGTAAAGTGACTAACTGTCCTCTAGCAGACGACATGTTCCTATCCAACACAATGTTCGATTTGATGGCTACCTCCCTGGGTATGCCTCTTCAACAATTGATGATGCGATCTTCATCGACAACCCCTTGAGTGATGTGAGCTTTCATCCTAACCGGATGGGGAAGTGAGTACGGTTGCCCTCTTATAACTATCAACAGAGAGTGAGACAGAGGGTGGGGCGAGAGACCAGTCTTTTCCCTTCAAATCAAATGCGAGGTGAGAAGTGTGAATGAAGTGTTGCATGCACGGGATGGGCCTCTCAAAGCCCAAAGCACGATTTGTTCTGTGCACTGCACCATAAGGCTCCCTTGCCTTCCTTCTCGCACCGTATGCCGGCACAGGGCGGGATGCACAGTTGCACCATCAAATGCGCACAAGGCATACAACCTGTGCACAAGTGACTGTGAGGATTACATCAATGGGTTTCAGGAAAAGGCTGCCCTCCTGTATCTATCCACAGAGAGTGAGACAGAGGGTGGGCTGAGTGTGACTGGAGTTTCTTCAATCAATTACCGAGAGGTGAGATTGAGGGATGTTACGACACTTGGAGTCAGGTATGTTCCACTTTCCCTATGCACCCACGGGATGGGTTTTTGCCGTCATCACAAGACACATCACCCTGTTCTGTACACTGCACTGTACGGCTCCCTTGCCTTCCTCCTTGCACCTATGCCAAACGGGTTGGACGCACTAATGCACCATCAACTGTGCACCCTAGCATACTCCCTTTACACTATTTCCCCCTTGTTGATTCCTCAACCGGGTATGAGATATGGGTTTTAATCATTCTTCCTCAAGTGATATTAGTCATGGGGTGAGTGACTGTTCTTTCATTCCAATTGAGTGACTGTGAGTTGAGTGTAGTATCCCTCATCATCATCGACGAATTTCCTGCGATTCCTTCCATCAGCTACCTCCCTGGGTGCTGCCGCGTGGTCCCTGCCATGACGAACGTGTGCTGTAAAGATGCCTTGGTACCTCCTGCAGTCGACAACAACACTGGACGTGCCATCGATACTCAACCTTGATTCTTGACGAAACGGGCCAAGTTTTTCTAACCCTACAACTTCTGGTTCTTAGTGATGGTCATGTTTTAAGTGTGGGGATGTTAGTGGATGGTCTATGGCGTGGTCCTAGGTCCCTGTTGCTCGGTTAACCCTATCCGTTAAGGTCTTAAGTGTGGGGATGCGTCCCTGCGCGTCTCCCGTGCATATTTTTCTGCATATGCCTTAACCTGTTCATGCATGTATGCCATGACTTGCTTTTACCCTAATGGGATCCCTTCCCACCCTTCCGGTTATGTTTCACCCACCCTTGGGAGCTGTTCCCTTGCAGTTTTCCTTCATTCCCTGATTTTGAGGTCCTTCCATGTGAATGCACCCTACGTTCACCAAAATCCAAATCCAACCTTATAGCCCTATTCCTCCCTTCGAACTGCTCATTTTTTCTTTTTACCTACCCCTGTTCCGGTGCACGGTTTTTGAGTTATTAATTTTTGAAGCATTTTGTGCAATTTCACCGGTTTTCCATGTGACCGCACTTTTCTTGCTTCGCAACTAGGATCTGACGTCCTAGCCCTGCCAACCACTTTTCCCCTGACATTTTTCCTTTTTATTCCGCATCATTCCGATACACGGTTTGTCCGTTATTAATTTTCCGGTTTTTTAAGACTTTTTCATGTGTATTTTTGATATTTTTCCATGTGAACCTGCCCTATTTGCATCAGACTTCCAATTTGATTTGACAGTCGTGTCCCCTGTGCCTTCCCCCACCTTTTTCCTTTCTCCTCCACCTTTTTTCGACTTCTGGATTTTTACTTATTAATTTTTAAATGAGTTTTCGGGAGTGTTTTTGGAGTTTTTCGCATATGAACCCCTCCTACTTCCACCAGAACTGCGGTTTAACGTGATAACCCTGTGCCACCCCTTACTGCGGACATTTTTCCTTCTTACTGTATGTCATTCCGGTGAATGGTTTGTTCGATATTAATTTCCGATCCCATTTTCGGGTTTATTTTTTGGGTTTTTCCCATGTGAACGCGTCTTCTCTCAGTCGGAATTATGTTTTGATGTGATAGGATTGTCGGGCATATCTTTCTGCATAGTTTTTCTTTTTTCTGCACTTCATTCCGATGCACGGATTTTTCGATATTAATTTTTAAATTGCGTTTTTGGTTCGTTTTTTGTGTTTTTTGCACGTGACCGCCCTTTACCCCTCCCGGAACCCCCGTCCCGTATTTTCCTTGTTTCCCCCTCTGTCGTCCTGCCCACTTTTCGCTTTTACACTATTTCGTTTTGACGTCCGGATTGGGAGTTATTAATTTTTCTTTATTTTTACGTGTATTCGCGCACCCGTTTTACGCGTGAACGCACCCTTTTTCGATTTTACGCGTTTCCACGCGCCCCGATCGTGTCCGCATAACCCGTACTGTCATCCCAGCGTCCTTTCAATCCCGTCACAGCAAATTTTTTTTACCCCGCCCCGCGCATGTGCGCGGGACGGGGGTACCTACCCTTGTCCCCACCCCGCCCATTTACCCCCACCCCTACCCCTGCCCATCCCCACCCCGCCCATTTACCCCCACCCGTACCCCTGCCCATCCCCACCCTGCCTATTTATCCCCACCCCTACCCCTGCCCATCCCCACCCCGCCCATTTTCCTCCACCCCTACCCCTGCCCATCCCCTCCACCCCTACCCACCCCACCCACACCCTTTCCTATCCCCCCCCTACCCCGACCCCTTCCCCTCCCCACCCTAACCGTCTTCTCCCTCCCTCTTCCCTGCGTCCTCCCTTCCCTCCCCTCCTCCTCCATTCCCTCTCCTCCATTTTCTCCTCCCTCTCCACCCTCTTCTCCATCCCCCCCTCCTCTGTTCCTCTCCTCTTCCCCTCCTCCCCTGCCCCTCGCCTATCCTCGCCCGCGTCGCCCTCTTCTTCGTGGAGCCTTCCAGCAAGACGCATTTGGGGCTGTCGGTCTCCTCGCCGAGCCCGGCCCGCATCAGCTGCTTGAGCTGGAAGAGCAAGCTCTTGGACGTAAACCCCTCCTCGCGCCGCATCACCTTTACGCACCGCATGGCCAGCATCTTCTGCCCGTCCAGCGGCTTGGCCAGCCCGTACTCCACAAGATAGCAAACCACCCCCCGCGTCTTCGAATCCGCCATCCATCGCCCCAGTATCATCGCGGCAGCCTCGGTTCCCACCACCGCCACCGCCACCCCTTCATCCTGCCTCCCTCATCGACCCGCCACCTTGCAGCCCCCCGACTTCGCCTCCTCTGCAGCGCCAACGCCCCTGTCACCACGTCGCCTGTGGCCCCGTGGGCCGCCGCCACATCGCCCCCGCTCGCGCCCGTCGCCTCACTATCCGCGCCTACGCCTCGCCCTCTGATGTCGCCCCTCGTCCTCGCCGTCGCCAGCCGCCCACTCCACCTGCCGTCGCGCCGACCTCCCGCCCTGCATGGCAGCCCGTTGACCTCGGCTTCCCTGTCCTCCACGTGCCTACCAACCTACCCTTTCCTTTAGCCCCCACTAACCCACTAGCCCCCCTTCCCACCCATCCTAACCCAACCCCCATTACCCCCCCACTAAACCCCTTTCCCACCTCCCACCCCTTCCTTCCCACCCATACACACACACCCCCAAACCCCCCTCCACACACCACTAACCCTCCACCCTCACTACCCCTCATTCCTTCCATAAATATCCCTAAACCCCCATTCGCACTCCACCCCCCGTAACCAGACTCCACCCCCCAATCGCCGTTGGCTTCACCTCACCCTCCCCCGACTGTCGTTCGTGTGCGCGGTGATGTCTGTGCGTTGTTAGCGCGGGAGTATATTTTAGCTGCTGTTCACGTGCGGGACGCGCGTTTGAATTTGACGATTGAGGTGGTGCGTGCTGGTTCATGCATGCGCAGCTGTCACGTGTGTCCGGGTATTCCTTTTTGAAATCCTGAATATCATGTTTTTTTATAAAAAAATCCACACCTCCATTAACCACACTTACAATTTCAAAAACAAATATATAATCAACAAATTTGACAAAAATTTTGGAATTTTATCAAAAATTACAGAAACCTTTTCCCATCATTTTCTAATTTTTTTTTAAAAAATTTCCCTACCAATTTCTATTACAAAATTCTAGAAAATTCCCTATTTTCCAATTTCTTCAAAATTACTTACAACATGTATAAAAATTCGTTTTAAAATTAGTAAAAAGATAAGACAAATCATTAGAAACCACTTTCCATTCTTCAAAAAAAAAATCCAGAAAAATCTCGAAAATTTTCCTTTTATTTTTGCAACCCATGGCCTTATTTTTCTAAACTGTAAATTTTCGAAAAAAATATTTTTTCCCATTTTAAAATTCCAAAATCTTTCAAAATACTCAAAAATATGATAAAAATTCATTAAAAATGCTTAAAAATTCCAAATTAATTTTTGAAAAATTCCTAACATTTTCCTTAATATTTTTATTTATTTTTGGCATATTTTTCTCCACTGTCATAATTCTTTCTTTCACACATAAATTCCTTGAAAATTCAAATTAAACAAAAAAAAAACTCACCCTTTTCATCCAACACCCCAACTAAATGTCTAGAACAAATCCAGATATTTTTGGATTGAGGAGAGCGCATTCTTTGCATTTCCATACACCCACTACCAGGTATTTTCCCTTTTATTTGTTTTTTTAAAAAAAAGCTACCCCAAAACCCACGGTTAATATAAAAATCAATACTAACCACGAAACAGAAAAGACAAAAAAACACACAAACAAACCATCCCATATTTAACACAACTGCAACCTACACACCACCATGGCACGTGCATTCGCGCTACACACACATACTTTTTAATTAAAATCAACCAGCCGTTCACTTAGCACGCGCTACGTGCGCTAAAGAGGCACTTTAAATTTTAATTAAAAAGAACCAGCCGTCACATGAGCACGCGCTGGCAAAAAAGCGCTCCACATCACCTTAATTTATAATCAATGAATTGCATTTAGAGACCCAATCGGGAATCGAAGTCCGGGAATCGAATAAAAGCACCGCTTAACCTAATAATTGGTAATTTACTTTATAATAAGGAACCGCCGTTTTCTTGCTAAGGTTTATCACCTAATAAAAATTCACCTATTTTTAATAATTGATTAAAATCAACCCTTCATTAAATTAATTCCCCCCTCACTGCACTTCATCCCCTTTTTAATGAAGCGTTTCGTGGGATGGGTCTGCGCCGTCATTAGTGTTATTTTCCATGGTCTAGTCTTGGTTCTATCACAGATGTCGTATTGATATGTGTCGGATATGGTATGGTTTTGGTTTTCTGTTTTTGTTACGGTTACGGGTACGGTATGCAGTTTTTTCTTTTATTGCCTGATACGGGGTTCAGGGTGTTTGTCTGATGCATCGCATGAAGCTTTCGGTCGCATTTGTCTCGAGGTCATGTCAAATTTTTTCTAGGATGTGGTTTGCTTGGGGTTAGTAGGTCGTGTCACGTTTGATTGGTAATTCTCTTATCCTTGGTTTTTTGTCTCTTGCTTTGCAGGCATTCTCCTTGATTGTCAGTGTTTGTGGTGTGTGTGTAACCATCTGAATGGCGCCTTCTCATGCTCCTCCCCCTATCCAGTACGTCCCACTAGTTAGTAGGGATTACTCGTCCCTACTTACTTTTGAGCCCCTCACAAAGGTGGGACTTGCTGCTTTTGTGGCCACTCCTTTTCCATTATTTCCAGAGGATCCGTCCTTATGTGATGAGTTCCTGGCCTCTTACAGCAAGAAGACAGGCGTAGTCCAAGGAATGTCTATGACATTGACGTCTCGAGGCTTAGGGAAGGCTCTGTCTCTTCCCTTCAAAGGAGAACCTTTTGTGACCACTCGTCAGCTCTTCTCTAATGACGAGATTCTGAAGCTGTTGCAGAAGCAGACAAGGAAAGTCCTTGACGTTAAGAAAGTGATAAACTCTTCAGGAGTTTCGTTTTCTATGATTACTGATCCCGTATGGAAGACGATGTGTCAGTTCCTTCAGGACAAGTTCATGCCTGCCAAAACGCCATCCCACTATTTGTCCAAAGAACTTTTCACAACTTCCAGGATGGTGCTGAAAGGAGTTGCTATTGATTGGAGCACATACCTCCTTACTAAAATGGATCAGCATTTTGTTAAAGTCACGAGGGGTAATGTTACCAATGTTACCTACGGATCATATTTGTCTGCCTTCTTGACCTATTCAGGTTTACAGAAGACTGTACCTCCACCTCCTCCATTAGATCCAGTACCTCCTCCTCCACCTTCAGAAGAGTCAGCACCTATTGACATTGAGGATGATGATTCTCCGCCTCCCCTGGTCATACAACGTAAACGCTTGAAGAGGGTAGCGGATAAAGCCCCTGCTGTACTTCCCTCAGTGCCTATCCCTGCTACTTCTGGCAGTGAACTCCCTGGGTATCTCACTTGCAATAATCTGTTCCGAGCACATCGAGAAGGATCTTTGGAGATCTTAGTTCCCTCCCTGAACAGTCTCGTTTCAGGAGATGCCATTTCTTTCCTCTGCAAGGATATTCAAAGTTCCATTGAGTTGTCAGTGACAGCCTGTGTTCAACAGCTGTACGCATCTTTCTATGAGGAGCTCATGCAGTCTAAAGACCAGTTGCATAAGGCAACATCTGAGTTAGCTTCTGCTAAGGATACCCTAGCAGATTTATTTAAGCAAATGGAACAGCAAACCCAACTGGTTGCCACTCAACGTGATGAGATTTCTTCATTGAAGACCCAGTTACTCGAGGCTCAGTCACAGGTTACTAGCCTTTCAGCAGAGAAGGAGAGGATGTCCAAAGAAGCAAAAGAATTCCAAGTTCTCTTAGATGACAAGCTTTCAGCTTTACAGATGGCTAATGACACAGTGGCCAACCAAGCCTCCCAAATCCAGCAGTTGCAAGATCAGCTAGCAAAGTCCCGCTCTGTTCCTCCAAGCCCTCCTGTTGCATTGATTCCTTCTCTTTCACAACAGGATTTGGCTACCCTACAGAGACAGACTACTTTGTGCCCTCTATTCCAAGACAAAGTGGAAAGATTGCAGTCCCGAATGGACTTGTTATGGTCTACCTTTGAACAGTTTCAGGAATATGTCTTACCAGACCATTCTTTCTTTGTCCACTACCACTTACAGAAGTTGGTCTTCTATATGAAGCTTTCCACGATGGATTTACCTTTTCCAAAGGATGGCTGGAGTGGGGCTTGGTCTGCTGAGTTGTTGACAGAGGTAGTCAGAATGGTCTTTGAAGATTCTGTCACGCCAGATACCATGTTGATGTCATACATGTATCTCCGAGGAGATTTGTTAATCCCAGATGAGGTAGATATGGCATGGTATGTGGGGGATGTGGTCTTACAGGTTGTTCTATATGTCAATCATTTGGAGTTGCGCATAGCTGATATGTTTCAAAGTTATTCCTCCAAAGTAGCTGATTGTCAGGATAATTCGTGGCATCCCATGATTGATTCGGTGGTCCTCAATCAAAGACAAAACACAGCTCCTACCTTTGCCCAGAGTACTAACCAACTGAGGATGGATCTCTTAACCTATCTTTCCAAACATAATCCATTTGATGCTACCTTCTTTGATGCCTATCATAGACGATCTCTTTTAGGACCTTTTGTTCCTACCCTCCTCTATTATCAACAATTGGCTCACCGCTATGCTATATATATTTCCCTTTGTCAAACTAATTCCACAGTAATTTTACCACTTCTTTTCCAACCTTCCAATTTCCCTCAAATTCCTATTTTCACTTACTGTTCCTTTATTGAGGATAGGGTGTTTTCCCCTTCTCCACCCTGTCCTTCACCCCTCATAAATGTTCCCTCTACATTTCCTATTTATCAGTTAACACCGTTCCTTAGTGATTCCTTACAAATTTCTGCCACTCCTTCTTTAACCTTTTCTTCCTTTTATGATTTTTCCTATCCTTCCCTACATCCACTCTTCCTTATTCCACTACCCTCTCCTAACACTTCCATATCTCAACCACCTCAGTTGGTTAGTGACTGTGACGGTTTTGATAATCAGATTTCCAGAAGAAGGGGATGGAGTTCGGATGATTGCCTTACAGGACCACAGATTAATTGGCCAGTAATTCCAGGAGAATGGACAGCTTCCAGTCAAGCTTATCAAAACTATGTTCATTTTTCCCAACAATATTCACAGTCTGCAGATCCCTCAGTGAGATTAACTGCTCACTTTGCTTGGTACCTGGCGTATATGCATAGGCACTCTCATACTGATTCAAAGCCTATTCCAAAGCTGTGCATGAATGTCAATGTTAGCATTGATTCCCATCAGTTGGAGATACTGTATTTTCATGCCCTCTGTTTGCCTAGCAGATACTTGGTCCTATTGGAAAGGATGTGCTGTCTCCAATTTTTCCAAAATCCTCCTAAAAACTTTGTAGATGAATCCTTATCTATGGATCGATTCCGACAACATCAATCTTTTAAGAGGGATCATCTTCATTGATACCTTTTTCATGTATAATGGAAGCTTTTAATGCAAAACTCTCTTTTTGAAGAAGTCATTCAGATGGTTGTGTTGTGTATTAGTGTTTGTGTTGTGAGTTCATTTATGTCAAACGAACGTGGTGGTTTCCTATTGGATTTTGTATACGAGCTATGTTTTGGAGATTTGTAGAGATGGGGTCGTGGTTGGAGAGTTGAAGCTGATGCTAAAGAAGAAGAAGTAAACTCTTATATCCTTTACAAATTTGTGGTGATTTTTAGTTTGATAAGAGGTGTTAATTTCAAAAGAGTTTTCCTTTCTTTGTATTTTTATATCAGAAACAGGTTATAAGTTGGGGTCGTGGTGGATGGATTCTTTTTGAAAAGATATTGAAGATCAAAGTTGAGCTTTTCCATGAACTTGTATTCCCTTTTTCCTGGGTCGCGAGGACGCTTCCTTATTAAGTGTGGGGATATGTTGAGTGTTGAAATGACTTGTTTTTTGGTTGATTTTTGTTGTTTTTGAGAGCTGAATGTTTGATTTTATGGGATGATTGGTTGATTTGGAAGAGGTTTGAGAGTGTTTTGGATGATAATGATGGTGTTTTGGAAGTTCATGATGTTTGTTGGTGGTTCTGTGATGTTCTGATAGGTTCTGATTGGTTCTGTATACCTTCTGTTTTGTTCTGTTTTGGTCTATTTTGTTCTGATTATCTTCTGTAAGGAGAGATGAAGTATTGATTAATGAAGAATGAGATATTGTGAAAGCTTATTGAATGGTTTGTGAGAGTTTGGAATGGTTTGAGAATGAGTTATGTAGTTTTGATGACCTTCTGTAATCTTCTGTAGGTCTTCTGTAGAGCTTCTGCTTCTGTTCTGTCTCTGTTCTGTTCTGTACTCTAGCTGTTCTGGTACTGTTCTGTAGACTGTTCTGTATGCTTCTATAAGTGTTCTGTGGAATGTATGTGTGACTTTGGGGAAAGTTTTCTAGCCTTGGAAAGAGGTGAATACAAGTGCAAAAGAGCTAGAGGAAGTGGAAGAAGTAGCTGCTGAAGACTCAAGAGAAGACTAGAGTGAAGTGACAGTAGTGAGCTGTGAAGAGACACTGTAGTGGCTCTGGTGACTCTTCATATCAGACATACCTCTTGGGAGGGGTATCCACAACCTAAGAGTGATTATTGAGAGTGATTTTTGAGAGATTGTAGTGAGGATATGATGTATTATTGATAGAGTGAGATAGAGAGAGTTAGATATAGCCAATTCTACTCAAACAGAGTGATTGTATATGAGAGATTGAGAGAGAAGACTATGAAGATATTGAAGATGAATATTATGTGATGTATTTCCATTCCAAGATGGTGTATTCCTTTGCTTTCTTTGTTCTATTGATGGATTTTGTGAAGATGTTGAAGAATGTGGTTGATTCTATTAAAAACCGTGGGAGATTTACATGATGCTGCATGAAGATTTGTTGTGCCTGGTGTTCTTTTCTTCATTGTGATCATATGAAACATGATAAACAAGCTTGTTGATGTTATAAGATAGATTTTCTTGCAAGAGAATTCATTTTTCCTTGGTGTTCCTCTCGGGGCTCCAGAGGGTGAAGGAGGGAGAGGAAATGAGAGAGGGAGAGAAAGAGAGAAAAGGAAATGAGAGAGGGAGAGGAGAGAGAAAAAAAATGAGAGAGGGAGAGGAGAGAGAAAAAGAGAGAAAAATCATTAAACCTAATAGTAAAAGAGAGAAAGAGAGGGTGAGGGAGGGAGAGGAAATGAGAGAGGGAGAGAACGAGAGAAAAGTAAATAAGACCTTACAATAAGCTCATCCTAGGCTCATAGGGGTTAGGCCGATCCTCAACAAAGCTAAGGGATATATGGCTAGAGAACCCTAGCATACTTGTGCCTCCTAGCATAATGTTCTTCCTGCAAAGAGACCTCTCATACATGGGGCTTGTCCTAGTCTCCACCATGCAAGTATACAATGAAGGCAATCAGCCTATCAGTTAGAAAAACATTCATTTTTCATAACGTAAATCCAAAAATAACCTTGGATATTTCATAAAAATCAATCTCTTCTTAAAAAGACAAATACAAAAAACTAAAATAGCATCATTCATATGCTTCGCAAAACTAAAATAGCATCACCACAAGATCTCTTAGGAAATTCATCCTCAATTATCAAGTTTAATTAAAAAATATAATGTAAAATCACTTGCAAGGAAGGACACTCTTTTATCATTAACCCTCTTTCTTCCTTAGAATAGTCTTAAGAACAAATTTATGCTCTAACAAGCATATATTTGAGCATAATAACTATTTTAAGGTTTATTCCACGAGTAGTAGTAGTATATATGCAACCATCAAGCTAGAGATCATGCTTTGGTATCTGTGGAGATCCCAATCTCATGCCCTCATAGAGATTGTAGTGTGCAATAGTGTGGAGAGAATGTGGGTGAGTTGTAAATGGTAAAGGAGAATTCTATTGATGATGGAGAGAACTCTCTCTCTAACTCTTGTCTCTCTCTTCATCTCTATATAAGTAGTTGTAGTCGTAGTTGTGGTCGTGGTCATGGTCATAGTCGTAGCCATAGTCGTGGTCATAGTCGTGGTCATCGTGGTTGTGGTTGTGGTCGTGGTCATGGTCATTGTAGTCGTGGTCGTAGTTGTAGTCATGGTCATGGTCATGGTCGTGGTCATCGTAGTCGTAGTCATAATCATGGTCATGGTCGTGGTCGTGGTCGTGGTCGTGGTCGTGGTCGTGGTCGTAGTCGTGGTCGTGGTTGTAGTAGTATTCATATTCGTAGTCGTAGTCGTGGTTATGGTCGTGGTCGTGGTGGTCGTGGTTGTGGTCGTGGTCATGGTCGTAGTCGTGGTTGTGGTCGTCGTGGTCGTGGTCGTGGGTCGTGGTCATCGTGGTCATGGTCGTGGTCATGGTTGTAGTTGTGGTCATAGTCGTAGTCATAGTCATAGTTGTGGTCGTGGTGGTTGTGGTCATGGTCGTGGTTGTAGTTGTGGTCGTAGTCGTAGTCATAGTCATAGTTGTGGTCGTGGTCGTGGTTGTGGTCGTGGTCGTGGTCATCGTCGTAGTCATGGTAGTGGTCGTAGTCATAACATAGAAAAAGAGAGAGAGATGGAAGGAGAGGATAACAATTTAAGACAGAAAAAAAAAGAGAGAGATGGAAGGAGAGGAGAACAATTTAAGAAAGAAAAAAAGAATGATAACAAAAACAAATTGTTTGTCATAACGTAGACAAAATGGAAAATGATGAAGGTCCTGTTGTTGAAGATCGCGAGGCGTATCTTATTCAGCGTGTTCCATGTCCTTGCTCTCAATGCAAGCTGGCAATTAGACAAAAACATTGATTGTTTACAGAACATGTACGACGATTTGGCAAGTTTCAATTTGAGATCATTGATCAGGCGATTGCGGATTTTCAGCAAACAATAAGAAAAGTTAATATCAATCATGCATTGTACTCGCAAGCTAATTGAATACCATATACAATAAGATTGGGTCTGGTTGGCAAATTTTCTATCCAGGGAGGTGACGTCTCATCCCAAGGAGGAGTGCAACCTTTGTGGCCAATTAGAAGAGTTCGTGGGCGTGCAATGGATGGAGTGCATGAGCCAATCCACCACTTGCAAGGCCAATCTATACCGTCAATGCTAGAGGAGACAGGCAGCCTTCCAGACCTACCTACAATCTTGGAGCTTGAGATAGAGGCAATGATCGATGCATTGATTCCCAAGGATGACGAGAATTCCTACCTACAATCTTGGAGCCTAAGATAGAGGCAATGATTGATGCATTGATTCCCAAGGATGATGAGAATTCTGATCCGCTTAGAGAGGAAGCATCCATACCATTATATGATGGGTGCCAAGTATCTCGCTTGAAGACACTGCTTGCACTCTTAAGTGTGCAAGCAAAATATGGGTGGAGCGATGCAAGTATGACAGAGTTGTTTAGGTACCTTGTACATACACTTAGTTGATTTTTTTTCGACGCTATTATTAAAAAAATTTGTGTTTTTTAAAGGTGTTTTATGATTTTTTTCAGGTTATTGAAATATCATATATTGCCACTTGCAAATACCATGCCTGAGTCTCGTGATGATGCACGACATGTTTTACGAAAGCTTGGCATGGATTACAACAACATCCATGCATGTATCAACGATTGCATACTATTTCAAGGAGAATACGAGACTATGGAGACATGTCCAAAGTGTGGTGCTCACAGGTATCGACAGGACTTGCAAGGGCAAACCATCCCTCAAAAAGTTCTCAGACACTTTCTCCTTATCCCCCGCATAAACCACATGTTTCGTACATCTAGCATGGTGAGCTTGACAATGTGGCATGCATAGAATAGGTCCACAGATGGAGTTCAATGAATATTAGCAGATTCACGCGCAAGGAGCAACATTGACTCTACCTTCCAAGGATTTTCTTGAGAGCCAAGGAATCTTCGGCTTAGTCTTGCAATGGATGGTGTGAATCCATTCGGTCTACGCTCAACTTCTTACAGTGTGTGGCCTATAGTCCTTGTTAACTACAATATCCCTCCATGGCTTTCTACAAAGAAAGGACATCTCATCCTTAGCTTACTTGTCCCCGGCTGCTACAAAGTAAAAAATATGGACGTGTATCTTTGTCCATTAGTTGATGAGCTTAAGATTTTGTGGGAGGAGGGGGTCATCGTGCAAGATATGAGCAAGCACGATGGTCGGCGGTCTGCCAATATTCGAGTCATTCTCATGTGGATGATGCATGACTTTTCGGGATTCAGAGAGTGCTCAGGTAAATAGGCTTTCGTTCTTGTTGGCAATATCCATATTTTATCTTGTTCAAGCTTGTATTCACTGGGTCGTGGTGTTGAAACAGGTTTGGTTACCTTAGGTCATCATGCATGTCCATTGTGCAGGCCATAGTTAGACTCCCGAAGGTCACAAACCATGAAGAAGATGGTATATCAAGGACATGCCGCTTTCTTGCCAGAGGGTTATGAACTCAGGGAAGGTTTTCTTGGACGACCTCCAACACGTATGAATGCCACAAGTTGGTACGAGCTGAAAATGGTCCATGCGGAGTCACATCCAAACGGAATGCGACGGTTCTCAGTTTTCTACGAGTTGCCATATTGGACCCACTTACAGGTCAACCACTTGTTGGATCCCATGCATATTTTCAAGAATGTGGGCAGCTTGCTATGGGACCACATCCTGGAAAGAGAGACATTATGGGGGCATGAATGGATTTGAAGGAGGTAGGTAAGATGGAGGCACTTTGGCCGTAGTCGAGTGCTAATGGTTGCATGCAGCTACCTCGCGCTCCTTGGGTTTTGTCCACTAAAGAAGAGTGCATTGTGAATCAAGTAGTCAAGTCTACCCACACTCTAATGGGTATGATGTGTTCTCTCAAGTCTGCATTTTCTAAAGAAGACCAATTATTAGGGCTAAAATCCCATGACTGGCATAAGATATGTCAATTTTGTATTACAAATGGATTGTAATTGGCATGCCCATTTTGCTATTTGGAGTGTAGCCATTGTTCATAATGCTTTCTCATTTGTGGCAGTTTGTACTACCGATCGCGATCACAGGATGTCTTACTCTAGAAATACGTGGGGCCATTTACAGGTTGTCGACTTTGGTGCAATGGATCTAGCCTCAATTATTGCACTTGCTCCAAGAAGAAGAAGAAGAAGTAATAGCTTCACCCACAATGGTTCCTCACTCCACCTCACACACACACACACACACTCTCTCTCTCTCTCTCTCTCTCTCTCTCTCTCTCTCCCCCCTTCTCTCTCCACCTCACACACACACACACGCACACACACACACACACACACTCTCTCTCTCTCTCTCTCTTACACACACAAGGAAGATGCAAGCAAGAAGCAAGAAGAGAGATCCACAAGTTTGCACACCATAAGAATGAGCTTATCCTTTAATTTCTTAGCTCTTATATATGGCCTTGATTTCTTAGACACCATCCCATCTCTTTGGCCTAAACCAATTTTCTCTTACCTTATACACACTCTCTGGTTTTACAAATATTTTTCATTACAACTTGCAAGGGGTCTCTTTATAAAATAATTTTTTGTAAAATATTATAAGTGCTTGAGAGATGCTCTCGTTTCCACTTCTCTTTTTATTCCCTTTTTTTAATATGTTTCTTCTTGCACATCTCACCTTTGTCCTTGCCTTCTGGAAGCGGTCAACCATGTATGTGAACTAAATGTATTCAATGAGCTCTGTGTGATAGGACTAACTAAGCTACTTGTATATGAATCGCAATATGGTAGGATTTAATTATATAACTAAAGAAAATTAGGTGCATGCATGGAAAGTGGGCATGGGATCATCACAATGACGTCATCCAATGGATAGATGGACTAAATTAATTATGTGCTTTCCTAAAGAAGGAAATAGGAATATGGTAGAATATTTTGACTACCTAGGGTTTGTGTCATCGACCTCGACTAACACTGTTTTAGGGGGCCGAAGTTGAGATTATGACTTATGGGTAGAGGGGTCAAGCATAGCTCCCCTTCTTTTCTCACCCTCTTTGAACAAAGTGCGGTGATAGTCTACTCTCAAACTCGGTTTCATGCAAAGTGATCATTTGTGGTTGGGTGCTAGATTCTTGATAGAGGCTACTAAGTCCTAGGTCCATCAACTCTATCCTAGTGGGTCTCAAGGATGTATGTTCTAGTGCAAGATAGACTCAAAACTAGCTAAATCCATAAATCCTAAGGAGCTCTGAATTGTGTTGCTCAAGATAAGTGTCCGAGTGACTACCAGACGCCCTCCCCTAGCTCAATTAGGGGCAAGTACATTACACCTTAGCATCAGAGAAAATCCCTTATCAATTCATTATTTGCATCTTTTTACTATAATATTTTGTTGGAAGGGGGTTTCTACACAAAGAAAAGCTAGTAGATGTGGATATGTAGGAAGAACCTATCTAGTTTGCAGGTAAAGAAACATTAAGTTTTTGGAAATAAAAGTGATAGTTTCCAAAACCATGTGTTATGGTTCCACCACTAAGTACTTTTGTGTAGCACACAAGAACAACTTAAAATATATGTTTATGTATGAAACAAATGCATTGAAGTGGAATATTAAAGATAATAGATATATTGACTAAGATCAAACTTGATTAGTTGACTTTCTACTCACAAAATCTAACCTAGGTTTGGTAAAATAATGATTGTATTATAAAAGTCCACCATTAACTTTACTCTAATTTACAAGTTGAAAGTTCACTAGATAGCTTGGTTCCAAATCAACTACCCTTTGAGAAATTTAGACTTTAAAGATAATGTAAGAAGACAAAGTCTAGACCTTTAAAATTTCTACAATGACCATTACACAATACTTTTTCATATTTTCACTAGGAAGTAAGACATTCTACTTCACATTTTACCTTTGACTGGTAGTCCATTAAATAAATTAGAAATTTGTCTCTTAACCAACTTTAACTTAAATTTGGTAAGTTATAAGCAACTCGACATTGGCATGTGTTTTATAGAACTTTCAATGATCTATTTTTTTAAACTTTTGATATTGACTTGATTTTGAATAGCAAGCATTTTATTTGCATATGAAATAGGCCTATGAACATGGTTCTCAAAAGGCTAAGATTTCAAGTCCTCGCTACCTTTTGGACTATACACCTATTTAGTAATCAATTAGTTTATACTTGATTTCTCCAATGTTAGAAGGTGATGTTCATTATTGATCCACTAAAAACATGTTATCTCTCTTTTGCTAATTAAGTAAATGTCTTATAGATCAAAACCAACTTCATAGTGCAACAAGTTGTTATTAGAGACCAATATGCCTCTTAATAACTAATCTCACTAAGTCACCTCTGTTGAGAAATAGACAAATGATGTATGCTCCAAGAGGAGCTGTCCTGAATCCCATATGCATAGTGAGGAGAGTGGAACAACTCAAAGCCTATAAAGCTTTGTACTTGACTATGAAATGAACACAATATCATGATGCTTTGTACTTTCAGTTAAGTGTCTGTCATTGTCGATTCTACACAAGATTGTGTTTATGAGTCCAAGCTAATCTATCTTGGAACCTAATTCACTTGTGTAATAGTTTGTCTCTACTTGTCCATGTCATTATGAACTTGGTTTGCATCTTTGATCCACCATAGCTTGTGTCATGTCCTAGATCCACATCATTTAACATGGTATCAGAGCCCAGTTGGGCATGGCACAGCTCACACTCTGAATCTCTAGTCTCCCTTCATCTCTGGTGATCTCTAACCAGCCCACATTCAGCTCATATCTTCAGTTTCAACTTCAAATCTCACTTGGACCTTGTGGCAGCCATAGCCAGTAGCACCCTGTCATCTTGAAGCTCCTGTATCTCACTCCACATACCAAATCTCTCTGAGCTTCCTTCTGGAAAGTTGTTCTCCACCTCACAAAACTTCCCTGTATCACATCAATCCATGAGATTTGTCTATCTGGACCTCAGCATTGTCACTATTGTCAGTTGCTGCCATAGCCCCAGTTTGTGGCCTGCAGGACATACCTCACTTTGAGCTCTCATATCTCTCAAATCAGGCAATATTTCAGTGTGCTTTCTTTAGGAGGATTGTTCTTCTACTCAAGGAGCTTCTGCCTATCACATCTAAGCCTGACATTGGATACCTACAAGCCTGGCATTGCTGAAATTCAACGTCGCTGCCATATCTGCGCCTGGTTACGTTTCGCCGATCTGCGCGCAGACTGCAGTACCCGATCTTGACGATTATCATGGGGTTCTTGTAGAGCATGGAGTAAGCTACATTTCTATAAAAAAAGTTTCCAAAATGATCAACTCTAGCTCTAGATATCTGGAAAAAACCAGGCCTGGGTCAAAACCCTAATCCAGGAAGCCATAGCCATCAAGGTGCAAGCTCATTTTTCCTTCAATTTCTCATTCCTTTCAACTGAGGGCACACACTGCCACTCTTATCTGAGTTTGAACTCAGTTCCCAGCAAGATTAACACTTCAAATCAACAAGCAAGAAGAAGATCAAGCACCGACATTCAATACTAAGCTCAAGAATAGGATCTATTGATACTCAACTAGTGTCAGTTGACACTAACCTCCTTGTGACACTTCACAAATCCCCCTTGCTGGTCTTTTCTCAATTAATTGGAGCTGCTCAACATGGCAAAACTTGAGCAAATAGCAAAGTTCAATGGAGAAGGCTTCCATGCCTGGAAGGAAAAGACCATGTACCACCTGATGCGAAAGGACTTATGGGACTTGTTTGAAGATGATGCAGATAACAAGAAGGAAGATGATGAAGACGGGTTCGTTGAAGAAGACCAGTTCAAATCCAAAGAATGGAAAAAGATGAATAATAAGGCACTAGGCATCATTGCTTGGGGATTAAGTGATGATGTGTTACATCATATATCTGGTATTAGAAATGCTAAAACCGCCTGGGAGGAACTTGATAAAATGTTTGGTACTCAAGCAAAGAATTCAAAGGTAAAACTTCTCATGCAGTTTTATAAACTGGATATCAAAGACAGTGCTTCTATGACCATACACATTAATAAGTTTAAGAGTTTAAAAACTCAACTTGCATCTCTTAAAAAGAATATTGAGGAATATGAAGCAATAGCCGTACTGCTTGCAAGTGTAAACAAGGATCCATATGAAAATCTTGTGTCCACCTTGAGTAATGTTCCAAGCCTCATACTTAAAGATATTGAGCACTCACTACTCGATGAAGAAGGCAAAGTAAAAACCAAGAATGCAAAAGACAATGTCTCATCATCTAGGGAAAATCTTTTGTACACCAAAGGAGCTGCTGGACCTAAAGGAAGAGGTCGAGGATTCATCAACAACAATAACAAGAATCGGATTACATGTCACTATTGTGGTAAGACTGGCCATGTAGCCAGTGAATGTTTCCATAAGAAGAGAGCCCAACAATTGCAAAGTGATCATCACCAGAACCAATTCATGGAAGAAGGAGAAGAAGAAGAATATGCGTCCACTACCATCAACAACTCTGACAGATTGTTTTGAAGAACTTTCATTGTCTCTTACATATGTTTTTCCCATAGTGGATCTTTCTTTTCCTTAGTGAATTTGATTTGTACAACCCTTGACAAGATGTAAAGTCTCAAGCTTTAACTTGACTAGGCTGCCTATGAGCTAGTCTTCCGGGCCATGTTATCATGAAGGGGGGGCAAAAGCCAGCAAGTGTAGGTACTCATCATTTGAGGGGGGGTGTTGAGAAATAGACAAATGATGTATGCTCCAAGAGGAGCTGTCCTGAATCCCATATGCACAATGAGGAGAGTGGAACAACTCAAAGCCTATAAAGCATTGTACTTGACTATGAAATGAACACAATATCATGATGCTTTGTACTTTCAGTTAAGTGTCTGTCATTGTCGATTCTACACAAGATTGTGTTTATGAGTCCAAGCTAATCTATCTTGGAACCTAATTCACTTGTGTAATAGTTTGTCTCTACTTGTCCATGTCATTATGAACTTGGTTTACATCTTTGATCGACCATAGCTTGTGTCATGTCCTAGATCCACCTCATTTAACAACCTCTTCGAGAGATCTTATGAACCTCTTGGTTTAGTTGTTGTATGACTAGGTTCCATTATGATAGGTAGCTCTTGATAATCATATCAAATATTGCATAATTGATGTTAGCAAAATCTTTATGGACATATATAATAGTGTGTTGCATGCTATTTCCATTGAATTTACTATTAAAAAAATTTAAGTGTAAATGATTGAAACTAGTAGTTAGACACTAACTTGAATCAAAAGCTAGAATAGATATGAAGCATATGTGCTAGCTTCTAAGTTTGAATTGTTGGTGTGGTGGGAATCTCTTGGAGAGTGTGCAACCTATTAATTGAGTGTGAATCCAATGTAAGCAGTTTGGAGCAGTGTTGTCAAGGATGGTAGCCTTAGGTCTTCAAGCCTTCTAAAGTTGGAGAGATGGATCTAGAATCCTAGAAAGGATGGTAGCTTAAGGTATTCAAGCCTTCTAAAGTTGGAGAGATGGAGCTAGAATCCTAGAATGGATGGAGCTTTGATGGTAAGGCAAATGTGAAACCCATGGTAGCAAACATGCAAAAGGTTGTGATTTCCAAGAACGAGGCCATTGTATCTTTGTCTAAATGAGTTTATAAGCTTCTAGCAATCTCGATCAAGTATTTTGATTTTATGACATATGTCTTATTTCTATTTTCATGGGAAGGGTCCCTAAAAACAAAAAATTATGTAGGTGGTTCAATTCTACCTATTGAGCTTACTAGAGTTTTCTGTGTTATAAATTCATTTGGGAAGGGCTTTATCAAATTTTGGCTAGTGCTTAGGCAAAAAGAGATGGAATTCTTATATGTTTAGTGGGCTATAGAAGTAATCTGGTTTATTGATTACCACAACTAGCTAGGTTCTCACCTAGCAAGGTGCTACTTATGGATGCATTATTTGGGTTAGTTTTTTGAATTCATGTGTCGTGTTTGACGTGAAGTAAAGTATATTGTAGCTAACCTAGGGAAGGCGCTTTATGTGCAACATCTACCCCACAAACCCTAGAGGTGAGAGGTGTGCATGTGTTCTATGAGATCATAGGGTGAATCTCTTGAGGTCTTGAAGCATCAAGACAATAAGGGATTTGAAGTTGTTTATGAGGTTAAAATCTCATACTTTTTAATGCTTAATATACTTGTCATGAGAATAAGCATTTTGCCATTGCGAATCTCCTTTAGAAACCATTAAAGAAGGAGAGGAACATGAAGGATGAGTACAAGGTTGCTCATGTAATGGCAAGTTAGACTATTGATATGTTGGTGACACCTAATAATAAGTTACTCAATTATTCATCTCGCATGAAATGTAAAAGCAAGTCTATTTAAGGAAATATAAGGTAAAAGCAATCCTCACTTAGGTGAGTCCTGTAAGAAATTGGAAGATAAAAAGATCATTATTAAGGAGGATAAAAAGAGAACACGCATCCTTTGGATGTTGATGTAAGTAGATCTAATAGCAAGAGGTCAATGCAAGAAATAATGAAACATCTAGCAATGGTTAGAGAATAATTTTTTGAGACCATAGAATTACAATCAAAGTTTAGGCCACCATTCAAAGGAAATAGAGTGGGATCCAAGAGGATAAAGATGAGATGGAAAGCATTAGAAAGGTAAAAAACAATGCCAGGGTGGCTACTACATCTACAAGTTTGATTATAGACAACATTAAAAATAATAATTGAACAAAAATTGAGGATCCATGGATTAAGTTCAATAGCCTAGGAGATCTACTATCAAAATTACTAAACCTTATAGTAAAAGCATGAATTAGAGATTTGAGCTATGAGTGTCTCTATCAATGAAACAAAGAGTCCTAATTATGATTGAGGCATTGTAAAGGAAAGGATGCAGAGTGATCTAAGGTAAAATACCATTAATTTACTCATGCATTCATGATCTAGGGTTTGTAAATCATGGTTATAATGGCCACATTGATATACACGATGCCTATCAAAAGGGCCCAAATTTAATGAAAATTACTTGCATCCTTTACCTTATTCTCTCATTCCTTTCAATTTGAAGCATTTTCAAGTAGTCCCTAATTGAACCCACTCATTTTGTCATGATATCAAAGCCTAATTCTCACCCTTTGTCTATCTCAAGTTGTTTTTCCTCCTAGCACATCTTATACCTTTATAGCCAAAACTATCACCCATCTATGTGGCCAATTTTGGCTACCAAATTTTGGTTGGAGTACCATTTCTGCACAAAGTTACATTGTCGTTTCCCTTTCGTTTGATTGCTTCGAGCTTTTCCTTGTTTGTCTCACATTGAGTAGTATAGAGTGATGGTATCAAGCACCATTCTCTAGTTGTGCCTTTTGGGATGTCCTTTATGACTTCTTTAGCAGCAAAATAGCTACATAGCGGGAGCAAACATGTTGTTGCTCGTCCCAAGAAGTTAGGGGTTCAGCTATGAGCTTTGTGTGCTCTGGTGTTGGCCTTGCGATGTCCACATGGACGTATGCACATGTGATGGCTGTTAGCTTGTGATCAAGCTTCATCATGCACTTCAATGACCAGATGCACTTTCTCTTTGGCCAAATCTTCGAGATATTTCTCCTCAAGCCTAGGTTTTAGGTGCTTCGGAAGTGCTAGAGGTATCAAGGATGTTGGTTGCGATATCTCTTCCATAGGTGAATTGCTAAGGGCATGTTTTGCAAGGGGCATCATCACGGCCAAGGGCTGTGACTGTTGTGATTCCTGATTGGAAGTAGTAGCGGCTAGTTCAGTGGATTGGATACTATTGGTGGACTACGCTGTCAAGTCCTTAGATAGATCAGAAGCGATTATGTCTTTTGTTGCCCTTTGCACATTCACTTGTGCAGATTGTTCTTGGACATTTGGAATCTCAGATGGAGATAGAGATTGGGATTGAGCAACTGCACTTGACAATTGCTGTTGTGCCACCTGTGTTCATTTAGGGAAAGAGGGTGTAGGAGATTTGGGATGCCTAGGTGGACTTGGCAATGGCTAGAAGATTTGCTCGTTGGCTGTTAGACGATTTTGCCATTTGCTTTATTGAGCAATCAGTCTTATCATGAGCAACATTGCACTTGTGGTGCTCATTATCCTCTTGGGAATTCAAAGGATCCTTGGGCACTAGTGGTCTTTGTGTACACTCGACGATTATATCTGATATCCACTTGTTAAGTACGCTAGGTTGAGGATCTACCTTTTGAATATTCATGTTTAGTTTCTTGATTTCAATCGTGAGGGGCTTAGTCACTCTAATGTTTTTTCCTCGAGACTTGGATTTTTGTTTAGATTTCCTCCTGCACTTCTTCACTTTTGATACAATCTGGCCTTTAGCTGATAGCGATGGTTTAGCAGGGGGCTTTGGTACCCAAATCCATCGGTTACTTGCATAATACCCTTGAGCACGTAGCAACATTTTGGATATCCATCATGGCATTGTGCTAGCTCTCCATCGATACCTTCATCTATAAGGCTTGGGCTTCTTTTGTGGTCTTCTACAATATTTGTAAGTCCAAAGCCTATCCTTGGCATTGTCTCCTAACCTTCTTGTTTCAAGCATGGCTTCACTCACTAGTGCTCCCTGTTCAACATGCGCTTGTATCAACTCTTTCAACAAGTCCTTGCTCTCGTGATACTAGGCTTGCCTAGTATGTGTCTTTCCCTTGAGGTTTGATGAGATCACCCTTGCTAAAGGTTGTGATTATCCTCACACCTAGTACTGTTAAGTGTATCCTCTGTGCTACATAATCGGTCTCACACTTCATCGCCCTTTTGAAGGTCCTTCTTAGGAGGCTTTCCTTTCCACAATTTGCACTATTTGGAGGAACATAGAATAGGATAGACAAGCTTTCCGTTTCAACAGTTACAAGGATTCTGCACTTCACTATAAGTGCTTGTGGATGTCCGTTGTAAAAGGATTAAGTGTTGCATTAGTCAGGGTTGGACTAATAGAGTCCATGCTTCATAGGTCAAGATATTAAAATTTTCTCCTTCATCAATGAGAACATTGACACTTTGGTCTTCTTTTGTGGTGAGTTTGGCCCTAAGATAAGTAGGCGGTACTATGTCTTTATCTTCCGGGTCTTGGCTTATAAGTTCAAGCCTTTTGATACATGCCTTTGAGTCCCCAACTACACAATCAGATGTGGATTCTCTAATGATGTCTTGGGTCATCTATGTAGTGTCGTTCAAGGTGCATCTATCGTCAGGATTGTCATGTCTAGTCATCCTCGCAGTTGTAGCTTCACGGGGCTATTACACTAAATGCCATGCGTGATTTAAAGGACCATTCATAGCCAAGTTTTGAACTACTTGCTCTAGATTTCAGCCCAGTGATAGATCTATGATGTGCTTTCAGCTCTATACGGTCTCATGGTCGGTTTTAGGGGTTAGATGTGTCAAATTTATATTTTGTTCACATGTTCGATTTTGACAATTTTTTATCTGATTCTCAGAGATCCGATTCTTAGGATTCCAATTATCAGAATCAGACATCCGATTTTGGGTTGGTCTGATCAACCGATTGGACGGTTCAAGTCCGAGTGGTCCAGTCCGATTCAAGTGGTCTGATTATGGGTTGGTTCGATTTTCGTGGGTTCGATTCTAGGAGTCCACCAATTCTAAATGGTTCAAGTATGGGATGCTCGATTTTCAAAATCGGATAGATATGTCCGATCGGACAAGATGGGTTAGTCCAATTTGAATGTGTTCGATTGCCAAATTTAGACAGGGTAAGAACATATAGGCATTCAATACATAAGCTTTCACAGTATATACTTGTTGTCCACATGTTGTTATCCACATGGTATAACAACAAATAACCCTTTCACTGATGGAGCTAAATGGGTTAATGGATCCAAAATCAATTCCCAAGAATCAGAGCATCACTTGGGGTTTTAAAAAGTGCCCCATAAGCATCAATAGAGCATTAAACAATCAAATACTTGCTACCCAAATAATGAACAACAGTCTACCCTGAACTATGGAGCAATGGCTAACTTCAATCTCTCCAAAAGGTGCTCAAGATTGACCATAAGTACCTAGGAAGAAATGCCAAGGTTTGCCAATCTTGAACAATACAAGAGCTTAAGTGAAGTTGGAGATTACTAATGAAGAGTTGCCTAGATAGTAGGTGCAAATCACATTGGCTATCCTGGGGCTTGTTGTTGCTACTTCAAAGCTAAATGATTATTTGTGCTAAAGCCTAAACTATCCATAGGGAAAGGTCCATATCAAGACTAGAAGGTGTGTGATTGATCTGGGAAGCAATGGGACTGATGCATACCTCTATAAAGTGACAATGATGGGTGGCCACCACTTTCAATATACATGTACGTGAGCATTGTGTACAAAGTAAATGTAGATACCTGGCTAGGCATAGCTTGCCTTTAACCACCAACAACAAGAGGCAACCTAGCCCCCATTTTTACATCATAAACATAGTAATGCAATAATTTTACGTCATGAATATAATAATGCAACACCTTGTTACATGGCACAAAAAATATCCAACACAAAAATGTCGTAAGCCTTTTGCCAAATCCTGCATCTTCTTGTCGTTATAATTAACATGTATTGATTATACAAAGTTGTTTGACTTCTAGTCAAGTTAGTGATGTGGGCATTTCATTTTCTTTGGGAGCCATCCAATGCTAGCTACGATCATCATGAGATTCAGATGGAAATGATTCCTCATTCACTAAGGAGTGAAAACCACATAGCATTTTCCCAATGCTATTATATATGCATTTAACAATACTCATTATCCATTATCCTTCATATCATTTCCATATTTAAAGCATACTTCCTCAAATTTGCAATACTTTGCTATTTTTTCATCGTGCATTTTTTTTCTATGTATCATGCATGTGGTGCTCTTTCATTCTCATCTTGTCTCTACTCTCTTCTAATTCAGTAGCTAATGATTTTTATAGAGTGCATGGTCACCTCTAAGTCCATGTTGAAGATCTCCAAGTGATCATTAGCATAACACATGCTTGGGATAGGCAGGGCTTGATATCTTTTTCTTGTTGCCATGAAAGTTGACCTATGTGCATCCTTGGGCAAATACTATCATGGAACAATTATAGAAATGTAACAAAGTGCTGTTGGGTGAGAAGACTTAATGATTCAACATAGAGTTAGTTGCATAGTACATATGCTTGTATGATGAAGGAGAGACTAGACATAGAGAACTCTCTTCTTCATAGAAGTAGAAAATTTTCAAAGCCTCAAGCAGCAAGGAATATCAACTTCAAGGCATAAATGATTAGTAAATGTATGATATTTTGCAATTTTTTATAGAGTATCTATATCTAAAATCAAAGTTGTTTAATAATTTAAGGAATTTGTTGGGTTCGTTTTGGTGATGTAAATGAGGAGCAATGACATTGGAACACTCCCTTTTTGTCACACTTTCTTGCCAATATGAACTAGCCTTTTGCCTACACATCCAATGCCAAAACAAAAATTTGGTAGCACTTGTATTTGTTGTCCCTCTAGGGGGGGTGAAAAAGAAATGCCCTTTTCCAAGGTGAAGCCATTATGGAAGATATTTTGAGTGATGTAGGTGATGTTATATATTCTTAGTTGGTAGTGCATACAATTGCCTCTCAAATAGTAACTCCAAGTCCCTTGCCACTCCAACTCTAGTGCTTGCTCCATCATCTTCTTATTCCCTCCCACTCAAAGTTGTTAGTTCAAATAGTTGTAACTTTGGTTGCTTCAATTTTAACTATTGTGCCCCAACCTACTACCACTTCTTCTTCTCCAAGCAAGATGGGCTATAAATCCTAGCTCAAGAAGCTCAAACAAGAAAAATGGACCAAACAACACCTTTTTCATGATCCCATTCTCTCCATTTATACTGTGTAATGCTTAAGTTATGTTGCCCTAAGTAGTCCTTTGCTATCTAAGGGTGTGGTCTATTGAGCCACTTATTTCCCTTTTTCACGAGTCCCATGTAGATGCTACATGCATGATGGCACAATACTCAGTACATTGCTTCTTGAAAGTAAGATTTTGGTGACACCTCATTCTAAATCAATTAGATGAGCTTGTTATAGTTGTAGAATGAAGATCTTTGTGATTGCATCATAGAGGGTGAGGCTCTCCAAGATGCAACCAATGTCCATATGCAAATAGGAGGAAAAAAACTAACCGAGGTCTTGGATGTGCAAATAGGGTTTGCTCAATGAGTGCACCATTCGAATTTCATATTGCAATATGTAGGTGGGTATCTTGTAGAATTAGTTGAATCCATTACAATTCCCAAATGAGGAGGCCATTACCTTAGTTTGAGACAATTGGAAGAACTCCATGAATGTCATGCTATAGATGAAGTTTCCTTAGCATAAACATATCCACTTTGCCATGCTTAACACTTGTAGTTAGATTGTGGTTCATTACCTTGATGACAAAAGACTTAGATGCCAACTCTAATGCTCAATCAAGGTCTTGGAAGGCTTCGGTCCTACCTTTTGTCCTTCTAGCTTTGGTCACACTCCTCTATCCAATAATTCTTTTATTAAGATTGCTTCTACTACTATTTCATCCTAGGTGAAGCCCCAACCCTCATTTGTCCCTCAGGACAAGTGAGATGGCAAGAGAGTGCTTGTGAAGATAGCCCCTTCAAATAGAGATGAGGAGCCTTTGTAGGTGTAGAGACGATCAACCACCAAGACCCACGGATTGCTTATTGTTTCAAGCGTTCCAAGCCGAGCACTAATGGCTACCTCTCACATAGCCAATGCACTATCCATCTCTACGGGTGTAGTGAGCTTACCTCCATGTCTGATAGAGTTGCCTCCTCTCCCGAGCACTTCAGTAGCTCCACGATCCAAGTGCAAGCTTCAAGCAAGTTCCATCCTCAAGCTCCATGCTCCAAGCTCCATTGCTGCGAGCAAGAGAAGAGAAGAGAAGAGAAGAGAAGAGAAGAAGAGAGGAGAAAATGGAGAGCTTCTCCACCATGGTCCCTCACCCTCACACGCTCACTCCCTCACACTCTCACATTCCCTCTCTCAAGCACAAGCTAAAGCAAGCAAGCAAGAAGAAGAAGAAGAAGAAGAAGAAGAAGAGAGCTACTTTTGGCCACACACAAGAGCTTCTCATTTACTTTTCAACTTTATATACAAAACCCTAAATCCCTTTTGGGCGGTCATCCCCTTATCCCCTTTTTTACATGGCTGCAACCGTGGCCTAGGCTCTTTTTCCCATTGTCCTCCTATCTTCCTAGCTTCCTTCCTACCACCTGCCTACCTTTACAAATTGCACAGGTGAAAGCCCGACGCTCTTAAAATTAAATCATGGTGTGCCTTGCATTTTTTTACAAAAGTATCGACTTGTGCTTTTTCTCGTGTGCCTTTCTCCTTGAATTAGGACTTTTCTACACTTCTTGTGTTTCCAAATTCTTCTTGGCACACCTTCATCTTCTGTTTCACTTTTGCCTTGGCCTTGTCTTTTGCGTTAGATTTTTTGGATTCTCCACCCTGGTTGTCTAAGGGTTAACATTACCCCCCTCCTAGATGAGTGCTAGTCCCATGGCACTCATCGTTGTAGGTAGCAAGCTTTGGTATGCACCGAATATGTGGGTGGAAGGGGCATTTGTGGTTGCCTTGGAGGAGTTTTGGTGGGGTGCAGATGAAGGTTGTTGGGGGCATGTTGTTGGCCTAGTGGCTAGTGGTAGCCAATTGACCAAGGCCACTAGACGTACCTAATTTGAGGGCCCCTAGGTGCTGTGTTGTGATCGTGAGTGCTTTTATTTTCTTTTATTTTCTCTCTCGCTTTTTTTTGTGTGGATAACATGAATACAACCATTGCAATACGTTGGGGCTAGTAGCCTTTCATTTGGATTGGGAAATGTCAAGATCCGAAGGCTGTAAAAATGGATATTACAACGATGATTGTGTTAGTAGCCTCAATGCTAGAGGAACAGTTGTTGAGATAGGGAGATACACTTGAGATTTTGCAAACCTCTTTGTAACATGTGAAATATTGGTACAATTGAGGTAGCAACTGTAGTGAGCCAAATGTAGAGTTTGGCTAAGAAAGAGAGAGTAGCCAATGACTATGCTTTAGGCCATGCCCAAATGCAATGTTGGCATTCTGCAAGGGTGATTTTCTCTTCCAACAATGAGGCTTCCATCATGGCTCTTTGTTCTTGGTATTTCTGTTGCTTTTTCTGTAATGGCTCTTTGTGGGGTTGGTGGTCTTGTGGTAACTTGGACATTTGAATGCTTTTGTACTGAGACCTGTGTCATCCTCTTGTATCCACTTGACAACTCGTGAGAGTACATGCAAGTCACATGCTTCAACTATAATGGATAGATGCAACACAAAGAGACACCACTTATCTAAATCCTATGGTGTTGACTTCGATGCATATCACGTGCGCTTGATTATCTTTTTTTGTTAAAGACATGAAATGTATTAGAAGTAGGGAAGGAAAGTTTGTACAATTGGGGAACCTGCCCCTTTTAACCATCTAAAGACTAAAAGTCATGGCCAGATGGCACTTGGTAAGCATCTTATACAAAATAGGGGCTATTCTATTTGTATGAGGTGGGGTGAGTTCGGGTGACCAGATGACAGAGGTACTACATGCGAACCATTGTCCTGATCCATCATATGAGGGGCCAGAGTTTTAGCATACGAGGAGAGCTGCGCATCTTGATTCGGCTAAGGGCAAAGGAGGCATCGGCTGGAATCCAAATGGTGTAGTCCCTAGCTGTTGTCATATTAATAATGCTCTAGAACATATCAGCAATTTCATTCTTGATTTTTGCTTCTTTCTCCTCTTTCGAGCATCTGGTTCCCAAGCATCTGTAGAAGGTCGGCACGTCATGGGTTGCTACCCTCAAGGCATTCCTTTGAACCTTTCTCTTCTTGTTTTGGGGAGGAGTTCTTACATTCGGCCTATATCTCAGGCATTTTTGCTTGGGGCCTCATCTTGGCAAATACCTCTTCAGGGTGGGCACATAGTGTTCCAGCCGGCAGAGCTTGCGCCATGTGCTCCCTTCTGTGGAGGAGAGCTTCCTTGTAGGCCAATGGCATGGGGTACTCCATGACTGATGACTATTGACGAACCTGTAAAATGTGAACCAAGGGTTAGACCTTAAGGCATGACAGAGCTACTCGCATGAGAGGGATTAAATAGTGGTTTAACATGCGCATATGATGAGGAGGGGTGAGGCGAGGCATGTAGTATTTGTTGTAGAGGGGACGACCCCTGTGATGATACTCGTCTTGCCTCAAGTGTGGGACAAATTTCAACCAGTAGTAGATCTTCACTCATGCTGAGTTGTGTGGACTAGCTGTGATGGAAGGGAGCAAGGCGCATCCTTAGAGGAATAGATTTAAAAAAAAGGGGGAAAGCCAGTAGGAGGGGACAGTACCCAGTCGACACCATTGAGGTGTTGGCCAAGGCTGCCATTGGCAACAATGAGGGCTACATGCCCTCCACCTCGAGGCAGGAACGGTCACATGACTTCTAGACGCATGGTGAGAGGAGGACTTGAGGAGCTCAGCATGTCAAGACCAAAATTTTCATCTTGTGCTTGATTATAATTGCTTGTGTGTGTTGGTATTATCTATACACAATCACAAAACTCATTGTTTATTTATGTACACATTTATAAATCCATGTCACTTTGTGAGGATAAAAACCAATTGTAGAACTCATGATTGTACTGGACTGTGTCACACACATCCAATACTCGTGGCAACCAACTCAATAACAATAGATATTTTGCAACATCGAGTAGCATGGTACCTTGTCTAAGTCTACTCGCAACATGTAGCTCCTCCTCAGTGAGAATCTTATCAACCAGAGAGTTCTCTTGACTAGTTCCCCGAATGGCAGTCAGTACTCGGAAGGAAGTTGGTGCCACATAGGTTGGGTCTGTTTAAGACTGCCGTTTGGCCAATCGCTCCTCTGATACTATCATAATCTGGGCTCCAAGTTTGGCCATTGTAGCATGGTTTTCAATCCAACATGTTTCAAAGTGACTTTGACCCTTTGATTATCACTTTAGTTGCTCTATCTCTAAGAGATTTGGTTGGCAAAGCACATCGTTGAATGTCACAGTTAAGCATAGTCCAGCTTCCTCGTCAGAGATGAGTTACATGCATTCATGCAAGAGCTTGTCATAGTGCTTGTTAAGATATTCTTACTCTTTCCAGGATAGAGGATATGGCAAATATTCCTCAAGCTACTCCCTAGGGAATGTGCCCATGTCTGCAAGGACGTAGACACGTGCGAATATTTTGAGTTTAGCATCCAACTCAACCAAGCACTCTGTGACACTTCTATGTTCCATGAAGGCTTGCTTGGTCTCTATCTCATGCAAGGTTTTGGGGGTTTCCCTAGGCTTTAGCGTATCTAGGGGCTCATGCCTAGATGAGCAAGATTGGTCAATGCTAGGATTGCTTATGTCCTCGGGGTTTTCATGTTTCTCTTGAGGCTTTTTTTCTCTTGCATCATGGCTCTTCTCGTATGTGACTGGTATAGTTTTGTAACCCTGTTGTGACAGTGTTGTATCCACTCTTTATTGGTCTATGCAAGTTCTGTTGTCCGTGGATCGAGTGTTACAAGCAACTGTTGATGGTAATGGTTGCTTTGACTTATCAAAACACATGGATGTGTCTGAGGTTTCATCGCTATTAGGAGAGATGGCAATGGGTTCATTGGAGGATGGACTCGATGTTTTATTCCTCAGCTCTTCAATGTTCTTGGTCTCAATCTTTTTAGTGTTTACCGCCACTTGCAACGAAGTGTGAGGCTGATTATGTCTTGGGCAATTGAGGTGTATCCTTTAAAGATTCAGGACCCTGAACTAGGTTAGCCATTGATGTGCTTGGTTGGGGCCTCAACATTCTCTTCTTCTAGCATGTCCTTATGGGACATAGCCGCGGCCTATTCAATAGGCTTGCAAGGTTGCAAGGGTACAACTGCCTCTCTTCTTGGAGAGTCTAGCTCTTCAGCTAATTCCCCTGTGTTTAGCTCCTCATCCGATTGCATTGGCAGTTGCTCCTGGTTGGGTGTTTTCTCTAGACTCTTATCCTTACCCATTGGAACATGCCTCCATTGCTTCTTATCAGAGTGGTGTTGTGTTTAGAGTTATTTTTCTCTTGCCCTCCTGGAGGTTCGGGTGACTCTAGTGTAGAACAAAGAGACAGTTAGACTTGGACGAAACTAGATAAAGAAGTCATGCTAGTATTGATGGGAAGCATAGAGATCTAGGATTGCAAGGTCTTGAGTAAGACAAAAGACATATGCGCTGACATCAAGTACCATGCTCCCTACTCCTAACCTGCTAGCCACATGTAAATCTTCTTCTAGAGGTAGTTTATTGTACAAGGGATGTTTTTGGACAATGGCAAAAAGCTGGACCTCATGGACTACTGTCGACACTCGTAATGAGGTTGGGACAATGTATGTGGGATCATGTGTTGATGTCCAAAGGGCTTTCCTTTGCTCAATGAGTGTCATTAGTTGGTGGCCAATTTTGACTGCCAAGCTTTGGTTGGAGTACCATTTCTGTGCAAAGTTACCTTGTCCTTTCCCTTTTCATTTGATTGCTTCGAGATTTTCCTTGTTTGTCACACATTGAGCAGTATAGAGTGAGGGTATCAAGCGTAATTATCTAGTCATGGCTTTCGGGATGTCCTTTATGACTTCTTCAGCAACATCTACATAGTGAGAGCAAACATGTTGTTGCTCATCCCAAGTCAGGGGTTTGGCTATGAGCTTTGTGTGCTCTAGTGTTTGCCTTCCAATATCCACATGGACATACGCCAGTGTGAAGGCTCTCAACTTGTGATCAAGCTTTATCATGCACCTCATCTTCATCTCTAGCTCATTGGTCAAATGCATCTTCTCCTTGGCCAAATCTTTGAGAGATTTCTCCTCAAGCCCAGGCTTTAGGTGCTTTGGAAGTGCTAGAGGTATCAAGGATGTTGGTTGCGAGACCTCTTCCACAGGTGAATTGCTAAGGATACGTTCTGCAAGGGGCGTCGTCATGGCCAAAGACTGTGATTGCTGTGATTCCTGATTGGAAGTAGTAGTGGCTAGTTCAGTGGACTGGCCACTATTGGTAGACTCTGCATTGTCAAGTCCTTAAGCAAATCAGAAGTGGTCGTGTCTTCTATTGCCCTTCACACGTTCACTTGTGCAAATCGAGCTAGTCATGGTGGATCACATAGGCATATCCTTAGGCTGAGAGCTAAGGGTGGTGTCATGTCCCGCATCTTGGACATTTGGAAGCTTAGATGGAGATAGAGATTGGGATTGAGCAGCTGCACTTGACAACTACTGTTGTGCTTCATGTGTCTGATTAGGGAAAGAGGATGTAGGAGATTTGGGACTCCTAGGTGGACTTGGTAGTGGCTTGAAGATTTGCTTGTGGCTGTTAGATGATTCTGTCATTTGCTTTGTTGAGAAATCAACCTTACCATGAGCAACATTGCACCTATGGTGCTCATTATCCTCTTGGGAATTCAAAGGATCCTTGGGCACTAGTGGCTTTTGTGCATACCTGACGATTACATCTGATATCCGCTCGTTAAGCACACTAGGATGAGGATCTACCTTTTGAATAGTCCTGTTTGGTTTCCTGATTTCAATCGTGAGGGGCTCAATCACTCCAATGTTGTTGACTCGAAACTTGGATTTTTTTTAGATCTTCTCCTGCGCTTCTTTGCTTTTAATGCGGTTTGATTTTCAGCTAATAGAGGTGGTTTAGCATGGGGTTTTGGTACCCAAATCCATCCGTTACTTGCATAATACCCTTGAGCATATAGCAACACTTTGGATATCCATCCCAGTGTTGTGCTACCTCTCCATCGATACCTTCGTCTATAAGGCTTGGGCTTCTTTTGTGGTCTTCTATGATATTTGTAAGTCCAAAGCCTGTCCTTGGAATTGTCTCTTGACCTTCTTGTTTCAAGCATGACCTCGCTCACCGGTTCTCTCTGTTCAGCATGCACTTGTATCAACTCTTTCAACAAGTCCTTGCTCTCGTTACTAGGCTTGCCTTGTATGTCAGAATGTTCCTTGTCTTTCCCTCGAGGTTTGATGAGGTCACCCTTGCTAAAGGTTATGATTATCCTCACACTCGGTAGTGTCAAGTGTATCCTCTATGCTACATAATCAGCCTCACACTTTGTTGCCCTTTTGAAGGGTCTTTCTAGGAGGGTTTCCTTTCCACGATTAGCTCTATTTGGAGGAACATGGAAGAGGATAGGAAAGCTTTCTGTTTCAATAGTTATAAGGAATTTGCACTTCCCTGTAAGTGCTTGTGAGTGTCCCTCATAAGGACTAAGAGTTGCATTAGTCGTGTGGCCTAGTAGGGTAAATGCTTCATATGTCAAGTTATTAAAATTAACTCCTTCATCGACGAGAGCATCGACACTATGCTCTCTTTTTGGGGTAAGTTTGATCCTAAGAAAAGCAGGCGGCACTATGTCTTCATCTTCCGGGTCTTGGCTTATAAATGCAAGTCTTCTGATACATGCCTTTGAGACCTCAACTGCACAACCAAATGTAGATTCTCCGCTGATGTCTTGGGTCGTTTGTGCAGTGCCATTAGAGGTGCATCTATCGTCAAGACTGTCATGTCTAGTCATTCTCACAGTTGTAGCTTGATGTTGTTACATTCCGCTTTGACTAGATCCAATTAGAATGCAACATATACATGTTTTGTGGTGTGGAATTTTTGCCCTTATTGGCTAGATTGGTGCATTGAGGTTCTAGGATCTCTCTTTGTCTTCGTTCGAGTATGGGCTTTTGGTTGTTGTTTTGCAAGTGAGAATCTATGCTTGTGTAGAGCCATCACTACACTAGAATCTAATTTGGAGGACCTTTCACGATGCACGTTTTGTCTCCAGCCTACTTGGGGGAGGTGCCAAGCCCCCTCTGCCCCCCGGCCTGCAAAGCCAATATGCTAAATACCATGTGCAATTGGAAGAACCATTCGTAGCCAAGTTTTGAACTACTTGCTCTAGATTTCAGCCCCATGAATGCGCTTTTGGTTCTATATGGTCTCTAGGTCTGTATTCTCCTACTCTGGTTTGTTGTCCGATTCTCAAAATTGGACTGTCTGCTTTTGGGTGGCCTGAATTTCAGAGTTAGACGGTTCAATTGGACTGGATCTGATTTTGAAGAGTGGTCTGATTGGTAGTTAGGTCTGAATCTTATGGTTGGTTCGCCTCTAGAGTGATCCGATTGTTGTGCATCCGATTATCAGAATCCAATTCTAGGAATTGGATGTCTGATTTGACAGGTGTCCGATTTTGGGGTGTCTGATTATGGATGGTCCGATTATGGAATGTCTGATGTTCAAAGTTGGACAGGGTCTGTCCGATCGAACAAGATGGGTTGATGGTCCGACTCTGTGGTCCAATTGGCGCAATTGGATAGTTCGAGTTCGAGTGGTCCTATTCGATTTTCAAAATCGGACGAGGTGTCCGATCGAACCAGATGGGTTTTGCCAAGTGTCTGATTATGTGGTCCAAGTTTGAGCATTCGATAGAATAAGATGGGTTGGTCCGATTCCGAAAATCACACCGTCCGATTCTAGGAATCGGACTCTGGTAATAGTGTTCGATTCCTGCGGACAAGTTTCCAAGATGTCAAAAATCAACTCGATTCTAATGATTTCGATTATGAGGGGTCACACAAACTTCTAGAATGTAAGAATAGACCCTAATGAAGGATTGTATATACATGGAATAGCAAATAAACTCCAAAATACACATCGGCAAGTAAATCAAATCCTCTTGCCCTATTATGACAATAGAAATCTCAATGCAATTTTTCCTTTCTTTTCTTTGTTTTATCCTACCCTAATGCATCTGAATCACAAAGAAAATACCTACACTACTCCAACTTGCTTTTCCAAATTCAAAAAAAACCAAAAACCTACTTACTAAGGAGATCGAATACCTCTTTAAACTCCCTCGCTTCCTACCTATCTACCTTAAGCTCCGGTTTAGGGAAAACCCTACTTTAATACTCAATTCGAAGTGTACAAGCACTCAAGGCTTGAATCCGTTGGTCCTGGCAAACGGAACCAAAATGTAGAGGCGATCAACCACCGAGACCCACTGACCACTTATTGTTTCAAGCGTTCCAAGCCAAGCACTAATGGCTACCTCTCACATAGCCGATGCGCTATCCATCTCTACGGGTGTAGTGAGCTTACCTCCATGCTTGATCGAGTTGCCTCCTCTCCCGAGCACTCCGGTAGCTCCACGATCCAAGTGCAAGCTTCAAGTTAGCTCCACACTCCAAGCTCCATTTCCATGAGTAAGACAAGAGAAGAGAAGAGAAGAGAAGAAGAGAGGAGAATATGAAGAGCCTCTCCACCACAGTCCTCACCCTCACACACTCACTCCCTCACACCCTCACACTCTCACACTCCCTCTCTCAAGCACAAACTCAAACAAGCAAGAAAAAGAAGAAGAGAGCTACTTTTGGCCACACACAAGAATGAGCTTCTCATTCACTTTTCAACTTTATATACAAAACCCTAAATCCCTTTTGGGCACACTCATCCCCTTATCCCCTTTTTTACATGGCCGGCCATGGCCTAGGCCCTTTTTCCCATTATCCTCCTATCTTCCTAGCTTCCTTACTACCGCTCGTCTACCTTTACAAATTGCATGCGGGTGAGAGCCCGGCACTCTTAAAATAAATCATGGTGCGCCTTGTGCTTTTTTACAAAAGTATTGAATTGCACTTTTTCTCATGCACCTTTCTCCTTGATTTAGGACTTTTCTGCACTTCTTGTGTTTCTAAATTCTTCTTGGCACACCTTCGTCTTATGTTTCACTTTTGCCTTTGCCTTGTCTTCTACTTTAGATTTTTTGGATTCTCCACCTTGTTCGTCTAAGGGTTAATAGTAGGTCTCTCTCCAAGTTTAGCGTATTTTTGTTGATGCCCTCAAAACTACATATTCTAACCATGTTGTTGAGCTTCTATTGATGCCCTCAAATTTGCATATTCTAATCATGTTGATGAGCTTCGTTGTAAGCATGTTGTGGCACTTAGGCCCAAAACTTGGCTTTGCAAGAGCAATTTAAACTATTGGAATATGAGCTCATAGATTTTTGACTCCATGCTAAGCAAAAAATGGGAAACTTGGAGTAGTAGATTCTGAAGAGCTTAAACATGGTTGCTTACCTAGTCCTTGAACCTAGTCAAAGACTTGAATCAAACATTCTTCTCTAGTCATTGGTTTGGTGTAGTTTTTTGTGGATAAGTAGCCTCTTTTGTAGAGCTTTCACATTCAAACACATCACTTTCCCACTAGGTTTGTGAAAGGGAGAGAAGGATCGAAGCTTGGACTCGAGAGCTATGGCAGGAGAGCAAGAGCAAGAAAGAGAGAGACAAGAAATGGGAACTCCAATAGTCACAATGTGTGACCATGCCTTCCTTTATTCAAACTATCACTAAAAGAATAAAGAATAAAGTGACGGTGACAGCGGGTGCTTGCCACCTACAGTGTGTAGTGGCGGTGACTATCAGTGTAGTAATACACAGGCGGCTAGGCGGAGGCGCCTTTACCCCCAACAACCTCCCACTTAAAGGCGAATCTGCCCTAGTGAGGAGTGAAAAGAAAAAGAAAAAGACATTACAACATGTACACATGTACAACAGGATGAGGAAAGACGTCATCTCATCCCATGCCCATCAACCTCCTGAGGAAGGCAAAGCGCTTTGTAGAGAGGCTTTTCGTGAGCAGATTAGCAGGATTCTCATCAATCGAGATCTTGACAAGATCAACAGACTTGTCCTCAACGACCCCACGTATGAAGTGATACCTCACCTCAATGTGTTTCATCTTCGTATGGAATACCGGATTCTTTGCTAACTAAATAGCACTCATAGAATCCGAATGCAGTGTAGGGATAGCATCAATACCAAGGTCATCAACCAAATGACCCAACCAAATGGCCTCCTTGCAAGCCTCAATGGCTGCAACATACTCGGCCTCTGTAGTAGAAAGGGCCGTGCATTTTTGCACCGTGGACATCCAAGAAACAGCACCTCCAGCATATGTGAATACATAGTCAAAAGTGGACTTCCTACTATCTGCATGTCCTACATAATCAGAGTCAGTGTACCCCACAACTCCTATATCCTGGTTGCCATAGCATATGCACATATCTACAGTGCCCTTCACGTACCTCATGATACCCTTCACGGCATCCCAATGCTTCTTGCCAGGTGTAGCCATATAGCGTGCCACAACACCAACTGCAAAGGCAATATCTGGACGAGTGGCTATCATGGCATACATAAGACTGCCCACTATGGATACATAGGGAATCTTGGCGATCTCAGCCCTTTGCTCATCTGTCTGCAGACAATCAGCCTGTGATACCTTCACATAAGAAGGCAATGGACAGCCAATAGGCTTTACATCCTGCATGCAGAAGCGCTCAAGGACTTTATGAATGTACTCCCTCTGTGACAAGTAGAGGAGTCCTTGATGCCTAGCGTGTCTAATGCGCATACCAAGTATGTGAGTGGCATGTCCCAAATCTTTCATCTCAAAGCTCTTCTTGAGCTGAGCCTTAAGAGCATCTAGCTCATCATGAGCTTTCCCTGCTATCAACATATCATCCACATAGAGGACCAAAATCAATAAAGAACCATCATGGGCTTTCTTCGTGTAAAGACACGGATCCATAGCACTCCCACTGTAGCCCTGTGACTGCATAAAGGCATTAAACTTATGATACCACTCCCTAGGTGCCTGTTTCAAGCCATAAAGACTTTTCTTCAATTTGCACACTAGGTGCTCCCTGCCAGGTTCTGCAAAGCCCTTAGGCTGCTCCATATAAATCTCATCATGCAAGTCCCCATGTAAGAAAGCCGTCTTGACATCCATCTGGTATAAATCCAAGTCAAGCTGAGTAACCAAAGCCAAGACTGAGCACAAGGTGGTCATCTTAACAACAGGAGAAAAGACCTGTCCAACACCCTGACCATGAGCATCTACTGCAACTGTAGGCTATCCAACTGGCTGTGCGGGAGCTCTCAGCTCCTCCTGAAATATGACCCTACGGATCTCAACAACTCTCTCAGGCTGCCGATGCATCTTGTCTTCATGGAAGACTACATCATGACTGCAGATGACTTTCCGCGCCTGCGGATCCTAGAGACGGTAACCCATCTCGCCTGCATCCCCATAACCAAGGAAAATGCATTTGACACTCTTAGGATCCAGCTTACTTCTCTTGTCCCTGGGCACATGGCAAAATGTCTCACATCTAAAGAAACAGAGATGCGCATAAGAGGGAGGTTTTCCAGTCCATACCTCCTCTGCAACCTGGAAATCCAAACCACTACAAGGTGATCTGTTTATGACATGCACAGCTGTACTAATTGCCTCAGTCCAAAAGTTATGTGGTAGGCCTGCGTGGCTAAGCATACTACGTACACGCTCCTGGATGGTTCTATTCATCCGCTCAGCCAAACCATTCTTGGAAGGGGGGTGTAGGGGGCGATCAACTGACGCTTAATACCCCTCTCATCACATAACTGCTCAAAAGCATGTGAGACATACTCACCTCCATTATCTACCCTTAGGCATTTTAGCCTATACCCAGACTGGTTCTCAACCAATGCAAGCCATCTCTGAAACACAGCCAAGACATCGGATTTCAGCTTAATGGGATAAGCCCAAACTTTCCGTGAAAAATCATCTATGAAAGTAACAAAATACTTGGCACCACCCATAGATGGACAAGGCATGGGCCCACAAACATCCGAATGTACCAATGCCAAGGGCTCACTCATGCGTGGCCTACCAGATTTCTTATGCATAGACCTAGTTTGCCTGCCATAAAAACAATGCTCACATGAATCGAAACATGCACAATCAAGGGGCGGTAAGTACTACAAACCAGAAAGCATTTTCATCCCCTTCAAAGACATATGGCCCAAATGGGCATGCCAAAGAGATACATGTGGGATAGAACCCACAGACAAAACATGATCAAGGGAAGAAGCTGATACAATCAAGGGATAGAGGCTGCCAGCCTTGGGACCTCTCGCAATCACAAGTCTGCCACGAGTGATCTTCCATGCAGAGTCTCCAAAGGATACATGATAACCTGCGTCATCAAGCTGTCTAGCTGACATGAGACTGCGTGTCAAAGCAGGTATATGACGTACATCCTGCATAAGAAAACTGCTGCCAAAAGAAAACTGTAGCCTAACATCACCAATGCCCACAATATCAAGAGAGCTATCATCATCCAAGCGCATAGAACCTGAAAACAAAAGAAGCCCAAGCCTTATAGACAAAGGCATCGATGGTGGGGGGTCAGCACAACGCCACGATGGATATCCAAGGTGTTGCTACGTGCTCAAGGGTATTACGCAAGTAACCGATGGATTTGGGTACCAAAATCCCTTGCTAAACCATCTCTATCAGCAGCAGCAGCTGAAGGTAGGATTGCATCAAAAGCAACGAAGCACAAGAGGAAATCTAAGAGAAACTCTAGGTCTCGAGGCAAGAAACCAGACATGAGTGTTCGAAAGAAAGAGCCTCAGCCTAGCATGCTTAATAAGCAGATGTCATATGTAGCCATTGAGTGTGCACAAAAGCCATTAGTGCCCAAAGAGCCTTTGATTTTCCAAGAGGATAACAAGCATCATAGGCACAACATTGCTCATGGCAAGGCTGATTGCTCAATAAAGCAAATGGCACAATCGTCTAATAGCCTCGAGCAAATCATTCAGCCAGTGCCAAGTCCACCTAAGAGTCCTAGGTCTCCTACATCCTCTTTTTCCAAACGGACACAGGAAGCACAACAGCGGTCGTCAATGGTGGCTGCTCACTCCCAATCTCTATCTCTATCAAAGCTTCCAAGTATCCAAGAGGGGGGACATGACACTAGCCGTAGCTCTCAGCCCAAGGATATGCCTGTGCAACCCAATGTGACCAGATCCGATCTACACAGATGAATGCTCAAAGGGCAACAAAAGACACGACCACTTTCGATCGCCCTAGGGACTTGACACCTCAATCCACCAAGAGTAGCCAGCCCACTGGACTAGCCGCTACTACTTCCAATCAGGGATCACGGCAGTCACAGCCCTTGGTTGTGACAATGCCCCTTTCGGAACGTGTCCTTAGCAGTTTACCTGTGAAGAAGGTGTCGCAACCAACTTCCTTGACAACTCCAGCACTCCCAAAGTGCTTAAAGCCTAGGCTGGAGGAGTTAGACACATGGGAATTGGATGAAAAGCTAGACTCTCCCAAAAGGGAGACAGTTGTACCCTCACAACCTGGCGAGGCTATTCAACAGGCCACGGCTATGTCCCATGAGGACACACTAGAGAAAGGGATTGCTGAGGCCAACCAAGCACATCAACGGTCGACCTAGTCCAGGGTCCTGAGTCGTTGAGAGATGCACCTTCACTGACCAAGAAAAAGAGGAGAAAATAGCGAAAACAACAATAGTTGCAGGTGGTTGTGGACCCCAAGAACATTGAGACGAAGAGCATTGGAGAGCTGATGAATAAAGCATTGAGTCCATCCACCAATGAACCCATTGATGCCTCTCCTAATAGCAGTGAAACCTCAGACACATCCGTGTGCTCTGAAAAATCAAAGCAGTCGTTATGGCTGCTTGCAACACTCAATCCACCGACAATAGAACTTGCATTGACCAATCAAGAGTGGATATAATGCTGTCACAACAGGGTGACAAACCTATACCAGTCACATCCAAGGAGAACCATGATGCAATAACGAAGTCTCATGAGAAACATGGAAACCCCAAGAGCATAAGAAATCTTAGCATTGGCCAAACTTGCGCGTCTAGGCCTGAGCCCCCAGCTACGCTAAAGCCCAAGCAAACTCCTAGAACCTTGCATGAGATAGCAACCGAGCAAGCCCTCGTTGAACATAGAAGTGTCACAGAGTGCTTAACTGAGTTGGATGCTAAGCTCAAAGTGTTCGCATATGTCTATGTCCTGGCAGACATGTGCGCATTCCCTAAAGAGCAGCTCGAAGAATACTTGCCATTTTCCTTATCTTGGGAAGACCAATAACATCTTGACGAGTACTATAACAGGCTCCTGTATGAACGCATGCGACTCATCTTTGGCAAGGAAGTTGACGAACTGCGCTTAACTATCACATTCAATGACACGCTCTGCCAACCAAATCTCTTAGAGATAGAGCAACTAAATCGACTACTATCAGAGGGCCAAAGTTTTTTTGTACAGCGTTGGTGTGAAACCCACGTTGCAATGGCCGAACTAGGAGCCCAGATCATGATAGTCTCAAAGGAGCGATTGGCCAAATGGCTGGCCAAATGGCGGTCTCAAAGAGACCCAACCTATGTGGCACCAACTTCCCTTTGAGTGTTGACTGCCATTCGGGGTACAGACTTAGCTGAACTTAGCCAAGAGAACTCTCTGTTTGATAACGGTTCTCACTGAGGAGGAGTACATGTTGCCAGTAGACTCAGACAAGGTTCCATGCTACTCGATGTTGCAAAATATCTATCGGTATTGAGTAAGCTGCCATGAGTACTAGATGCGTCTGCCAAGCTCCAGTACAATCTAGAGTTCTACAATTGGCTTTTATCCTCATGAAGTGACATGGATTCATGGATATGTATGCCAATAAACAATGACTTTTGTGACCCTGTATAGACACTATCAACACACACAAGCAATAATAGTCAAGCATAGGGAGAAGAGTTGGGATCAACAGGCTAAGCTCGTCACGTTCTCCTCTCACTACATATTTAGAAGTTGTGTGACCATTTCCACATCTGGGCGGAGGGCGTGCACCCCTCATTACCACCATAGGAAGCCCTGACCAACATCTATGATGGTGTAGACAGGGTGCAGTCCCTTTCTACACACCTTTTTCCCTTTCCGATCTATCCTTCCGAGGATGAACCCTGCCCCAATCCATGACCACCAATTCGTGTAACTTAGCATGAGCCAAGATCTGCTAATGGCTAGAGGCTAAATGAACATCATCATTGGGGCCATTCCTCTACAACAAGCACTGCATGCCTCACCCCTCCCCTTCTCGTCATATGTGCTTGATAATCCACACTATCCTCCTTTACATGCGAATGGTTTTATCATGTATCAAGGCCTAACCCTTGGTTCGCATCTTGCATGTCCCCCTACGAGGAAGACATGGAGCACCTAGGGTAGCTGGCTTGCAAAGACGCTCTCCGCTATCGACGAGAATATGCAGCATGTGCCCCTCCGCCGGTGCGCTACGTACCTACCCTCAAAAGGTATGCAAAGAAACGAGGTCCCAAGCGACATCGCCCCGAATGTAGGCCGAAGAATTCCCAGGTCAAGGGAGTAGAAGCTCAAAGAAGCACACAAGGTGTGGCAACACTGGTTGTGCAAGCGCCCAACAGGCACTCGGGCACCAGGTGCTCAAAGGCTGAAAGGGCACCTCGAGACAAGGAAGAATTCGATGCATTGTTCAAAAGCATCTTGGAAACGGTCGAGGCCAAAGACTATACCATTCAAGTCCCGGCCGACATCTTCTGTTGAGTATGAAATATGTTGGTTTTTGGGCTGATTTTTATTATTTTTTATGATAAATGGTTGTTTTTGATGACTGATTGTTTGAATTTGAAGATATTTTGAAGTGTTTAGAAAGATTTGGATAAGTTTGAAGGGTTTTTTATGGTTTTTGATGAGGATGTTTGGTTCTGTAAGGTCTGATTTTTTTCTATTTTCTTCTGTTTTTTTCTATTTTGGTAGTAGAGATGATTGAATGAATGTTTTGAGAGATGATTGAAGTTGTGTGAAGAGGTTTATGAAAGATTGAATTGGTTTTGTTTTGGTTTTTATGATTTTTATGGGTTCTGTCGATCTTCTGTGAAGTTCTGTAAGCTTCTGTAGCTCTGTTGTTCTATACTTTTGTTGCTCTATGGTTCTGTTCTGTTGTTTCTGTTGAGTGTTATGATGGATGTGTGGATATTTGGGAAGTGTTTTTGTCTTAGGAAAGGATGAATGGAAGCTCTATCCAAGCTAATTGAAGTGAAGAAGTAACTGCTGAAGATTCGCAGAAGGTTACAGAAGACAGTGATGATAGAAGACAGATCTCACAGGACACTATGAAGTCTCTGGTGCCCCTTCATACCACACATACCTTTTGGAAGGTGTATCCACGACCAAGAGAGGAGTATTATGTGTGATTATTGATTATTGTAGTGAGGAGATTATGTACATTTGAGAGAGTATCATTGAGAGAGAGAGAAGTGAGAGAAAGTCAATTTTATACATGAAAACAATGTATCTACATGAGAGAGAAGAGAGAAGGACTATGAAGAAAATAAAGAAGAATATTATGTGATGTATTTCCAAGCAAAAGTGGTGTCTTTCTTTGGTGTTTTATTGTTCTTTTGATGGAGATTATGAAGATTATGAAGAATATGGTTGATTTTATAAAATCCGTGGGAGATCTACATGATGTTGCATGAAGATTTGTTGTGCCTGGTGTTCTTTTCTTCATTGTGATCATACAAAACCTAATAAAAAAGCTTCTTGATGATGACAAGATAGATTTTCTTGCAGTAGAAACCCTATTTCCTTGGTGTCTCTCTTGGGGCTCCATCTTCCCTACCCAACCTCACAAGAGCCCCTCACCAGCAGAGCCTCAGTCGCCTAACCACCCAGACTCACCCCGCCTTGTGCAAATCGAGTAGCCCCTACGATATACAAGCAGCTTAACAAGCCATCCTGCCATAACTTTTTGTCTTTTGATGATTAAAGGGGCAAGCTCCCCACTTGTATACACTTCCTTTACCTATTGTTAATATATGCCACGTCTTTAACAAGCACTGGAATAGGCATTGCAACCAGCATCATAACATTTTGAAAAGTAATATCTTGACATGATTGCATTTATTCATTGTACTTGATGCATGTGACTTGCATATACTCTCATGAAGTGACAAGTGGATGTAGGATGACACAGGTCTTCATGCAAACGTGTTCAATGCCCAAGTCACCGCAAGACCACCAACTGCAATAAAGCCACGCTGCCGAACGCGAAAAATCACCCTTGTGAGTGCCCACATCGCATGAACCAAAGCATAGTCATGGGCTAGGCTCTCTTCTTGGGTCAAGCTCTACAGTGAGCTCACGACGATTATTACCTCAATCGTACCAACATCGCAACAACGACTTCTCTAACAATGAGGCTAGGGCACAATCATCACTACCATATCCATTTCCTGAGTCTTCGAAGCCTGACATTTCCCAACCCATTGAAAGGCTGATAGCCTCAACATATTGCAATGGTTGTACTCAGACAAGTCAAAAAAAAAAACAAAAGAACAAAACGATAAGAAGCACCCACGATCACAGCACCGCACCTAGGGGTCCTCAAATTAGGAGCGTCCAGTGACCTTGGTCAGTTGGCTTCGTCCCTAGTCCCCTAGCCCCCTAGCATCACCCCCAATAGTTCAGGGCACATCAAGGGCAGGACAGACCTAGGGAGCTTGTCTCGCCTATGGTTAGACCTATCACCCTGACCCATTCACACAATTCCCTCTTGCACTCTGCCCTAATACCATTGCAATCAACTGTGGTAAGCACTGCACGAATGGCCATGAAAAGTACAATGTCCTCATCGCACAGGCCCAATGTCTATCAGCTATACTACCGGTAGTGCAGTACCCCTATGTTCTATTATGTTACGTCATGCAATCGCAATGCACATGATACCGCATACACCTTCACATGTACTTCTTCCCACCATGGACGACTTTGCTTCATCCACACGTCGTTATGAGAAACCAGCCCGCGATCTTCTACCTACGTAATATCTAAGGATGCACGAGCACTCACATAATACCTGCACCAAAGTATATACATAGTTTGGGTCCTCAAGTGCAGGACAATACTCTCAGCTTGCTTAAAGTTCGACCTGTCTCCTAAACTAATTAAACTATGTCTTGTGCACGACAAAGAAGACTAGCACTACCCCTGGGGAGAAACCACCTATGAGAGGTTTTCAATTGTAGGTATTGAAGGCTCCAACGAAGGTGTCATCGCTCTTCATCAACACTCCACTCTGAATTCCTATCCTTATCACCCTATAAGCCTACCAAGAATCATCATGTACAGAATCCCCAACAAACCGCCACTTGTACTCCATCAGCACAACCCCCCCAAAGAACAGCCCTACCACCAACTCCCATTGCCCTACCACCTACCACTTAACCCACCAACAGGCCCCCAACGACCTTCCTCCCCACCACTACCAACACTCTGCCATGGCAACCACAGACGTCCTTGACACCCACGTCTTCGATGCATGCTAACACCTACTACCTACGACGGTGAGTGCCATGGGACTAGCACTCGTCTAGGAGGGGGGTAATGTTAACCCTCAAACGAACAAAGGTGGAAAATCTGGAAAAAGCTAAAGTAGAAGACAAAGACAAAGGCCAAGGAAAAAGTGAAACGGAAGACGAAGGCGCGCCAAGAAAAATATAGAAGCACAAGAAATACAGAAAAGTCCTAAATAAAGGAAAAGGGCGCACAAGAAAAAGCGTGAATCAATACTTTTGTAAAAGAGCACAAGCGCATCATGGTTTAATTTAAAGAGCGTCGGGCTCTCACCTGTGCAATTTGTAAAGGTAGATGGGCGGTAGAAAGGAAGCTAGGAAGATAGAAGGGCAATGGGAAAAAGGGCCTAGGCTACAACCGGCCATGTAAAAAAGGGGAAAAGGGGATGACCGCCCAAAAGGGATTTAGGGTTTTGTATATAAAGTTGAAAAGTGAATGAGAAGCTCATTCTTGTGTGTGGCCAAAAGTGGCTCTCCTCTTCTTCTTCTTCTTCTTGCTTGCTTGAGCTTGTGCTTGAGAGAGGGAGTGTGAGAGTGTGAGGGAGTGAGTGTGTGAGGGTGAGAGACCAGGGAGGAGAAGATCTCCATCTTCTCCTCTCTTCTTCTCTTCTCTTCTCTTCTCTTGTCTTACTCACGGCAATGGAGCTTGCTTGAAGCTTGCACTTGGATCGTGGAGCTATCGGAGTGCGCAAGAGAGGAGGTAACTCGATCGGCATGGAGGTAAGCTCACTACACCCATAGATATGGATGGCACGTCGGCTATGTGAGAGGTAGCCATTAGTGCTCGGCTTGGAACCCTTGAAACAATAAGCAGTCCGTGGGTCTTGACGGTTGAGTGAAAGTTCCCACTACAGCTTCCATTCGATTGCCTGTGAAGATTACACCATTGCCCTAGTCTTCTATGACTATAGAATCAACCGAGAATTGGACTCCTACGATTTTGACTAGCCAATTCTTTAACATGCCAAATGGCTTCACTTTCGTTCCATTAGCCAAAGTGACATTAAACTTGGCTATCTCGACTGGTGGGTTGCCCCAGGTCTGGAATATTGTGCATGGCTTAGCACACTAACTCTTGCTCTCATGTCCATGATCCCTTTCCTTGTGATGTCACCCAGAGCTAAGACTGACAAGATAGCATGCGTTTTAGTCCCCTCCTAAAAAGCATTGACGTGGATTTTGATAGTGAGTGCAGCGTCAAACTCGATATCTGTGTTTTTGCATCATGTTCGTTCAAGTTAGTGGCACCTTGCCCCATTGATCCTTCAACCCATTATTTCAGCTCTTGCCACAACGGCCAATGCTACCTAAGTAGATCTCCTAGGCTTAGTGTCACAGGGGTGGTTACCAATGAGGTGAGGAGATTTCTAGCTGCATGTCTCTATGCTTCCTGGCCAATGGCCTTGGCTGATTCGCTGGTCCCCCCATAGCATTTGAGCTTTGTTTATGCGGCACTATTTGTGGTGCTGCTGCATCTCTCAATTTTGGTCGTGGAGGTGACACTGGCATGCTTATGCTTGAGAGATCGTCAATCTCGTCCTCCAATATGGGTTTGCGGTGTCTTTTAGGTATTCCTTGGCTTCCTTCACCCACTCCTTCACCTTTTTTATGGCTTCAAGTTGGTGCTTTAGGTCGGGGTACTCCCCAACCCTCGCAGTTCCTTTCTCAGCCATCTTTGGAGCTGATGTTTCTGCCTTTGCATCGGTCACTTTCTTTCTAGCAAGTAGCACATAGCACTCTCAGTTTTTAGCGTGACCTTCGCATCTGGTCTCTTCTTTCTTCGTCTCCAACTCTTTTTCCCTATTGAGGCTACATCTAAGTTGCTAGGCCCTGGCAACAACATGCTTGGTCTACACGCAAGTCATGACACACAATGGGATAGGTGTGGCCTCCCCATCAAGTGTCTCAACACCGAGATGAACAGCCCCAATGGAAGAACTAATGGCTCGTTTGCCAAACTAGAAGGTGGCTTCCGTTTAGGGAAATCAACAAAGAGATGAGTAATTCTACATTCAGCACATCTAAGATCAGCCTTGTCTCGACTTGCTTGCTCTCTTTCAAGGCAGCATGAAGAAACATGCCCTAGGTGACTGCAAGTCCAACACCTGATTGGTTCTTGGGTTTGCCCCCCCTAGGAGGCCTCTACCTCTTCCTCTACCTAATGCCATCACCGATACTAGTTGGTAATCCATAAGGATTGCATTTCCTTCTTCGTCATATGATACGTAAGGGTGTACATAAGGCTCTTCATCATTCGGCTCTTCTACATAATGGACTTGAGTGTCACTAGGGGGATGGGTCACGTAGGGTCTAGGTGGTCTAGGGATGCCCGTAGGGTTTATTTCCATCCTAGGAATGGCTAACTTGGCATCATTGGGTGCCAAGAGAGCCAATGGGGCTCCCCTTCTAAAGAAGCTTGGCAACCTATTCACTAGGTAAGGCTGATTGTACAGTGCAAGTACGAAAGTCTCCTTGGCAGTCTGGAATGCATAGCCTCATGGCCGAACCTACCACAATTCACACAAGGTCAGTGGGACCTAGGGTCCTGACTCTCAGCTGGCAAGTGGTTTTCACCGCAATACACGCATTGGACGTAAGAACGTGTTAGTTGTCTCATCATCTCCTGTAATCTGGCTAGCTCCATCCTCATCTCTACTATCTCTTAACTTGAGTCCATACCCTTTCCTTTATCCTAAGTACTCGGACCTGATCTCTCACTCAATGTTGGAGCTCTTTCTAAAGTTCTAGCATTAGGCTCATCTCGATTCGAGCTCCTGGTGCTTTGTTCCTTAAGCTGGTCATCTACTCCGATCTCCTCTTCAAAGACCCTAGTCAACACATCTCGTTGCAAGCTTGAGTTGCCTACCAAGGCCTTATAGAGTTCCTTGCTTCGTATCCCATTAATGAATACCATGGATACCGCTCTTTTGGTTGGTCGCTTGCCAAGTGAGATTCTCTTGAAGAGACTCCTCACGTGGGTCATGTAATCTCGGATATCTTCCTTCTCTCTCTATTTGACATTCATGAGTTGCACTAGTAGGTTTTCGAAGTATCTTGGCTCAAAAAATCTCTTAATGAAGAGACTCTTGAGGCTGTTAAAGTCAATTCGCTCGGCAATGTCAAGACTCATATACCAAGTCCTACCCTTATCTCCTAAGCACAGACCAAAAGCTTGCAAGTGCAAAGTAAGATCAATGAGACCCTTGGCCTCGCAAACTTGCTCAAATTTCTCCATGAAGCTATATGGGTCATCGTTAGGCTGGTACTTGTCTAGTTACTTTGCGACTATCGAGATTTTCGACTGGATCTTGAAGCCCTGAGTAACTCCTAACCTGCAAGCAACAAGGTTGCTATTGCAATGGTACTTCGCTCGGCGGAAGCATTGTCTAACAATCGCTTCATGAGAAGCTCACTCAGGATAAGATCTTTGTCGAGCGCTCTTTTCCCCTCATCATCAGGACCCATCCTATTTCTACTTGCTAGCGCTAGCACTCGCTGAATTTCATGCACTTCCATGTTCTACCGCTTTTGTTCCTGATTGTAGGTCACTAGGCTACACAAAGCTTTGTGCGCTAGTCTACTATGGCATCCTTGGACATCTTGCCATGGTGGTTTGTTGTCTGGGCTTATAGTTCGTAATTGGTGACCAGTGCTAGATTTTAGTTGAGAGACTTCCTAGATCGAGCTCCTCATGGTTAGTGCTTGTTGTTGCCATGTTCGTGGTCTCGTGCTCCACCAAGTTGTCGATGAGATTGATTAGGTCGAGTAGATCCACTTCTCCAATGGGGCCTGTCCTTGCTGCGCCTGGCTTCTCTGTTGCATTTTTAGCTGGGTCCTACACTTGGGGTTTCAATCATCTCAGGATCTTCTCCTACTATGGGTTCTTTTAGGTTCTCATGTCTGAGTGTGTTCCTTGTTACTTACAAGCAATTCTTAATTTATAGTTACTCTATGTGTGTGTGTGTGTGTGTGTGTGTGTGTGTGTGTGTGTGTGTGTGTGTGTGTGTGTGTGTGTGTGTGTGTGTGTGTGTGTGTGTGTGTGTGTGTGTGTGTGTGTGTGTGTGTGTGTGTGTGTGTGTGTGTGTGTGTGTGTGTGTGTGTGTGTGTGTGTGTGTGTGTGTGTGTGTGTGTGTGTGTACTCTTTTCCGTGCACTGTGCGCAATCAAGCTTTCAGCTCTTATCAAGTATACTTCAGGTACTGGAAAACAATACGAGTGCAAAGACAGGATGACTATTTAGCTTTTGCACTCCTGCTTGTGCTCATGACCTGATAGGGCTCTAAGCTCATTTCCTGGTCTTCCTTGCTGCTTGTTAGGGTCTACACTATGTCGTTCAACTTGTTCAGGGTCAATTTGGGATCTTACAATAAGCCTTTAGCACTAAGCATGTCAAGTTTACTTAAAGGTGTGTCAGCATGGTTCCTAGCTATTCGGCTACAATTTCTAGGTCGATAATTGTCTATAAGGCTTTTGGTGAGTTCTCTTGGTGTGGGTCATGCTCTTCGTCAGTCTGGGTTTGTCAAATTTCTAGATTTTATCTCTCAAGTTGTGTCCGATTTACCAGAGTCCGATTCTGAGAATCAGACGTCCAATTTCCAGTGTCCGATTCTAGGAATTAGATAGGGTCAGGTCCAATTATCATCACACGATCGAACAGTGTGGGGTGGTCCGATTTGGATATGTCCAATTCTAGGAATCAAACAAGGGCACTTGGTCTGATTCAAGTCGGTATCCAATCGGATAGATCACTAGGTCTGATTCTATGGTTCAACTGTCACGATCGGACAGGTCGGACTTTGTGGTGTGTCCATCTAATTCTTAGAATTGGACAAGGGTGAGTTGTTCGAGTGGAGATGTGGCAGGTCCTATCCTAAGTGTTCAATTTTGAAAATCGGACAAGGTGGTCTGAGTGTCTGATTTTGGGAATCATACACTGTTACAGTCGTCCGATTTCAGTGTGGCTGAAATGACATACACGAGTATGATTCAATCAAAAGGTATTGATACAAGCAATGCTAGCACTCCAGATTCTCCAAAATACAACTAGGGATGTAGAGGAAGGGTCGCAAAATATCTAGATGTCACGAAAACCTTCGATCTACCTCAATCGGTCCATTGCCAAGTAAGGGCCTTCAAGGTAATTAGAAAACTAAAGAAAACCATTTGTGGAAAGCAGGTGGGCAAGATCCTTGACGGGTCATCCTACGGATGGGTGGTCCTAGTAGGCTGGGAGCTTCTCTCAAGAGATTGAACAAAAAGTTAGTTTTGAAAAATTAGACAGAGATGAGCATTGACTTACCTAGGGTTAAGTCTTAAAACCTTGATTAGAAATTATCTTAGGGGAAAGGTACGATGGCTATGCCAGAACTCCATTAGGGTTCCCTGAATCCTAACCAGCTACTACTAGAAAAAAGTGTTGCATTCCATGAACCAAGGGTAACTACAATTGCTCCAATCCAATGAGAAGCCCTTGTGGGACACCTCTCTGATGGAGCTAGTTGATGTGTAGAGACCTCACTTGTCAAATTAGGACCCCAAGCTTGTAGGTTGATCCTTGTGGTAGGGATGGTCAATACTTTCCATTACAAGGTGGACTCTGGGAAACCCAGACGATAGATCCCTCTTTCTCATTGTGCTTCATTTGTAACCTTAGATATTTGTGGCATTTTAATTTGATGGTTGTTTAGTCATGTTAACAATGGACAACATCTAGAATTCCTATCCCATAACCTTGGGTAGGCATTGGTTCTAAACATGCATAATGCAAACATGATTGGGTGGAAGTCAAGTTGACCATCATCATGCAAAAGAAAGTTTCACATTTTAGCTAAGACAAAGAAACCCTTAGGTAATGGTGTACACCCCATTCAACAAAAAAAGATTAATATGTTCAAAGGCCTTGATGAGGATGCATAGTAAGATTTTATGCAAAGTCACCCAAAATTGGTGACTCTCTTTAAGGTGGATATGGCAAAGATCTTGTTTTAGTATGTTAGTATGTTGGAGAAGATTTTATGTAAATTCACCCAAAATTGCTGACTCTCTCTGAGGTGGATATGGCAAAGTTCTTATTCAATGTGTAAATTTTTAGTCTGGTCCATTGGTGGCATGTGGATATTTTAACTCAAAGGCTCTAAATCTTTTAAATCTAGCCAGTAGTGGCCTCTCTAAAACATAAGTTGGTGATCATACTAGACATGTGGTGGTCACTAGCATAGAAGAGGTGGATGATCCTAATCCCCCGTGTATCAATAAATAACTTATGTTGGGATCACTTTTGAATGGAAAATACAAGCATTCTTCACGTTAGTTTTAAATGGAAATCTAAATTTTTTGGGATGCATTAGCAACTTTGTAAGTGGGATAAAAGGATGTATAAGGATATGAAGGTCATAGACCCTCTGTTTTACTACCATAAGATCAAGTTGAAGGAGGACATCATGCCCATTCAATAATAGTGATATGTAAAGTTTGTGAAAGAGGAGTTGGATAAGCTTTAAAAAGCTGGCTTCATTTGTCCGATGGACCATGTAGCTTGGCTTTCTCTAATGGTGGTCATACTAAAAAAGATTGTGAAATTATGAGTCTGCATAACTGACTTTTGGAAGCTTAATGCAATAATGGTAACTAACCCATTTCCAGTACCCTTCATAAATCATGTATTAGATGATGTTAATTGACATGAGATGTATTCTTTATTGGCTAGATTTAACATATAGAAAGTTTTGTGTGTATGTAAATGATCAAGATAAGATGGCATTCATTATGAGATGCAAAGTTTTTATCTGCATACTCATGTTGTATGGACTAAAGAATAATCGAGTGGCCTTTTTACACCTAATTCAATATTTTTTTGGCTCATGTTTGATAGATTTCATGGAAGTCCTTTTGATGATTTTAGCCTATTTGGTCACTGTGAATAACACTTCTACTACCTGACTCTATGTCTACAAAATGTCAAGAAGCTTGTAATCAAATCCAATTGGATTGGGACACATTGTTTTGTGATTTAGAACCATAATTAGAAACAGTTTCACACCTACATTATATTTCATGTAGATTATTTGACTTTGACATATTTGGTCAATAAGCCAAATATTTTATGGGCAAGCCAACTTGGTGGATGTTATTGCTTTAGGAATTCAGTTTTAAAGAAATTCATTGTCCATACTTTGAACATATTGTTGCAAATTATCTATCTCAATTGGAAACTAGATAATCACTCTCACATATGATTTATTGGCACCCAATTACTCTTTGTGACTTTCAATTTTGACCAATTGTGTTGTAGATATATTGGACTTGGTATGAGAAAATGCATCAATTGTTGTTATCTAGAAGCATGCCTAGCTTACCATCTATCTTGGGATGAGAGGAAATGTTGGGTGCTACTAGAACAATGCATTGGATAGTAGATGGACCAAAGGGTTACAATGTGTTGTCAATAGTCACATAGCAATGGTTGTACCTTTCTGGATCTATCAATTAGCAGTGTGGCTTTAACTACAATTGTACTATGTATCCATTCATGTGCAATTATCAACAATGTATTCTATACTTGATGAATCTTAATGAAGACGATAATATTATTCACATTCTATTCTTGTCTTTTATGTTCATTTATGTTCTACACCATTGAAGTATGATAAATCATTCATTGTGGTCTTGTATTCTCTTTCTTGTCTCAAGTTTACATATGGTTATCCAAATAATATCACATATGATTTCTTGGCACCCAATTACTCTTTGTGGCTTTGAATTTTGACCAATTGTGTTGTAGATATATTGGACTTCGTATGAGAAAATGCATCCATTGTTGCTACCTAGAAGCATGCCTAGTTCACCATCTATCTTGGGATGAGAGGAAATGTTGGGTACTGCTGGAACAGTGCATTAGGCACATCAAATGGACCAAAGGGTCACAATGCGTTCTCAATAGTCACATACCAATGGTTGTACCTTTCCAAATCTATCAACTGGCAGTATGGCTTTAACTACAAATGTACTCTGTATCCATTCATGTGCAATGTATTCTATGCTTGATGAATCTTAATGAAGATGACAATATTGTTCCTATTCTATTCTTGCCTTCTATATTCATTTATGTTCTGCACCATGAAAGTATGATAAATCATTCATTATGGTCTTGTATTCTCCTTCTTGTCTCAAGTTTACATATGGTGTTTTTTATGGTATTCTATGGTAATATATGTACTCAAATACACTTTGAAACCATGATGATGTTTCCCTTGGTCATGTGTTTGCTGGCCACATGCTCTCAAGTTCGGTCAACACAAGGGGCATTCCAAGCATTAGTAACAATGATTTACTAGTCCAGAGGTTCCAAGGTTGTCCACTTTCTTAGCAACGATGACTCAAATGATAATGCCATTCCTATGCAATTCTGATTGGCATAGTCTCATTACCTCCAGGTCGTGGGTCACCTTTGTCCACCATCGATCGCTCTTGTGACATCAGTAAAATTTGTGGGCCAATTCTTTTCCGTGCAAATCCCAAATTGGGTTCCCATTATCCCATGGTTCCATGGTGATTATGGCTAGGGTTCCCTTTCTTAACTTTATGGGGTACCCATCCCAAGATCTAAGATGCTCATCTTTGATGATCGAGGTAGCTTATGGCATCAATTTTCTAGGGAATATGGATGTGGGGCATAAGGTTGTGCTATTTGAAACTACTATGTGCGTAATCACTTGGTTGGTAGAGGAGCAAAGTTGGCCAACTTTGATGTTTGCAAATGTGACATTCTCAATTGATTTTTAGTAACAATGGACAAATTCTCAAAAGGTGAAATGACTTCATAACCTTAAATAGGGTGATTCTAATGCTCAAATGTAAACTGCTAGATTTCAAATGCTTCTATGGAGGATTGCTATCCATGCAAATCAGCCCCAATGAGAAATGTTACATTGCATCTTAGATGCACAGGGGTTGAACAATGAGGTCTATTGAGCTTTAGCTACAGAGGATATTAGTACTAATGATCAAGAGCATTTATTTAAGACCGCATAAACCTTGTTTTGCAGGATAAGAAAGAAAAAGGAAATTACACTAACAAATTGTCAAAGAAGAGCCACAATGCTAAAGATGGTGACTTCAATTTGGATGTAGACCTAGAAGCTTTTTACTTAATAGATCTACAAGGTTATCCTTTTCCTCATCTCGTATATGGGTTTTGGGTATGGTATTACCATGGTGAAAATATTTAGTACTCGATTTTGATCTATGTGAAAGGTGAGAAGGATCGAAGCTTGCATGTAAGAGCTATGGCGGGAGAGCAAGAGCAAGAAAGAGAGAGAGGCCAAATGGGAACTCCAACAATCACAATGTGTGACCGGACCTTCCTTTATTCAAATTGTCACTAAAAGAATAAAGAATAAAGTGATGGCGATGGGCACCCGCCACCTGCAGAGTGTGTAATGGTGGGTACTATCAGTGTAGTAATACATGGGTGGCTAGGCAGAGGCACCTTTACCCCCAACAACCTCCCACTTAGAGGCGAATCTGCCTCAGTGAGGAGTGAAAAAGAAAAAAGAAAAGACAGTACAATGTACACATGTACAACAGGATGAGGAAAAACATCATCTCATCCAATGCCCATCAATCTCCAACCAAAAGCAAAGCACTCGATAATGAGGCTTTTCGTGAGTAGATCGACAAGATTTTCGTCAGTGGAGATCTTGACAAGGTCAACAGACTTGTTCTCCACGACCCCACGTATAAAGTGATACCTCACCATCTCAATTTGTTTCATCTTCACATGGAAGACCGGATTCTTGGCTAGCTGAATAGCACTCATAGAACCTGAATGCAACATATGTACAATCCCAAGGTCATGAACTAAATGGCCTAACCATATGGCCTCCTTGCAAGCCTTAGTGGCTGCAACATACTCAGCCTCAGTGATAGAAAGAGCCGTACACTTTTAAACCTTGGACATCCAAGAGATAGCACCTCCAGCATATGTGAATACATAGCCAGAAGTGGACTACCTACTATCTGCATGTCCTACATAATCGGAGTTTGTGTACCCCACAACTCGTGTATCCTGACTGCCATAGCAAAAACACATATCTGTTGTGCCTTTCAAGTATCTCATGATACCCTTCATGGCACCCCAATGTTTCTTGCCAGGTCTAGCTATATAGCGTGCCACAACACCAACAACAAAGGCAATATCTAGATGAGTGGCTATCATGGGATACATCAAACTGCCCACGGCATGCATAAGGGATCTCGGCTATCTCGGCCCTCTACTCATCTCTCTATGGACAATCAGCATGTGAGACCTTCACATAAGAAGGTCATGAACAACCAATAGGCTTCATGTTCTGCATGCGGAAACACTCAAGGACTTTCTGAATGTACTCCCTCTATGAGAGGTAGAGTAGTCCTCCCTGATGCTTGTCGCGCTTAATGTGTATACCAAGAATGTGAGAGGCCTGTCCTAAATCCTTCATCTCAAATCTCTTCTTCAGCTGAGATTTTAGAGCATCCATCTCATCAATAGCTTTCCTTGCTATCAACATATCATCCACATAAAGTACCAAAATAAGCAATGAGCCATTACAGGCTGTCTTACTGTAAAGACATGGATCCATAGTGCTCCTACTGTAGCCCTGTGATTGCATAAAGGCATCAAACTTATGATACCACTCCCTAGGTGCCTGCTTCAAGCCATAAAGACTTTTCTTCAACTTGCACACTAGGTGCTCCCTGCCAAGTTCTACAAAGCCCTTAGGTTACTCCATGTAAATCTCATCATGCAAATCCCCATGCAAGAATGCAGTCTTGACATCCATATGATACATGTCCAAGTCAAGCTACGCGACTAAGGCCAAAACCAAGCTTAGGGTGGTCATCTTGACCACAAGAGAAAAGACTTCATCAAAGTCAACTCCATGCTCCTATTTAAAACCCTTAGCAAGAAGTCTTACCTTGTAAGCCACCTTGGAGTGCCCATGGTACTTTTCAGCTTGTACACCCATTTGCATGGCAAAGCCTTCTTGCCGTTAGGCAATGCAACCAAATCCCAAGTCATATTCTTATGCGGCAGGGAGTCCATCTCAGACTACATAGCCCTCTCCCAAGAGTGACTGTCATCCCTATGCATAGCCTCATCATAGGTGAGAGGCTCTCTTGCATCTGTAACCAAGACATAATGGATCGAGGGATCAAATCGATCAAGTGGACGTCTAGCTCTAGTAGACCGTCTCACTACAGGCTATGTTGTATGTCTAGCATCCTGTCCAACACCCTGGCTATGTGTACCACAACTGTTGTTGCAGATTGTCCAACTAGCTGTGCAGCAGCACATGGCTCCTCCTGAAATATAACCCTGCGTATCTCTATCACCTTCTCAGGTTGCTGATGCATCTTGTCTTCATGGAAGACTACATCATGGTTGCGGATGACTTTTTGCGCATGCGGATCTCAAAGGTGGTGACCCATCTCGCCTGCATCTCCATAGCCAATGAAAATGCATTTGACACTCTTACGATCCAGCTTACTACGCTTATCCTTGGACACATGGCAGAATGTCTCACATCCAAAGACACATAGATGTGCATAAGATGAAGGTTTCCCTGTCCATAACTCCTCTACAACCTGAAAATCCAAACCACTAGAAGGTGATCTATTTATGACATGTACAACTGTATTGACTGTCTCAACCCAAAAGCTCTATGGTAGGTTTGCATGGCTAAGCATACTGCGTACACGTTCCTAGATGGTTCTATTCATTCACTCAGCCAAACCATTCTGGGGTGGGGTATAGGGAGCGATCAACTAATGCTTAATACCCCTCTCATCACATAGTTTCTCAAAGGCATGTGAGACATATTCTCCCCCATTGTCAGTCCTAAGGCATTTTAGCCTATGCTCAATCTAGCTCTCAACTAATGCAGGCCATCTCTGAAACACAACCAAGACATTTAACTTAAGCTTAATGGGGTAAGCCTAGACTTTACGTGAAAAATCATCAATCAATGTCACAAAATGTTTTGCACCACCCATAGACTGATAGGGCATAGGCCCATAGACATCTGAATGTACCAATGCCAAGGGCGCACTCATGCGTGTCCTACCAGACTTCTTATGCGTATTCCTAGTTTGTATGCCATAAAGACAATGCTCACATGAATCAAAACATGCATAGTCAAGGGGTGGTAACTATTGCAAAGCAAAAAGCATTTTCATTCCCTTCAAGGACATATGGCCCAAACGGGCATGCCAAAGAGATACATGTGGGATGGAACTAACTGACAAAACATGGTCAACATAGGATCCAACAACTACAAGAGGATAGAGGCTACCAGCCTTGGCACCTCTAGCAAGCACAAGTCTGCCACGTGTGATCTTTCAGGCAAAATCCCCAAATGAAACATGAAACCTAGCATATCAAGCTACCTGCAGACATAAGACTACGTATAAGCACAGGTACATGATGTACATCCTATAACAGAAAAGTATTGCTAGTAGAGAACTGCAGTCGTACATCCCCAATGCCAACAATAGCAAGTGACCTATCATCACCCAAGCGAATTGAACCAAAGACAGTGCGGTAGGAATGGAACCACTAACGGTATGGTGTAACATGAAATGAAGCACCAAAATCCAAAAGCCAGCACTGCACATACATAGAGTGAACCTCAATCAACGGCGTAGCATCACAAGAACTAGCTACAAGTACATACTTCCCATCGGAGTCCTCAGTCTGCATGACATTTATTTTCTCAATTTTCACACTAGATTTCGCAAGTACCATGCTACGATCAAAGGAATTCTCATATACTTTGTCTTTCCCCTTCTCTTTGCATTTATCATTGTGCAACTCATGACACTGTGGGCAGATATAACCCTTCTTGCCGCGCAATGATGACATGTCACATTAGCATTTCTCCCACGAGACTTATTGCACGACTTACCATGTGACTTAGACCTAGACTTCTGCAAGTCTCTCCCACATCCAAACCCATGGTCATTCTTTTTATTACCATCTCTGCTTCTAACAGTCAAAGCATGCGACACACAAGAGGCATCCAAGTTCTTACCATTGATCTCTTGCAGAAGAGCACTCTCTATATTAAGCAAGTTCAAAATAGTAGCAGGAGTACATAAGGCAGTGCAGATTACATCCCATGACTCACTCAGAGTCCTAAGCAAAAACAATGGAGTAACCTCATCATTAAAGGTAATGCCCTGCGAAGTCAAATTCTTGAGAATAGCGTGGAACTAGCTCAAATGAGCAAACATTGTCATATTCTCCTTCATGCACATGTCCATAAGCTGTTTCAGCCAATACATCTGATTTGCTAGACTTTTCTTGTCATAGAGATTCTTAATTTTATCCCAAAGCTCCCAAGCACTCTGTGCTTCCTCAACCACATTGTAATGCACATGTTCAGTGAGAAACAAGATGAGGGTGGACTTCCATAACTCATCAAGCTCATCCCATTCATCATCAATCATAGTTTCAGGTTGCTCGCCATGCATCCTTAGTGGCTTGCTTGATTTGAGATTTCTGCACCAATACCTGCCAAACTTGGCTCTTCCAATAGGCATAATTCATACCATCAAGCTTAATGATATTGAAGATAGCACCGTCAATGGAAGAAGATGCCATACTACAATCCAAAATGGTGCAGAGAGTTCAAAATTGCTTGTTGTTTTTTATTGTAAACATCCAAAATACCACCAAAACCAAGGCAAAATGACCATGAATTGATAGCTAATGATGTTGCCCACCAAATACCATCAAAAGTACATAAAATTAGGATGACTTAGCATGAAAATTCAATGTCAGTTCATGCATAACTGCTTACTATAATAAATTACAATCAAGTACAATGAAAGCAAATTGTAGGCAAAATGAATGCACCAAGTCAACCATTAACTGTCAAAGCATAACCAGCATCAAGCGAGCATAAATCAACATGTGACAATCATACGAACATCGAGTAAACACCCAAGCATGTCAAATGAATCCGTTAGTAAGCCAACACACCCCCTGTGTAATAGGAAAAAGTGTACACAACACTTGCAAGACCTGACACAAAGAGGTGTATGCTCAAGGAGTGCAAAGCCCAAATGAGCCCAAGTCCATCTATGAGGACCACCGCATATCAACCATGCAACATCCAAGTGAAGATCCTAGTCTCAAGTATCCAAATGCTCAAGTAGCATAAACCACCTGCTCAATGTCTATCAAGCGTATCAAGATGCTCCCACTGTCAAAAAATCCGTAAATATCAAGCAAAGAAGCTTAACAAGGGCATATGATAGCACCAATGCCAAAAGATCCAAGATCAAGCATCAATAAGACCTCATGAGCATATAGGCCGTGTACATATGTACATAGCATCCATAGACATCAAGTACATCCAAATTGTAACTCTAAAAAGTCGAGAAATAGCAAAGTAAGTTACGGGCAATCAAATGTTAAGCCAAAGCAAGGCTCAGTAGCATCCAACTCCAAACAATGTAATGGGCATGTAGTAGTGGCATAGATCAAGCATGTCAAGACCGGTCAAACATAAGCAAAGTACATGCCATAAGTTCATCAAAGATGAAGATCCAAATTCTGTGAAGTGAGCTCAAGCTCAACCAATGATTCGAGAGCAAATCCAAGCTCTATGTCGATTCCCAAGAGTCACTACATCAATGTATACGTCCAAGACATAGTCCTAATGCAATAGGCATATCCAAACATAAGCAAAAGAGCTTTAGCCTTGAATATTTTAGTAGCAAATATACATCCAAATTTGAGCAAACAGTAGCTCAATCCAAGCTCAAAACCATAGACAAACCATAGGCATACTTTCCCATATGTATAGGCACCAACCAGGCATAATCAAGCATCAAATGACTATGTAGCATGAGCATAAAGTGTAATGACAAAGGGCTACCCTATTTTGGGCTGCATGTGGACTATGTAAAATAGTCAATGACATAGTAAATTCAGTCCCAAAAGCATCTCACATCATAGGCATACATTCCCCTAGCATTCGAGGCACAACTGAGCAACCAATGTCAATGCCAACCAAGCATAAACATAAAGTGCTGATGTAGCACTATTTGTGGCTGCTTGCGGACTGTGGAAAGAAGTCGTGGACTGAGGTAAATCAGTCCACAAATCAATGCCAATGATAACCACCAATGTCGAGCATCAAGGGGGTGTTCCCAACTACCAAATGAAGTGTTTTCAAGCTGCCAATGAGTGCCAAGGGAGGGTTGAAGTAAAAAATGAATTTTTTGTAGGTCTTCAAGTTGGCCCAAACTGATCTAGGGCCTATGGGAGGGCTAGGCAAGGTCAAGACAAGGTTGGGGGAGTAGTTAAGGACCCCCAGGAGCTCCCTCCTCTTGAAGGGCAAAGTCACCGGTTGAGAGTAGGCATCACAAGAAGCAAGAGGGCATGGCTGCCCTACTTCACAAAACTTGTGGACTAAAGTAAAATAACAAAAGAGAGCTCCAATACCTTTGAAGGAATGCCCTGAGGGTGCCCAAATGGGCCGAGTAGGTGCTTAAGAAGCCAAGGAGTGACGGGAGTTCAAGAGAGTTAGCTATGGCTGCCGGGAAGGAGACCCAATGAGTGTAGGTAATTGATAGTAAGCTAAAGAAGTCATGAACCGAGTCGGAATGCTCGAGCAACCATACTTTGATACCAGTTGAAAGGTGAGAAGGATCGAAGCTTGCACGGAAGAGCTATGGTGGGAGAGCAAGAGCAAGAAAGAGAGAGAGACTAAACAGGAACTCCAACAGTCACAATGTGTGACCCGGCCTTCCTTTATTCAAATTGTCACTTTCCCAATGTTATAAGGAAGTACCAAGAGCTCAATGTGATTCAATAACAACTAACAACGATACAATGAGAAAATATGGATCTATGAGATCATGTCTATTGCCAAGAAGAGGCTCAAAGGCAATGGCTCCTAGCTTGCTAGTTTACACATCTTGACTTCATGGATCAGATGGGGGATTCCATACTACACAAATTAAGGCAATTTTGTTGCTCACAGATGGCTAGCTTGGAGGTTGTTTGGACAATTATATCCCAATCTCGTCGAAGGCCCTGAAGGCACCTAGTAACTATTTTTTGATGATCTGCAAGATGAGTGCAATGAAGTTATTTGCCAGTTCCATGCTTTGAATTGTCTCCTCTCCCTACAAATGATGAGGATTCAAACACTACTGTCTAATCACAAAATCAAACTCTTTCGATGATGGGTTCTACAATTTCTTCGGCTCTTGCTTTGGCTAATGTGGGTACTTGTGACTCTATACCCGCCAACTTCCCATATGTTAGATCTACAGTGATGACCCAAACCAGTGCCATTCTAGATGGGTTTGGAAGACATGTTCCATTGGTAGATATAGCACCCCTCCTAGTATCCTCTAGATTCAACCCTTGTCATGTTTCTCTAGCCCATCAATTAAAAAGCTTCCGAAAGACATGTTCCATTGGTAGATCTAGCACCCCTCCTAGTATCATCTAGATTCAACACTTGTCATGTTTCTCTAGCCCATCAATTAAAAAGCTTCTCATTATTGAGAAGGCAAAAGGGAAAGAGTGGGTGTAGGAGGAGCCAATTCAACTCAAGTGATGGTGAAGGCCCTTCAGAGATCCTTTGCTGGGGGTGGTTTGCAGGCATGGTAGTTCAAATAATTCATAGATGGAACAATTGATGGAGCACTACCAAGTCCTTGAGAAGTAAAATTTCAACCAATGGAAGCAAGTCAAAGTCATAGAAGATGATGCTTCCCAATACCACACTGATTTTAATGTGGAAATCAAGTAACTTCTTAAACATATTTTGTAGCTAATGTGAGAAACACTGATGATTCAAATGCAATAGGCTCCTCCCTTGGCTCTTCCTTTATCCTTCCCATCAAACAATTTAATGCACTAATTGAGGTCCATCAAGGTATTTGCACTATCATTTTTTAGGGATATAATGGCTCATAAATTGTGCATATAGGAATGTGGTGACTAACAATGTCTAATGGTGCTTAATAGTTTGCTAATAAATATGATCTATGCTAATGGCTAGGCTATCCAACCTGAAAAAATCACATCTCCAAAAACCCAAATTTTTCCTTTCAACCCTTGTAAAAGTGGAGTTTACACTTTATAGGTTTTATTAAGGCCTTGATAAAATACATTGGCAAATTGGCATACCCTTTTTAGTATGGATTATTCTAATAAGTGGGTGAAATCCCAAGCTCTCATTATACAATTTAATTCATATCTAGATTCCTATATGAATTCATAATGGCCAAATTCAGATGCTTGATTGAGTTGGTCAAAGGTACCCGTTTCCAAACAAACTCATTTAGAAGCTCAAAAGTACTACATGATTTCCATAGGAAGTCTACAATACACTATCTGTAAGCCAATGGGTCATTAGAATATGCTAATAAGGCATTCAAATAGCATTTTAACAAAAATTATAGATGAATAGTGCATTAATTGGGATGAGATGTTATATTTGGCCATATAGGCACACTGAATTGCTTTTAAGGTTACAACAAGCTACTCTTTGTCCAAGTCGGTTTACAATCTGGAAAATGTTATGCCAATGGAATATATAGTCCCAAGTTTTTGGATTACTACGTCAACCATATTATGAGAAGATATCTCTTTACAATGTTGTTTTAAGAATTGGATCTTCTAGAGGAAAAACAAGGGTGTAATTGGGGGATTGTGGATTTGATCCAATGATGTAGTAAGAAGTGTGTGCACTATCATTCTAAATTCATAGCTGTTTTGGAAATGAGATTTAGTATTATTTTTTGATACACAGATGAGAGAGTTTCCCAAAAAATTTAAACTAAGATGGATAGATCCCTTTTAGATAATCAAACCACAAAGGATAGATGTTATTGTCTTGAAACTTTTTGTTGTGCTATATTAGCACAACACATGAGACTCATGACGAACTCCTATCATTTCAAGAGTTTCAACTCACAACTCACATGTATAACCTAGCAACAACTCTTAGTCTACAATTCAAACAAACAATAGGTGGAATTGATGCTCAAGTATAGTGAGTAATGCTTACCTTATTTTCCTTTGTTATTGTCCTCTTACTGTATAAATACTCGTTGCTCTATGATCCACATGTGGCACTTCAAGCTTACATCCTTGCATCCATCCTTGCATACACCATAGAGAGGACTCAATGAAGAAGAAATAGTGGAGAAGTAAAGAAGAAAAAAGGTTTGCATATTGCATCCCCCACTCTCACTTGCTCTCAACCTCACACACTCACCATGAAAGGAATAAAAGATGGTGAAAGCTACAACCCCCACTCTCACTTGCTCTCAACCTCACACACTCACCATGAAGGGAAGGAAAAATGGTGAAAGCTTCACACTTTATGTCCCTCACTCTCACATGATGTAGCAAAAGAGTAGCAAGAAGATAGGAGTCTCAAGTTTGCACACATGGGAGTATCCTTTTCGAGTAGTTCTCATCCTTGTTGTACACACTTTCTAGGATACATGAATATCCTTTTGCAATAGTCTCAAGTTTGCACACATGAATATACTTTTCCAACTATTTGTACACACTTCCCAAGGTTTCACATCCTCTTGGGTATCCTACCCTTTTCCAAGGTCCATGATCAATCATCCCTATTTGTATGTACCTCATAGTGCCACCCTTATCACTAATGCATGTTTTAACTAGTGTACCTCCTAACCTTGAGGTTCTACAAAAGATAATTATAATGTATGGGGAAGGAGCTTGACTCTTGATTTTATATAATAAAAATCATAGTGCAAAATTTTGCATCATGAAGATAATAATGCAAAACCTTGTCACTTATTGTAGTTGGTGGTTCTCATGGCATAAAGAATATCCACCATTATTCACCACAAAACTAAAGGGCACTTTTTGCTCAATCCTATATCTTGTCGTTGTTGTGGTTAATATTATGCTCCCTCCTAGATGAGTGCCAATCCCATGGCATTCACATCAAAGATAGCATGCTATAGCTTGCATCAAATAATAAAATTCTAGGATAGTTGATGACGAAGGATGAAGAATTCCCAAATAAATAAAATGCTAAGATAGTTGATGAAGAAGGATGAAGAATCCCCCAAATGGGGAAGAATATAGTTTATTTAAAAAGAACTATTACTGGCAACAAACTGGATCATGCCGAAGCAAAATAGGAATGGTATACTAATAGATGATGATTGAAAAGGCTGCAACTTAGGGACAAAGAGACAATGGCTACCTTAGAATAATTGGTAGCACCATGGAATTAGAAAAAAATAGAACATGGAATGAAGATGTAGGGGGCCATCAACGTTGAGGGGTCTTTAGTGAAAAACCTACAAGCCTACTTGTGCTCTTCCTAAGAGGCCTGTCTTACTTACTTGTGCAATGATTAGTGTCAAAATACAAAACCATAATGTGTATTTTAGAGGATGCACAAAAGGTACAATATGTTTAATTTGTATCCATTGATAAAGGGCAAGTCTCCTTGTACCCACTACACTGTGTGAATCCACTTTAGCTATCTACCTTAGCTACCTAGAAAACACTAGTAGAAAGGAACCTACCAAAACCACTATCCAAATCAATTACCCTAAACCACTTGTGTGTAGCCTATATAAAGGCACCCCCTCTAAATGAAAAAACAAGTTTTTTTTTTCTTTGAACTTTCATTTTACTTCTATTGTATTTGAGTACTTTCTCTCCCTCCTATCTCTCTTTCAAATATTCTAACCTAGTATTTTAGAGCATTTAGAGGTATGGATCCTGCTCTTATGTTGTCATGCAATCATGTTAAAGAGCTACAATTGCTACCCACTTCTACTTGGCCACGGCATTGGATGTGGCAATCAATTATATGCAGTCGCTTGAGGTTATGAAGTTGTTGTTCAACATACCATGCTACTATTAATGTCCACGCTACTGACAAATGTGCCATTACTAAAGGTTTTCACTCCCTATGGTGAGCTACTTCCATTCTCAACAACTAATGACTTCATTCTCAAGCACCTTCAATCTCTAGTTATTGCTTATGTTGGTGAAATGAAGTAACAGTGAGCTATCCATGTCCCTTGAATCACATTGAATATACTCATGTATCATGTGCTCTTGCCACATATCCACATTGTTTTACTTCTAATCATGACCAATGTTTAAGTAGGAATACAACTTAGATATATAAGGGGATTTTCTCTAATTATGAGTTGTTTTGTGCCACAATAATGGCTGCATATTTATATACTAGCTAGATCTATTAGTAAAAGAGAGCTGCTTCTGTTGAAAATATGTAGATCTGTAGGTGCCATCAACTACTACAAATCACTTTGAAATTTGCACTAATAAACAATGAAATGGATTGCATTGAATATGAGCTACTCTTACTGCCATGCCACTCTTCCATAACTATGGTATAACTATCTATTGGTGCTAGATTTCCTACTACTCTATTCATTGTATTAAAAAATGATATGTTGTATTGCCATTCTATTTCTAAGACTTGAAGCTATTGGTCAAGTGTATTCCATGGTTGAGAGTTGCCTTCTTGCTTTTGATTGATCATGCCATTATAACTGAAATGTATGGTTGCTTCATTATCGGTATTGAGCTACTCTATAGCCACTCCCTTTCAATATGTAACACTACTATCATCTTTGTTGTTGAAACTTCAAAGAGATTTTCAAACCATGTTATTCTACTTCTATGTTAGTCATTTCTAATCAACAAGCAAATTTTCCAATGGAGAAAGTGGAAGTACTAAATTCAAAGGGTATCCATTTCACACATGGCAAACAAGGATCAAGTTGATCCTCATGAAGAAAGGCTTATAAAACATTGCATATGGAAAAGAGAATAAGCATCGGGATGCAAATCCAAGTAGCTACATTGGAAGCAAAAGATGACAAAGCCCAAGCCATTATCAAGCTAGAATTAGATGATACTTACATTCATCATGTGGATGGATGTGACACTATAAAAGATACTTGGGATCAACTCAACAATTCCAAGTTTGGGTTATTGATTGAATTCTTCCATTTAGAAGTGAAATCTTTGTCTTCTCTTGCATCTCATTTGAATCACATGAAAGAATTGTTAACTAAACTTGCAAGAATTGAACTCAAAATTGAAGCAGGCATTGCTATTGTTATCTTGTTTGAAACCTTGCCCGAAGAATATGACCATGTGGTCATTACTCTTATCAACATGCCCTCTCTTAGGCTAGTTGAAGTTGAAGCCTCTCTTCTAGAAGAGAAGGAAAGACTGAAGTTCAAGCAAGAAGTTAATGAAACGCCAAAGCATGAGGCCCTCTACACTAAATCCAAATTCAAGGGGAAGGATAAAATCACTCACATGAGCCCATTCTGTGTGACTTTTGTCACAAACCTAGACACAAGGAGGAAAATTGCTTTCATAGAAAAAGATCTCAATAGGCATTTCTTATTCGGATAGTTCAAGAGTATGATGAAGAAGGAGCAGAAGACCAAGAGGAAGCAGAACCAAAAGAAGAAAAGCATCATGAAGCCCTTTCAATGACCTTCAAGGAGAAAAAGGGAGCTAAGAAGGCTCCTTTTGATGTCTCAACCTATGAAGGGTTGCTTTAAAAAGTGTGTCTTCTCTTTTGGTTTATATTTATCAATAAAGGGAGAGCCTCCTACAACCACTACACTATGTGAATCCACTTTAGCCACCTAATTTATCTATCTAGGAACCACTATTAGAAAGGTACTTAACAAAACCACTATTCAAATCCACAACCCTAAACCACTTGTGTATAGCCTATATAAAGACACCCCATCTACATGAATTAACAAGTTTCTTTTTTTGTACTTTCATTACTTTTGTGTTGTACTTGAGTACTTTCTCTCCATCCTCTCTCTCTGTCAAATATTCTAACAATTAGTGCATGTGCAAGTGCAACTAAGAGATGGGTCAAGCCTAGAATGTTTTTCCACACTTGAGGCCTAGTCAGTGCAAAGTTTTATTGTGTGATACAAATCTCAAGCTAATAGGTCATTCGAGCACGCATGGGATATCTTGCCCTTGATATGCCTTGAGGACGTGTTGTGGGGGTGAGGGCTAGGAGGTTAGAAATGGAGCCGATCAACCAAGGAAATACATATCTAACTTAAGGACCCCTAGGTGTAGTAAATGTGTGGTGCACCTATATAAGATGAAGTATGTATATTTTTAATTATTTTTATTTTGGGTTACAAGTAGAGCTCAAGATTATGGAAGGATGCAAAGCATTTGCTAATGGTCGTTGAAAAGATCGTGTTAATGGCTACAAAGTGATGTTGATCGTGACCATGGCTAAACATAATTGCGAGGCATCCTTTGCTAGAGGGATGTGTGCACGTGGCAAATCTACTGCGTATCATGTCTTCCAAGAAGGATATGTAATATGAGGGCAAGAGTAATGCTTTGAGGTGCATTTGTACCATTGCCACACAGTCCATTCTTATATTCACATCAAAGAGCAAAGATGGGAGCCTATCTTCATAAGGGGTGATTGGCTATTGCAAGAGTTTCACTAGTAAATGCAAAGAATTATAGGCGACAATGAATGAGGGATCTAGGTTGTTGTTAAATCTTCTTATGAAGTGGGAGAAGGAGTACACCAAATCCAAAGGTTGGAACAAGTAGGTCTTGTTGTCATAAGTGGCATGTGGATTTGGAACCTTTGGAAAAGTGTATCTCCCATACTGTTTTTCATTATAGCCACTCTCATGTCTTCAAGAATAAGGGAAATACAACATACTTACTCACTCATCTTGGTGTGAGCAACAATAGGTATACCATGCTTTAATATTGGATTTGAGAATGAGCAATGCTACTGTGGTTGCCCTACCCATACACACCTAAGCTCCTTTTTTAGATAACTGCTTCTAGTTCCCCTAGTATGGTAAGATCTATAGAAGACCACTAGATCCCAAGAAATTGTATAGTTTGCAAGGTAAGGTGACCCTAAATCATTGGTCTTCATCTACCCAATAACGAAAGGTCATTGGGTTGTCTAGTCTATGCATCTCTTTGTACTTTTGCACAATTTGATGGAGCTCATCTAGGCTATAGGTGCACAAGTTTCTACAATCCGTACCATATTCTTTGAATAAAATTCTTTAGTTTCTAGTTTAGCTTTATGTCTATCAATCTATCCTTCCTTATAACATTTTAGCTTATAGATTGATTTAGCATCCTTCCATTCCTTTTTACCACATGCATCCTTGTATATCATAGGTTCAACATGTTGTACAAGGCCCTCAAGTCATCATCATTAAATACTTGTTTATGAAGGTGTGCTCGACCCTTCCTTTGGTATATTAATATGTTATCAAATTTGAGCTCTCCTCCAAAATGTGCTTTTTCTAAGGTAGAGATGGCTAAACTTAATTGTACCTTCAAATCATCCACATAATCAGCATGTAATGTATTTTAACAATAATAAAGACAGATACATGGTATAATTATTGTGGTAATTTGATGACATGATTATGTATAGACCAATAATCTTTATATAGTGGTTTACTTGAAAGAGGGCATTGGCAAGGTCGAAAGCCATACAATTGATCATGTTAGCATTAACTCGTTCTACCATGCCCTCTAATCTAGTTGTAGCTTCCATGAGGTTAGCTTCACAAGTAATTTATAGTCCAAGCCATACCTAGGATGCTGATTGTAGGCTAGGATGTTAGTGTCCATCTATGTTAGTTGTTCTGAGTATGATTAAACTCTGCATTGTGGCGGTGATATTCGGACCTAATTACACATGGCAACCATGATGAGATTGTTCCTTCGTGCATTAGGTTGAATGCTTACACTCTTGCAACATCCATTCAATGCAATTATAGCTCTCGGTTTGGCACGAAAATCTATGTCCGACTAGTGCCAAAGGGCACCATCTCTTGAGGCCTCTTTTATCCTCAGCGATGATGCATGTCCTGAGCGCAATAGTCCTCTCAACAAACGATGAAAGTGCCAATCACACTCCATTCCTAGGAATGGTGACGAATCTGCACTTCCATAAATCGTCCGAAGCTCTAAGTGGAGGAGGGAGGAATGCGGAAAACATGGCCCAATGCCTCAACTACAACGTGAACTTCCTCATCCATCTAATTTGGGAGGGTAGGAAAGGTTACCCAAATTGGGCACTCATATTGCAATGACTCTTGTGGGGAGAAGTTAGCTGACCACAAGACAATGTAGACCAAATTACCTTTGTGGCTAACTATGCTCCCCAATATCTAGTCACCCTCTTGTGAAGAGTTGATGAGGACTAGAAAGAAACTATGACGCATAATTCCTCATGATGCAAAAATGTATTCCTAGATAAGTTTCATCAAACCAATGATTGATGTTTGCCATGGAACTTCCCATTAAATTGAAAAAAAGCCATGAATGAGAATAGTTAAAGTAAGGATTGTGAAGCTTGGCAAGAGAGAACGCAATTGAAGCTCGAAGAACCTCCTTCTTGCCTTTCTCCACTAGCCATTGTTTGCCTCTTTCATTGTGGGTTTGTTGATCTTCATGCATAGCTTTCTTGATTTCCCCTTTGTCAATAGTGTGAGCACAAACAACCTTTGCGTAATCCATCTCAATGGCATCCTTAGAGTTCTTGTTGGCCTTCTTTCCTATGCTTCCTTCAAGAGCATGTTTTGAAGAATGCCTGACAAGTTTGCCCTTGCATGTAGGAGGAGGGAATGCCACATGGCAATCAATAAATGCTTTTAACATAGCCACCACTCTTAGTCTTGGCTTCATATTTTTGGGGGGGAATAAACTTCATATTGGCTACACTCACATGATTTTTGTGCTAACACCTCACACTTACGAGCTGCGAGAAAGATGATAGATTATCATATATATAGATAGCCTTAGCAACATTGAAAACATTATGGATAAAACATTGACATGGGTACGGAATATAAAATGTCGATGCTTCGTTAATTGTTGAACAGCTTTGCTTGTGAACCTGCTCTAAGGTTAAGAGCTGCTAATTAATAGGGTGGCAGAGCCTGTCAACGGAAGCTAAAGCAAGTCTACCTGAACTTCCACATCATGTATCTTCTGCAATTTCGGCTTGACCGAAGAAGGAGCGGATCTGGGGCTAGGGTTTTGTTCCAGGGGAAAAAGAGAATCGCCATTTCTCAGATCTTCTCGCATCGGCACAGTCGGCCCGACGGAAGAAGGGAGCGGAAGCTCAGCTGTGGCCATGGCGAACTGGTGCATCCTCGTTCTCCTCCTCCCTTTGGTCGCCCGCACCTCCGTGACAGGCGTCTCTGGCATGCTGTTCGACGTCGAGGCCGGCGACATTAAGTGCTTCTCCGAGGAGCTGAATCTCAATGCCCTCTCAGTCGCACGCTACCACGCTGTATCAGAAAATCCTCCAAAAATGTCGGTCAGGGTATGTTTGCTCCTGCTTTCAGCTGTTTGACGTGCAATATTTGGTTATAGTAATCCCCTTTTAGCCGCCTGCCAGGTTATTGGCTTATTTTGATGGTGCTTATCGCTAACCAAATTTCAATTGCCT